>NC_057799.1:358674790-358991631 GCF_018294505.1 Triticum aestivum
GGCTGCGGCAGCGGCGGAGAAGGCGGCGGGGTCGTTGCCTTCGGCCATGGCGGCGCCAGACGGCAGGGGGCGGCGGTGGCCGGGCGGGTCGCGGACGGGAGGACGGGCGCAAGCGGGCAGGAAAGGAAAGGAACTGGCGGTTGGGCGTTCGCGTGCGACGGCTGGTTTTGTACCAGATGCACCTCATGATGTAAATTTGCACCACGAGGTGTTGTATTTTACATCACGAGGAGGCCGTGGTCCAATTTTTTTTACATATGGACCGTCTATTGGAGCAGCGTTTTTTGCCCCAGACGGTCCAAAAGTTAGGTATTTTTACATTTGGACCGTCTATTGGAGATGCTCTTAGCCGTCTGGAGATGGAGCACGGGGTACTGCTCTGTTGTGATGGAGGGTTTCATCATTGGAGCAGCTCCGGTGAGTTGTACGACGCCGAGGCTGAAGCAGGACAAGAGAGACAACGTTAATCCGAGTGGAATTCTAATAGCATCTCCAATAGATGACGTAAAATACATAACCACAAACTGCTAGATGTAAAATACATCAGCCTCTCATCTCTGAACTTAACTATCGAAACTGAATTTAACTGTCGAAACTAAACTTAACTGTCGAAATTGAATTTTGCTGTCAAAACTGAATTTTACTGTCGAAATTGAACACCCTAGAAGCAGAAAAGCAGTAGCAGTAGCAGCAGCGCCCGGAGCAGTAGCGCGTGCAAGAGCCGGGGCAGCTGGTCGGGTAGCAGCATCAGGGTGAGGTTACACGTCAGTCGACTTACTTTTTCATCTCTGGTCAATTGATTTTTCAGCCGTTGGATATGAAATCAAGGGCCTGCAGTTCATCTTCAACCTCCACCCCTGAGCCGCCAGCCACCACTGGCCAAACCGCCGCCCCCGCCACCTGCGGCCGGCGGTGCACCGCCCCGCCCGCCCCAAAACCACTCCCCACCACCGGTTCGCCACCGCCCCGGCCATCCCTCTAGGCCCCCCCGTGCCGAGCTTTTTCTCCGGCGATCCCCATGCCACCGCCGGCGACCACCGCCCGCACCCTGAGCCCTAAGATAGACAGTGGGGTACCTCTCCAGCAAGCCCCCCTCTCGTTGCGGCTGGTTATTCCTTAACTCCAGCGAGCCCTCCACCCCCTAAAAATCGACTGACCCAAAAGTCGATTCAGTCGATTGAAGTGTAGCTAAATCGGAGCAGCATCGCAAGCAAGAGCAAGACCGAGAGCAGCAGCAAGAGCATGAGCGAGAGCAGCAGCGTGAGCAAGAGCAAGAGCAAGAGCAGACCAGGCAGGGGACCGAGAGCAAGAGTAGAGCAGCAACGCGAGCAAGAGCCAAAGCAGCAGCAAGTCCTACTGATGTGGACGTCGCTGCCGAGGGAGCGACTGTTGGGGAACACAATATTTCAAAAAATTTACCTACGATCACACAAGATCTATCTAGGAGATGCATAGCAACGAGAGGGAGAGTGTGTCCACATATCCTCGTAGACCGAAAGCGGAAGCGTTTAGTAACGCGGTTGATGTAGTCGAACGTCTTCAGGATCCAACTGATCCAAGTACCGAACGTACGGCACCTCCGTGTTCAGCACACGTTCGGCACGATGACGTCCCTCGAGCTCTTGATCCAGTTGAGGATGAGGGATAGTCCTGTCAGCACGACAGCGTGGCGACGGTGATGATGAAGTTACCGGCGCAGGGCTTCGCCTAAGCACTACGACGATATAACCGAGGTGTGTAACTATGGAGGGGGGCATCGCACACGGCTAAGAGGAGACTTGGTGTGTCTTTGGGGTGCCCTCCTCCCACGTATATAAAGGAGGGGGGAGGAGGAGGCCGGCCCAAGGGGGGCGTGCCAAGGGGGGAGTCCTACTTGGACTCCCAGTCCAAGTAGTATTCGGCCCCCCTTTCCTATTCCAACAAGGGGAAGGAGGGAAGGAGAGGGAGAGGGAAAGGAAGGGGGGCCGCGCCCCCTCCCCCTAGTCCAACTCGGACTGCCCTGGGGGGCACCTTATGGCCCATTAGGGCCCATAACTTCCCTGGGGGGTTTCGGTAACCCCTCGGTTCCCCGATAAATATCTGAAACGTCCCGAAATCTTTTCGGTGTCCGAATACCTTCGTCCAATATATCAATCTTTACCTCTCGACTATTTTGAGACTCCTTGTCATGTCTGTGATCTCATCCGGGACTCCGAACAAACTTCAGTCATCAAATCACATAACTCATAATACAAATCGTCATCGAACGTTAAGCGTGCGGACCCTACGGGTTCGAGAACTATGTAGACATGACCAAGACACATCTCCGGTTAATAACCAATAGCGGAACCTAGATGCTCATATTGGTTCCTACATATTCTACGAAGATCTTTATCGGTCAAACCGCATAACAACATACGTTATTCCCTTTGTCATCGGTATGTTACTTGCCCGAGATTCGATCGTTGGTATCATAATACCTAGTTCAATCTCGTTACCGGCAAGTCTCTTTACTCATTCCGTAATGCATCATCCGCAACTAACTCATTAGTCACATTGCTTGCAAGGCTTATAGTGATGTGCATTACCGAGAGGGCCCAGGGATACCTCTCCGATACTTGGTGTGACAAATCCTAATCTCGATCTATGCCAACTCAACAAACACCATCGGAGACACCTGTAGAGCATCTTTATAATCACCCTGTTACGTTGTGACGTTTGATAGCACACAAAGTGTTCCTCCGGTATTCGGGAGTTGCATAATCTCATAGTTAGAGTTATATGTATAAGTCATGAAGAAAGCAATAGCAATAAAACTAAACAATCATTATGCTAAGCTAACGGATGGGTCTTGTCCATCTCATCATTCTCTAATGTTGTGATCCCGTTCATCAAATGACAACACATGTCTATGGTTAGGAAACTTAACCATCATTGATTAACGACCTAGTCAGGTAGAGGCATACTAGGGACACTTTGTTTGTCTATGTATTCACACATGTACTAAGTTTCCGGTTAATACAATTCTAGCATGAATAATAAACATTTATCATGATATAAGGAAATATAAATAACAACTTTATTATTGCCTCAAGGGCATATTTCCTTCAGTCTCCCACTTGCACTAGAGTCAATAATCTAGATTACATAGCAATGATTCTAACACCCATGGAGTCTTGGTGCTGATCATGTTTTGCTCGTGAGAGAGGCTTAGTCAACGGGTCTGCAATATTCAGATCCGTATGTATTTTGCAAATCTCTATGTCTCCCTCCTTGACTTGATCGCGGATGGAATTGAAGCGTCTCTTGATGATGAAGTTACCGGCGCAGGGATTCGCCTAAGCACTACGACGATATGACCGAGGTGTGTAACTGTGGAGGGGGGCACCGCACACGACTAAGAGAAGACTTGGTGTGTCTTTGGGGTGCCCCCTCCCACGTATATAAAGGAGGGGGGAGGAGGAGGCCGGCCCAAGGGGGCGGACCAAGGGGGGGGGAGTCCTACTTGGACTCCCGGTCCAAGTAGTATTCAGCCCCCCTTTCCTATTCCAACAAGGGGAAGGAGGGAAGGAGAGGGAGAGGGAAAGGAAGGGGGGCCGCGCCCCTCCCCCTAGTCCAATTCGGACTGCCCTTGCGGGGGGCACCTTGTGGCCTTCCCTCTCCTACTCCCTTATGGCCCATTAGGGCCCATAAATTCCCCGGGGGGTTCCGGTAACCCCTCGGTTCCCCGATAAATATCTGAAACGTCCCGAAACCTTTCCGGTGTCCGAATACCTTCGTACAACATATCAATCTTTACCTCTCGACTATTTCGAGACTCCTCGTCATGTACGTGATCTCATCCGGGACTCCGAACAAACTTCGGTCATCAAATCACATAACTCATAATACAAATCGTCATCGAACGTTAAGCGTGCGGACCCTACGGGTTCGAGAACTATGTAGACATGACGGAGACACATCTCCGGTCAATAACCAATAGCAGAACCTGGATGCTCATATTGGTTCCTACGTATTCTATGAAGATCTTTATCGGTCAAACCGCATAACAACATACGTTATTCCCTTTGTCATCAGTATGTTACTTGCCCGAGATTCGATTGTCGGTATCATCATACCTAGTTCAATCTCGTTACCGGCAAGTCTCTTTACTCATTCCGTAATGCATCATCCTGCAACTAACTCATTAGACACATTGCTTGCAAGGCTTATAGTGATGTGCGTTACCGAGAGGGCCCAGAGATACCTCTCCGATACACGGAGTGACAAATCCTAATATCGATCTATGTCAACTCAACAAACACTATCGGAGACACCTGTAGAGCACCTTTATAATCACCCAGTTACGTTGTGACGTTTGATAGCACACAAAGTGTTCCTCCGGTATTCGGGAGTTGCATAATCTCATAGTCAGAGGAATATGTATAAGTCATGAAGAAAGCAATATCAATAAAACTAAACAATCATTATGCTAAGCTAACTGATGGGTCTTGTCCATCTCATCATTCTCTAATGATGTGATCCCGTTCATCAAATAACAACGCATGTCTATGGTTAGGAAACTTAACCATCTTTGGTTAACGAGCTAGTCAGGTAGAGGCATACTAGGGACACTTTGTTTGTCTATGTATTCACACATGTACTAAGTTTCCGGTTAATACAATTCTAGCATGTATAATAAACATTTATCATGATATAAGGAAATATAATTAACAACTTTATTATTGCATCTAGGGCATATTTCCTTCAGCGACACCGTGGAGGAAGTGGCTGGCGACGCCGCCGTGGATGGAGTGCGCCATGTCGGCTCGGGACCGAGCGTCGGCAGCACCGTGAGATCGAATCAAGAAGAAAATGCAGCGATTAGTGTAGAACCTCTTTGGTGGTGCCGATTAGGCCTCAGCTTCGTCCGAGGAAACGGCGATGATGCTGCTCTTCCGGTGGTGCAGGTGAAAATGGCGGTGTGGGAATGGAGGTGGCGGGAAAGACGAGGGGAACGTCGGGGCAGCTCCTTGGAGGTGGAGAACGGGGTGGCTGAACCGGCGGGACGACGAGATCGACGATGGATCCTCATCTGGTGCGGTGGGTGAGGGACGTCGAGGTCTTGCTGTGGACGACGTCATCGGGGAAGACGCTTCGGCTGGGTGGCGGAAGGAGGAGGGTGTGGGGCTTCACAGGTTTTCGCGGCCTCGGTGTATGAATGGCTGGGCGGATGGGATGGGAGGGGGAACCATGGCTTAGGGGCGCACTTGTCCGAAATGTGGGGTAAGTTATGAAAGTACCCCCATAGATTTGAGCTAGGCGGTTCTTCCAGGTGAGGGGTATCACGGGCATTTTGTGTGTCGGGATTTCGCAGGAGGTGGGAGTTTTCGCGCGCGTTGTAATTTTGGGATATCAAGGCGCGGGTTGAGATGGAGGGAGTTTTCGGAGCACAACGAGACAAACATATATTAAATACTTCGGGGTAACAAGGCGCGGGTTGAAGAGGCGGGAGTTTCGCAGCACGATAGACAGAGATGCTAGCTTGAAATTTCGGGAGAACAAGCTTAACGTGTACCAAAAAAAGACAATTCGCACCTCATCACTAGAGAGAGCCATGTCCCGTTTTACTATATTACTAGAAATGCATTCAAATATAACAACAACAAAACTAAAAAATCAGGACAACAAACATAACATGTATAGTACCAAAACAATTTGCACTTCCCTCAAGAATAAAAAAACAATGGGTGTTGTCTAGCATATGGACTAAATTTGAGTACATTTTCCCTGTTTGAATGAGATTGTACTTGGGTTAGTTATACAACCATCTAAATATTATCTTCACAACACATGACATGAATATAGGAGAAGTAAATTCCTATATAAATACGAACTACATGCACATACGATCTCAAATTCAAATATATGTATCCATTTTATGTTGAATTCAAATCATAGTACATGTATGCTCTAGCTAGATGTTCGGAATCTAAACCATGTATGATACTACGTATAATGTGTTTAACACGCACAACACACACACAAACACCATTTAGACTAGTAAGGTACACGTGCATTGCACGCATGAGATTTGTCAACCAAATTATGAATAAATACCACATTATAGCATGTAAGCTTTGAGTCATATATGCATGATGTAGATGTTCGTTTAATTCTTATAGTTCATTTCATTCAAAATCATCTAGTTTTTATAAGAAAGCTAATCTATTTTAAGATTCATGGAATTGTGCGTTGTAAAGCATAAAGTAAAAACAAATAATGGCAAATCATGTAGAAAAACATTTGGGCAATTCTGATACGGAAGATTGTCGGTGCAACAAACCCTGGGTCTGTCGCCTAGACTGTGCACAGGCATGGGAACAAGATCAAAGGACCAGCACACAGATTAGAGGGACCAAGATCGAGCCAGAGAAGCAGAATATCGACAAGAGAAGGGCCTCCCTTGCCGGGTAGGTGAGCTCGGCAAGGGGCGAGGCCACCCCCAGAAGCAGACGACCAAGACACCCCGACAGGGCCTGCCGGGGCTCACAGAAGCAAAACCACTCGACCAACCACTCCAGCACGACCCACGTCGTCCATCAGTGCGATGTCAAGCTGCAAGGTGATTAAGTGGCAGCCATTCGCGACATGGCAGCCATTTCCTACAGAAGAAACCCACAGATGACACCTGTCCTGCGACATATCAAGAGAACAGGTGCAGACCTGGCAAGATAGCCCGGCAAGGCTTGCCGAGCAACCAGTGGTGTGACACTAAGCGGTGCATTTAATGCGCCCTATCAGCCCACAGAGTTAGGTATGATAGCACTGTTTGCTATCATATCAGTGCATAATGACTACTTTGCCATTCTGCTAACCTCTTGATCTATAAAAGGAGGCCCATGGCAACCGTAGAAAAGGTTGGAAAGTTGATGAACCCAGACCCCCATACGCGCGTAGTCGCTGCTGCCCCAAGGCAACCCCTGCCGGGCAAGTGTACTATGCTTCACCACCTCCATTCCACCATTAATCCACCAAAGAAGGAGTAGGGTTTTACGCCTCGTGGTGGCCCATACCTAGGTAAATTGCTTGTGTGCTCTCTGCCGTGCTGTCGTACGCTGGTCTGCTCTTTGTGCAATGCGACGTCCCCCTGCCGAACCAGCAAGGGGCCTCCTGGTCCCATAGGTGGCCGTGGATATTGATACGTCTCCAATGTATCTATAATTTTTGATTGCTCCATGCTATTATATATTCTGTTTTGGATGTTTAATGGGCTTATTTATACACTTTTATATTATTTTTGGGACTAACCTATTAACCCAAGGCCCAGTGCAAATTGCTGTCTTTTGCCTATTTCAGTGTTTCGCAGAAAAGGAATATCAAACGAAGTCCAAATGGAATGAAACCTTCGGGAGCGTGATTTTTGGAACAAACGTGATCCAGGGGACTTGGAGTGGACGTCAAGAAATCAACGAGGAGGCCACGAGGCAGGGGGCGCGCCTACCCCCTGGGCACGCCCTCCTTCCTCGTGGGCCCCTCGTGGCTCCACCGACCTACTTCTTCCTCCTATATATACCTACGTACCCCGAAACCATCGAGGAGCACCACGAAACCCTATTTCCGCAGCCGCAACCTTCTGTACCCATGAGATCCCATCTTGGGGCCTTTTCTGGCGTTCTGCCGGAGGGGGCATCGATCACGGAGGGCTTCTACATCAACACCATAGCCTCTCCGATGATGTGTGAGTATTTTACCACAGACCTTCGGGTCCATAGTTATTAGCTAGATGACTTCTTCTCTCTCTTTGGATCTCAATACAAAGTTCTCCTTGATCTTCTTGGAGATCTATTCGATGTAAATCTTTTTGCGGTGTGTTTGTCGAGATCCGATGAATTGTGGCTTTATGATCAAGATTATCTATGAACAATATTTGAATCTTCTCTAGTTCTTTTATGTATGATTGGTTATCTTCGCAAGTCTCTTCGAATTATCAGTTTGGTTTGGCCTACTAGATTGATCTTTCTTGCAATGGGAGAAGTGCTTAGCTTTGGGTTCAATCATGCGGTGCTCGATCCCAGTGACAATAGGGGAAACGACACGTATTGTATTGTTGCCATCGAGGATAAAAAGATGGGGTTTATATCATATTGCTTGAGTTTATCCCTCTACATCATGTCATCTCGCTTAATGCGTTACTCTATTCTTATGAACTTAATACTCTAGATGCATGCTGGATAGCGGTCGATGTGTGGAGTAATAGTAGTAGATGCAGGCAGGAGTCGGTCTACTTATTGCGGACTTGATGCCTATATACATGATCATGCCTAGATATTCTCATAATTATGCACTTTTCTATCAATTGCTCGATAGTAGTTTGTTCACCCACCGTAATACTTATGCTATCTTGAGAGAAGCCACTAGTGAAACCTATGGCCCCCGGGTCTATTCTCCATCATATTAATCTCCCATCAACTAGCTATTTCTGTCGCCGTTTATTTTGCTTTCTTTACGTTTAGTCTTTATCATAAAAGTACCAAAAATATCATGTTATCATCTCTATCAGATCTCACTTTCGCAAGTTGCCGTGAAGGGATTGCCAACCCCTTTATCGCGTTGGTTGCGAGGTTCTTATTTGTTTGTGTAGTTACGAGGGACTTGCGTGTGGCCTCCTACTGGATTGATACCTTGGTTCTCAAAAACTGAGGGAATACTTACGCTACTTTACTGCATCACCCTTTCCTCTTCAAGGAAAAAACCAACGCATGCTCAAGAGGTAGCAAGAAGGATTTCTGGCGCCGTTGCCGGGGAGTCTACGCACAAGTCAAGACATACCAAGTACCCATCACAAACTCTTATCCCTCACATTACATTATTTGCCATTTGCCTCTCATTTTCCTCTCCCCCACTTCACCCTTGCCATTTTATTCGCCCTCTTTTTCCATTCGCCTCTTTTTCGCTTGCCTCCTGTGTCCCGTGTGCCGTCATGGCCAGTCCTTTATCTGCTCCTTTGTCTCCTGGGTTTGAAGTTCTTCACTTCAAATAAAGACAAGGAGAAAACTTAAAAGATGCTTGGTATAGGATGATGGAATCTTATCGTAATTGCACCTTAGAGGTGAGTTTTAGTATTTTTCTTCGCAACTTTTATGTTGGACTAAATATGTCCCATAGAAAACTCTTGGATTGTGTTGCCAAAGGAAATTTATTGAAATTGGTCCCAGTATTGCGCATGAAATCATAGAGGGGGTAGTGGGAACACTACCTCAACAAAAGGGGCCACAACATACCCAGGAAGAGACACAAGTTTTTGAAAATATTTGCGAAGTAACTAAGATTTTACAAAAGTCTCTTGAACCTCTTAAGAGTGTTAGCGGAAATCTTCACCGCATGAACATGTTGATTACCCTTTGCAATAACCGGTTGGATTCTTTAGATCTAAAAATTTCCGAATATGAAGGGAAACATAAAGAACCTCGGATTTGAGCATGACTCCACTAAAAAATTAAAAGCCAAATATGTCAATACCTAGATCTATCCTTGCCTTTATGCCTAGCTAGGGGCGTCAAACGGTAGCGCTTGTTGGGAGGCAACCCAATTTTATTTTTGTTTATTGCTTTTTGGTTCTGTTTAGGAATAAATAATCCATCTAGCTTCTGGTTAGATGTGTTTTTTTGTGTTTCATTTAGCGTTTGTGCCAAGTAGAACCTTTGGGAAGACTTGGGTGAAGTCTTTTTGATCTTGCTGTAAAAAACAGAAACTTTAGCGCTCACGAGATTAGTTACAACTTTTTACTGGAGAGTGCTATTCAGTTGATTATTTTTGCAGATCATTAATAGATAAATTCCTCACGTCTAGCAATTTATTTTAGAATTTTTGGAGTTCCTGAAGTTTGCGTTAGATGCAGATTACTACAGACTGTTCTGTTTTTGACAGATTCTGTTTTTCGTGTGTTGTTTGCTTATTTTGATGCATCTATGGCTAGTAATGGAGGTAATGAACCATAGAGAAGTTGGAATACAGTAGGTTTAACACCAATATAAATGAAGAATGAGTTCATTACAGTACCTTGAAGTGGTGTTTTCTTTTCTTTCGCTAACGGAGCTCACGAGATTTTCTGTGAAGTTTTGTGTTGTGAAGTTTTCAAGTTTTGGGTAAAGATTTGATGGATTATGGAACAAGGAGTGGCAAGAGCCTAAGCTTGGGGATGCACAAGGCACCCCAAGGTAAAATCTAAGGAAAACCCAAAAGCCTAAGCTTGGGGATGCCCCGGAAGGCATCCCCTCTTTTGTCTTCGTTCATCGGTAACTTTACTTGGAGCTATATTTTTATTCACCACATGATATGTGTTTTGCTTGGAGCGTCTTGTATGATTTGAGTCTTTGCTTTTTAGTTCACCACGATCATCCTTTCTGTACACACCTTTTGAGAGAGACACACATTATTCAGAATTTATTAGAATACTCTATGTGCTTCACTTATATCTTTTGAGCTAAACAATTTTGCTCTAGTGCTTCACTTATATCTTTTAGAGCACGGCGGTGGTTTTATTTTATAGAAATTATTGATCTCTCATGCTTCACTTATATTATTTTGAGAGTCCTTTAGAACATCATGGTAATTTTCTTTGGTTATAAAATTAGTCCTAATATGATAGGCATCCAAGATAAAAACTTTAAAGTGCATTGAATACTAAGAGGAGTTTGATACTTGATAGTTGTTTTGAGATATAAAGGTGGTAATATTAAAGTTGTGCTAGTTGAGTAGTTGTGAATTTGAGAAATACTTGTGTTGAAGTTTGCAAGTCCCATAGCATGCACGTATGGTAAACGTTGTGTGACAAATTTGAAACATGTGGTGTTCTTTTATTGTCATCCTTATGAGTGGCGGTCGGGGACGAGCGATGGTCTTTTCCTACCAATCTATCCCCCTAGGAGCATGCGCGTAGTGCTTGGTTTTTGATGACTTGTATATTTTTGCAATAAGTATGTGAGTTCTTTATGACTAATGTTGAGTCCATGGATTATACGCACTCTCAACCTTCCATCATTGCTAGCATCTTCGGTACCGTGCAATGCCCTTTCTCACCTTGAGAGTTGGTGCAAACTTCGCCGGTGCATCCAAACCCCATGATACGATATGCTCTATCACACATAAACCTCCTTATATCTTCCTTAAAACAGCCACCATACCTACCTATTATGGCATTTCCATAGCCATTCCGAGATATGTTACCATGCAACATTCCACCGTTCCATTTATTATGACACGCTTCATCATTGTCATATTGCCTTGCATAATCATGTAGTTGACATCGTATTTGTGGCAAATCCACCATGCATATTATTTCATACATGTCACTCTTGATTCATTGCCCTTCCCGGTACACCGCCGGAGGCATTCATATAGAGTCATACTTTGTTCTAGTATCGAGTTGTAACCATCGAGTTGTAAATAAATAAAAGTGTGATGATCATCATTAATACAACATTGTCACAAAAAAAGAGAAAGGCCCAAAAAAATAAAAAAAATAAGAGAAATAAAAAGGGACAATGCTACTATCCTTTTTCGACACTTGTGCTTCTAAGTAGCACCATGATCTTTATGATAGAGAGTCTCTTGTTTTATCACTTTCATATACTAGTGGGAATTTTTCATTATAGAACTTGGCTTGTATATTCCAACGATGGGCTTCCTCAAATGCCCTAGGTCTTCATGAGCAAGCAACTTGGATGCACACCCACTTAGATTCTTTTGTTGAGCTTTCATACATTTATAGCTCTAGTGCATCCGTTGCATGGCAATCCCTACTCCTTGCATTGACATCAATTGACAGGCATCTCCCTAGCCCGTTGATTAGCCGCGTCAATGTGAGACTTTCTCCTTTTTTG
Organism: Triticum aestivum; assembly: GCF_018294505.1. NCBI lineage: Eukaryota > Viridiplantae > Streptophyta > Magnoliopsida > Poales > Poaceae > Triticum > Triticum aestivum. The sequence continues at coordinate 358,686,634 of NC_057799.1, forward strand.
TCTTCTCCACACAACCCCCATCATCATATTCTATTCCACCCATAGTGCTATATCCATGGCTCACGCTCATGTATTGCGTGAAAGTTGAAAAAGTTTGAGATTACTAAAGTATGAAACAATTGCTTGGCTTGTCATCTGGTTGTGCAAGATGAGAGCATCTTGTGTGACGAAAATGAAGCATGGCCAAACTATATGATTTTGTAGGGATGAGCTTTCTTTGGCTATGTTATTTTGAGAAGACATAATTGCTTTGTTAGTATGCTTGAAGTATTATTACTTTTATGTCAATATTAAACTTTTATCTTGAATCTTTCGGATCTGAACATTCATGCCACAATAAAGAGAATTACATTGAAGAATATGCTAAGTAGCATTCCACATCAAAAATTCTGTTTTTATCATTTACCTACTCGAGGACGAGCAGGAGTTAAGCTTGGGGATGCTTGATACGTCTCCAACGTATCTATAAGTTTTTATTGCTCCATGCTATTATATATTCTGTTTTCGATGTTTAATGGGCTTATTTGTACACTTTTATATTATTTTTGGGACTAACCTATTAACCCAAGGCCCAGTGCAAAATGCTGTTTTTTGCCTATTTCAGTGTTTCGCAGAAAAGGAATATCAAACGGAGTCCAAACGGAATGAAACCTTCGGGAGCATGATTTTTGGAACAAACGTGATCCAGGGGACTTGGAGTGGACTTCAAGAAATCAACGAGGAGGCCATGAGGCAGGGGGCGCGCCTACCCCCTGGGTGCGACCTCCACCCTCGTGCGCCCCTCATGGCTCCACCGACCTACTTCTTCCTCCTATATATACCTACGTACCCCGAAACCATCGAGGAGCACCACGAAACCCTATTTCGACCACCGCAACCTTCTGTACCCGTGAGATCCCATATTGGGGCCTTTTCTGGCGCTCTGCCGGAGGGGGCATCGATCACGGAGGGCTTCTACGTCAACACCATAGCCTCTCCGATGATGTGTGAGTAGTTTACCACAGACCTTCGGGTCCATAGTTATTAGCTAGATGGCTTCTTCTCTCTCTTTGGATCTCAATACCAAATTCTCCTTGATCTTCTTGGAGATCTATTCGATGTAACTCTTTTTGTGGTGTGTTTCTCGAGATCCGATGGACTGTGGGTTTATGATCAAGATTATCTATGAAAAATATTTGAATCATCTCTGAATTCTTTTATGTATGATTGGTTATATTTGCAAGTCTCTTCGAATTATCATTTTGGTTTGGCCTACTGGATTGATCTTTCTTGCAATGGGATAAGTGCTTAGCTTTGGGTTCAATCATGCGGTGCTCGATCCCAGTGACAGTAGGGGAAACGACATGTATTGTATTGTTGCCATCGAGGATAAAAAGATGGGGTTTATATCATATTGCTTGAGTTTATCCCTCTACATCATGTCATCTTGCTTAATGCGTTACTCTGTTCTTATGAACTTAATTCTCTAGATGCATGCTGGATAGCGGTCGATGTGTGGAGTAATAGTAGTAGATGCAGGCAGGAGTCGGTCTACTTGCGCGGACATGATGCCTATATACATGATCATGCCTAGATATTCTCATAATTATGCACTTTGCTATCAATTGCTCGACAGTAATTTGTTCACCCACCGTAATACTTATGCTATCTTGAGAGAAGCCACTAGTGAAACCTATGGCCCTCGGATCTATACTCCATCATATTAATCTCCCGTCAACTAGCTATTTCTGTCGCCGTTTATTTTGCTTTCTTTACTTTTAGTATTTATCATAAAATACCAAAAATATTATCTTATCATCTCTATCAGATCTCACTTTCGCAAGTGGCCGTGAAGGGATTGACAACCCGTTTACCGCGTTGGTTGCGAGGTTCTTATTTGTTTGTGTAGGTATGAGGGACTTGCGTGTGGCCTCCTACTGGATTGATACCTTGGTTCTCAAAAACTGAGGGAAATACTTACGCTACTTTGCTGCATGATGTCTACTACACAACCTTCTTCTTGTAGACGTTGTTGGGCCTCCAAGTGCAGAGGTTTGTAGGACAGTAGCAAATTTCCCTCAAGTGGATGACCTAAGGTGTATCAATCCGTGGGAGGTGTAGGTTGAAGATGGTCTCTCTCAAACAACCCTGCAACCAAATAACAAAGAGTCTCTTGTGTCCCCAACACACCCAATACAATGGTAAATTGTATAGGTGCACTAGTTCGGCGAAGAGAAGGTGATACAAGTGCAATATGGATGGTAGATATAGGTTTTTTAATCTGAAAATATAAAAACAGCAAGGTAACTAATGATAAAAGTGAGCGTGAACGGTATTGCAATGCTTGGAAACAAGGCCTAGGGTTCATACTTTCACTAGTGCAAGTTCTCTCAACAATAATGACATAATTGGATCATATAACTATCCCTCAACATGCAACAAAGAGTCACTCCAAAGTCACTAATAGCAGAGAACAAACGAAGAGATTATGGTAGGGTACGAAACCACCTCAAAGTTATTCTTTCCGATCAATCCATTGGGCTATTCCTATAAGTGTCACAAACAACCCTAGAGTTCGTAGTAAAATAACACCTTAAGACACACATCAAACAAAACCCTAATGTCACCTAGATACTCCAATGTCACCTCAAGTATCCGTGGGTATGATTATACGATATGCATCACACAATCTCAAATTCATCTATTCAACCAACACATAGAACCTCAAAGAGTGCCCCAAAGTTTCTATCGGAGAGCCAAGACGAAAACGTGTGCCAACCCCTATGCATAGGTTCATAGGCGGAACCCACAAGTTGATCACCAAAACATACATCAAGTGAATCAATAGAATAACCCATTGTCACCACAGTCACCCCACGCAAGACATACATCAAGTGTTCTCAAATCATTAAAGACTAAATCCGATAAGATAACTTCAAAGGGAAAACTCAATCCATTACAAGAGAGTAGAGGGGGAGAAACATCATAAGATCCAACTACAATAGCAAAGCTCGCGATACATCAAGATCGTATCACCTCAAGAACACGAGAGAGAGAGAGAGAGCTCAAACACATAGCTACTGGTACATACCCTCAGCCCCGAGGGTGAACTACTCCCGATCTCTTCTGTTCCTTGAAGGTTTTAGGGTATATTGGTATATATAGGAGGAAGAAATACGCCAGGGGAGCCACGAGGGGCCCACGAGGGTGGAGGGCGCGCCCAGGGGGGTAGGCGCGCCCCCTGCCTCGTGCCTTCCTCGTTGATCCTCTGATGTGCACTCCAAGTCTCCCGGATTGCTTTCTTTCCAAAAATAACTTTCCCGAAGGTTTCATTCCGTTTGGACTCCGTTTGATATTCCTTTTCTGCGAAACACTGAAACAAGGGAAAAAATAGGAACTGGCACTGGGCTCTGGGTTAATAGGTTAGTCCCAAAAATAATATAAAAGTGTTTAATAAAGCCCATAAACATCCAAAACAGATAATATAATAGCATGGAACAATAAAAAATTATAGATATGTTGGAGACGTATCAGCATCCCCAAGCTTAATTCCTGCTCGTCCTCGAGTAGGTAAATGATAAAAACAGAATTTTTGATGTGGAATGCTACCTAACTTAATTATCTAAGTAATTCTCTTTATTATGGCATGAATGTTCAGATCCATAAGATTCCAGACAAAAGTTTAATATTGACATGAAAATAATAATACTTCAAGCATACTGATAAAGCAATCATGTCTTCTCAAAATAACATGGCCAAAGAAAGTTATCCCTACAAAATCATATAGTCTGGTTGTGCTCTATCTTCACAACACAAAGTATTTAAATCATGCACAACCCCGATGACAAGCCAAGCAATTGTTTCATACTTTTGATGTTCTCAAACTTTTTCAATCTTCACGCAAATACATGAGCGTGAGCCATGGACATAGCACTATAGGTGGAATAGAATGGTGGTTGTGGAGAAGACAAAAAGGAGAAGATGGTCTCACATCAACTAGGCGTATCAACGGGCTATGGAGAAGCCCATCAATAGATATCAATGTGAGTGAGTAGGGATTGCCATGCAACGGATGCACTAGAGCTATAAGTGTATGAAAGCTCAACAAAAGAAACTAAGTGGGTGTGCATCAACTCGCTTGCTCACGAAGACCTAGAGCATTTTGTGGAAGCCCATCATTGGAATATACAAGCCAAGTTCTATAATGAAAAATTCCCACTAGTATATGAAAGTGACAACATAGGAGATTCTCTATCGTGAAGATCATGGTGCTACTTTGAAGCACAAGTGTGGTAAAAGGATAGTAGCATTGCCCCTTCTCTCTTTTTCTCTCATTTTTTTATTTGGGCCTTTTTTTATGGCCTCTTTCCCTTTTTTTTAATATTTTTCGTCCGGAGCCTCATCCCGACTTGTGGGGGAATCATAGTCTCCATCATCCTTTCCTCACTGGGACAATGCTCTAATAATGATGATCATCACACTTTTATTTACTTACAACTCAAGAATTACAACTCAATACTTAGAACAAGATATGACTCTATATGAATGCCTCCGGCGGTGTACCGGGATGTGCAATGACTCATGAGTGACATGTATGAAAGAATTATGAACGGTGGCTTTGCCACAAATACAATGTCAACTACATGATCATGCAAAGCAATATGACAATGATGGAGCGTGTCATAATAAACGGAACGGTGGAAAGTTGCATGGCAATATATCTCGGAATGACTATGGAAATGCCATGATAGGTAGGTATGGTGGCTGTTTTGAGGAAGGTATATGGTGGGTGTATGATACCGGCGAAAGGTGCGCGGTATTAGAGAGGCTAGCAATGGTGGAAGGGTGAGAGTGCATATAATCCATGGACTCAACATTAGTCATAAAGAACTCACATACTTATTGCAAAAATCTATTAGTTATCGAAACAAAGTACTGCGTGCATGCTCCTAGGGGGATAGATTGGTAGGAAAAGACCATCGCTCGTCCTCGACCGCCACTCATAAGGAGGACAATCAATAAATAAATCATGCTCCGACTTCATCACATAACGGTTCACCATATGTGCATGCTACGGGAATCACAAACTTTAACACAAGTATCTCTCAAATTCACAACTACTCCACTAGCATGACTCTCATATCACCATCTTCATATCTCAAAACAATCATAAAGAATCAAACTTCTCATAGTATTCAATGCACTTTATATGAAAGTTTTTATTATATCCCTCTTGGATGCTCATCATATTAGGACTAGTTTCATAACCAAAACAAATTACCATGCTGTTCTAAAGACTCTCAAAATAATATAAGTGAAGCATGATAGTTCATATATTTCTTCAAAATAAATCCACCGCCGTGCTCTAAAAGATATAAGTGAAGCACTAGAGCAAACAACAAACTACTCCGAAAGATATAAGTGAAGATCAATGAGTAGTTAAATAATTATGTAGCTATGTGAAGACTCTCTCTCATTTAAGAATTTCAGATCTTGGTATTTTATTCAAACATCAAGCAAAGCTAAATAAAATGACATTTCAAGGATAGCACTCATCATGTGAAGAAGCAAAAACTTAGGCTCAACCGATACTAACCGATAATTGTTGAAGAAGAAAGGTGGGATGCCTACCGGGGCATCCCCAAGCTTAGATGCTTGAGACTTCTTGAAATATTATCTTGGGGGTGCTTTGGGCATCCCCAAGCTTGAACTTTTGCGTCTCCTTAATTCCTTTTATTTCACAGTTTCCTAAATCTCGAAAGCTTCATCCACACCAAACTCAACAAGAACTCGTGAGATAAGTTAGTATAAACCAATGCAAAAACCTTATCATTCTCTACTGTAAAAAATCAAAAAAATTATTATTCAACATTGCATACTAAATGTCTCTGCATATTCAATACTCCTATCCTCAAATAGAATCATTAAACAAGCAAACATATGCAAACAATGCAAACATAACAGCAATCTGCCAAAACAGTACAATCTATAAAGAATGCAAGATTCATCATAATTCCCTAACTCCAAAAATTATGAAAGAAAATTCCCACTGTAGTAAATTTATCGAGCTTATTATGCAAAAGGTTTCAACATTTTATCACATTCTGAATTTTCTAGGGAATTTTTGCAACAGCGGTAAACTTTCTGTTTTGAAACAGCAACATGTATACTTGCAAAATAAGCATGGTAAAAGCTATCCTTGACATTTTTATTGAAACTAGAGATGCAAAACATTATTCTAAATAACAGAAAGTGAATACTAACAAAATAAAATGACGTTCCAAGCAAAACACATATCATGTGGTGAATAAAAATATAGCTCCAAGTAAAGTTACCGATGAACGAAGACGAAAGAGGGGATGCCATCCGGGGCATCCCTAAGCTTAGGCTCTTGGTTGTCCTTGAATATTACCTTGGGGTGCCTTGGGAATCCCCAAGCTTAGGCTCTTGCCACTCCTTATTCCATAGTCCATCGAATCTTTACCCAAAACTTGAAAACTTCACAACACAAAACTTAACAGAAAATCTCGTAAGCTCCGTTAGCGAAAGAAAACAAAACACCACTTCAAGGTACTGTAATGAACTCATTATTTATTTATATTGGTGTTAAACCTACTGTATTCCAACTTCTCTATGGTTTACAAACTATTTTACTAGCCATAGAGTCATCAAAATAAGCAAACAACACACGAAAAACAGAATCTGTTAAAAACAGAACAGTCTGTAGTAATCTGTATCAAACGTATACTTCTGGAACTCCAAAAATTCTAAAATAAATTGGTGGACCTGAGGAATTTGTCTAGTAATAATCTACAAAAAGAATCAACTAAATATCACTCTCCAGTAAAAGGTTTTAGCTGATCTCGTGAGCGCTAAAGTTTCTGTTTTTTTACAGCATGATCATAAGGACTTCACCCAAGTCTTCCCAAAGGTTCTACTTGGCACAAACACTAATTAAAACACAAAACCACATCTAAAAAAAATCTAGATGGATTATTTATTCCTAAAAAGAACCAAAAAGAAAGAAACTAAAATAAAATTGGGTTGCCTCCCAACAAGCGCTAACGTTTAACGCCCCTAGCTAGGCATGATGATTTCAATGATGCTCGCATAAAAGATAAGAACTGAAACATAAAGAGAGCATCATGAAGAATATGACTAACACATTTAAGTCTAACCCACTTCCTATGCATAGGGATTTTGTGAGCAAACAACTTATGGGAACAATAATCAACTAGCATAGGAAGGCAAAACAAGCATAACTTTAAAACTTTAAGCACATAGAGAGGAAACTTGATATTATTGAAATATGTAGAAGCATATGATCCTCTCTCATAATAATTTTCAGTAGCATCATGAATGAATTCAACAATATAACCATCACACAAAGCATTCTTTTCATGATCTACTTGCATAGAATTTTTATTACTCTCCACGTAAGCAAATTTCTTCTCATGAATAATAGTGGGAGAAAACTCAACAAAATAACAATCATGTGGTTGAAAATTAAGATCAAGATGACAAGTTTCATGGTTATGATTATTCTTTAAAGCATACGTGTCATCACAATAATCATCATAGATAGGAGGCATGCTTTCATCATAGTAAATTTGCTCATCAAAGCTTGGGGGACAAAAAATATCATCTTCATCAACCATAACTTCCCCAAGCTTGTGGCTTTGCATATCATTAGCATCATGGGTATTCAAGGAATTCATACTAACAACATTGCAATCATGCTCATTATTCACATATTTTATGCCAAGCATTCTATGTAATTCTTCTTCTTGTTGGGAACGTAGTAATTTCAAAAAAAATCTACGCACACACAAGATCATGCAGATGCATAGCAATGAGAGGGGAGAGTGTTGTCCACGTACCCTCGTAGACTGAAAGCGGAAGCGTTAGCACAACGCGGTTGATGTAGTCGTACGTCTTCACGATCCGACCGGTCAAGTACCGAATGCACGGCACCTCCGAGTTCTGCACACGGTCAACTCGATGACGCCCCTCGAACTCCGATCCAGCTGAGTGTTGAGGGAGAGTTTCGTCAGCACGACGGCGTGGTGACGATGATGATGTTCTACCGACGCAGGGCTTCGCCTAAGCACCGCTACGATATTATCGAGGTGGATTATGGTGGAGGGGGGCACCGCACACGGCTAAGAGATCAAGAGATCAATTGTTGTGTCTTTGGGGTTCCCCCTGCCCCCGTATATAAAGGAGCAAGGGGGGAGGCGGCCGGCCTAGGAGGAGGGCGCGCCAAGGGGGGAGTCCTACTCCCACCGGGAGTAGGACTCCTCCTTTCCTTGTTGGAGTAGGAGAAGGGAAGGGAGAAGGAGAAGGAAGGAAGGGGGCACCCCCCTCCCTAGTCCAATTCGGACTAGTCCATGGGGAGGGGTGCGGCCACCCTTTAGGGCCTTTCTCTCCTTTCCCGTATGGCCCATTAAGGCCCAATACGAATTCCCGTAACTCTCCGGTACTCCGAAAAATACCCGAATCACTCGGAACCTTTCCGATGTCGGAATATAGTCGTCCAATATATCGATCTTTACGTCTCGACCATTTAGAGACTCCTCGTCATGTCCCTGATCTCATCCGGGACTCCGAACTCCTTCGGTACATGAAAACACATAAACTCATAATATAACCGTCATCTAACTTTAAGCGTGCGGACCCTACGGGTTCGAGAACTATGTAGACATGACCGAGACACGTCTCCGGTCAATAACCAATAGCGGAACCTGGATGCTCATATTGGCTCCCACATATTCTACGAAGATCTTTATAGGTCAAACCGCATAACAACATACGTTGTTCCCTTTGTCATCGGTATGTTACTTGCCCGAGATTCGATCGTCGGTATCTCAATACCTAGTTCAATCTCGTTACCGGCAAGTTTCTTTACTCGTTCTGTAATACATCATTCCGCAACTAACTCATTAGTTGCAATGCTTGCAAGGCTTATAGTGATGTTCATTACCGAGTGGGCCCAGAGATACCTCTCCGACAATCGGAGTGAGAAATCCTAATCTCGAAATACGCCAACCCAACAAGTACCTTCGGAGGCACCTGTAGAGCACCTTTATAATCACCCAGTTACGTTGTGATGTTTGGTAGCACACAAAGTGTTCCTCCGGTAAACGGGAGTTGCATAATCTCATAGTCATAGGAACATGTATAAGTCATGAAGAAAGCAATAGCAGAATACTAAATGATCGTGTGCTAAGCTAACGGAATGGGTCAAGTCAATCACATCATTCTCCTAATGATATGATCCCGTTAATCAAATGACAACTCATGTCAATTGCTAGGAAACATAACCATCTTTGATCAACGAGCTAGTCAAGTAGAGGCATACTAGTGACACTATGTTCGTCTATGTATTCAAACATGTACTAAGTTTCCGGTTAATACAATTCTAGCATGAATAATAAACATTTATCACGATATAAGGAAATAAATAATAACTTTATTACTGCCTCTAGGGCATATTTCCTTCAGTCTCCCACTTGCACTAGAGTCAATAATCTAGTTCACACCACCATGTGATTTAACACCAATAGTTCACATCATCATGTGATTAACACCCATAGTTCACATCGTCATGTGACCAACACCCAAAGGGTTTACTAGAGTCAATAATCTATTTCACATTGCAATGTGATTAACACCCAAAGAGTAGTAAGGTGTGATCATGTTTTGGTTGTGAGAGAAGTTTAGTCAACGAGTCTGCCACATTCAGATCCGTATGTATTTTGCAAATTTCTATGTCAACAATGCTCTACACGGAGCTACTCTAGCTAATTGCTCCCACTTTCAATATGTATCCAGATTGAGACTTAGAGTCATCTGGATCAGTGTCAAAACTTGCATCGACGTAACCCTTTACGACGAACCTTTTTGTCACCTCCATAATCGAGAAACATATCCTTATTCCATTAAGGATAATTTTGACCGCTGTCCAGTGATCTACTACTAGATCACTATTGTACTCCCTTGCGAAAATCAGTGTAGGGTATATAATAGATCTAGTACACAGCATGGCATACTTTATAGAACCTATGGCTGAGGCATAGGGAATGACTTTCATTCTCTTTCTATCTTCTGCCGTGGTCGGGTTTTGAGTCTTACTCAATTTCACACCTTGTAACACAGGCAAGAACTCTTTCTTTGACTGTTCCATTTTGAACTACTTCAAAATCTTGTCAAGGTATGTACTCATTGAAAAAACTTATCAAGCGTCTTGATCTATCTCTATAGATCTTGATGCTCAATATGTAAGCAGCTTCACCGAGGTCTTTCTTTGAAGAACTCCTTTCAAACAATCCTTTATGCTTTGCAGAATAATTCTACATTATTTCTGATCAACAATACGTCATTCACATATACTTATCAGAAATGTTGTAGTGCTCCCACTCACTTCTTGTAAATACAGGCTTCACCGCAAGTCTGTATAAAACTATATGCTTTGATCAACTTATCAAAGCGTATATTCCAACTCCGAGATGCTTGAACCAGTCCATAGATGGATCGCTGGAGCTTGCACATTTTGTTAACACCTTTAGGATCGACAAAACCTTCTGGTTGCATCATATACAACTCTTCTTTAATAAATCCATTAAGGAATGCAGTTTTGTTTATCCATTTGCCAAAATTCATAAAATGCGGCAATTGCTAACATGATTCGGACAGACTTAAGCATAGATACGAGTGAGAAACTCTCATCATAGTCAACACCTTGAACTTGTCGAAAACCTTTTGCGACAATTCTAGTTTTGTAGATAGTAACACTACTATCAGCGTCCGTCTTCCTCTTGAAGATCCATTTAATCTCAATGGCTCGCCGATCATTTGGGCAAGTCAATCAAAGTCCATAATTTGTTCTCATACATGGATCCCATCTCAGATTTCATGTCCTCAAGCCATTTCGTGGAATCTGGGCTCATCGTCGCTTCCTCATAGTTCGTAGGTTAGTCATGGTCAAGTAACATGACCTCCAAAATAGGATTACCGTACCACTCTGGTGTGGATCTTACTCTGGTTGACCTATGAGGTTCAGTAACAACTTGATCTGAAGTTTCATGATCATCATCATTAACTTCCTCACTAATTGGTGTAGGTGTCACAGGAACCGGTTTCTGTGATGAACTACTTTCCAATAAGGGAGCAGGTACAGTTACCTCATCAAGTTCTACTTTCCTCCCACTCACTTCTTTCGAGAGAAACTCCTTCTCTAGAAAGGATCCATTCTTAGCAACGAATATATTGCCTTTGGATCTGTGAGAGAAGGTGTACCCAACTGTCTCCTTTGGATATCCTATGAAGAAACATTTCTCCGATTTGGGTTTGAGCTTATCAGGATGAAACTTTTTCTTATAAGCATCGCAACCCCAAACTTTAAGAAATGACAACTTTGGTTTCTTGCCAAACCATAGTTCATACAGTGTCGTCTCAAACGAATTTAGATGGTGCCCTTTTTACGTGAATGCAGCTGTCTCTAATGCATAACCCCAAAACTATAGTGGTGAATCGGTAAGAAACATCATAGATTGCACTATATCCAATAAAGTACGGTTATGACGTTCGGACACACCATTATGTTGTGGTGTTCCAGGTGGCACGAATTTGTGAAACTATTCCACATTGTTTTAATTTGAAGACCAAACTCGTAACTCAAATATTTGTCTCCGCGATCAGATCGTAGAAACCTTATTTTCTTGTCACGATGATTTTCCACTTCACTCTGAAATTCTTTGAACTTTTCAAATGTTTCAGACTTATGTTTCATCAAGTAGATATACCCATATCTGCTCAAATCATCTGTGAAGGTCAGAAAATAACGATACCCGCCGCGAGCCTCAACACTCATCGGATCGCATACATCAGTATGTATTATTTCCAATAAGTCAGTTGCTCACTCCATTGTTCCGGAGAACGGAGTCTTAGTCATCTTGCCCATAAGGCATGGTTCGCAAGCAAGTGATTCATAATCAAGTGATTCCAAAAGCCCATCAGCATGGAGTTTCTTCATGCGCTTTACACCAATATGACCTAAACGGCAGTGCCACAAATAAGTTGCACTATCATTATTAACTTTGCATCTTTTGGCTTCAATATTATGAATATGTGTATCACTATGATCGAGATCCAACGAACCATTTGCATCAGGTGTGTAACCATATAAGGTTTTATTCATGTAAACAGAACAACAATTATTCTCTAACTTAAATGAATAACCGTATTGCAATAAACATGATCAAATCATATTCATGCTCAACGCAAACACCAAATAACACTTATTTAGGTTCAACACTAATCCCGAAAGTATAGGGAGTGTGCGATGATGATCATATCAATCTTGGAACCACTTCCAATACACATCGTCACTTCATCCTTAACTAGTTTATGTTCATTATGCAACTCCCGTTTCGAGTTACTACTCTTTAGCAACTGAACCAGTATCAAATACCGAGGGGTTGCTACGAACACTAGTAAAATACACATCAATAATCTGTATATCAAATATACCTTTGTTCACTTTGCCATCCTTCTTATCCACCAAATACTTGGGGCAGTTCCGCTTCCAGTGACCAGTCCCTTTGCAGTAGAAGCACTTAGTCTCAGGCTTAGGTCCAGACTTGGGCTTCTTCACTTGAGCAGCAACTTGCTTGCCGTTCTTCTTGAAGTTCCCCTTCTATCCCTTTGCCCTTTTCTTGAAACTAGTGGTCTTGTTAACCATCAACACTTGATGCTCTTTCTTGATTTCTACCTTCGTCGATTTCAGCATCGCGAAGAGCTCGGGAATTACTTTCGTCATCCCTTGCATACTATAGTTCATCACGAAGTTCTACTAACTTGGTGATGGTGACTAGAGAATTCTGTCAATCACTATTTTATCTGGAAGATTAACTCCCACTTGATTCAAGCGATTGTAGTACCCAGACAATCTGAGCACATGCTCACTGCTTGAGCTATTCTCCTCCATCTTTTAGCTATAGAACTTGTTGGAGACTTCATATCTCTCAACTCGGGTATTTGCTTGAAATATTAACTTCAACTCCTGGAACATCTCATATGGTCCATGACGTTCAAAACATCTTTGAAGTCCCGATTCTAAGCCGTTAAGCATGGTGCACTAAACTATCAAGTAGTCATCATATTGAGCTAGCCAAACGTTCATAACGTCTGCATCTGCTCCTGCAATAGGTCTGTCACCTAGCGGTGCATCAAGGACATAATTCTTCTGTGCAGCAATGAGGATAATCCTCAGATCACGGATCCAATCCGCATCATTGCTACTAACATCTTTCAACATAATTTTTCTCTAGGAACATATCAAAATAAACATAGGGAAGCAACAACGCGAGCTATTGATCTACAACATAATTTGCAAAATACTATCAGGACTAAGTTCATGATAAATTTAAGTTCAATTAATCATATTACTTAAGAACTCCCACTTAGATAGACATCCCTCTAATCCTCTAAGTGATCACGTGATCCATATCAACTAAACCATGTCCGATCATCACGTGAGATGGAGTAGTTTCAATGGTGAACATCACTATGTTGATCATATCTACTATATGATTCACGCTCGACCTTTCGGTCTCCGTGTTCCGAGGCCATATCTGTTATATGCTAGGCTTGTCAAGTTTAACCTGAGTATTCCGCGTGTGCAACTGTTTTGCACCCGTTGTATTTGAACGTAGAGCCTATCACACCCGATCATCATGTGGTGTCTCAGCACGAAGAACTTTCGCAACGGTGCATACTCAGGGAGAACACTTATACTTTGATAATTTAGTGAGAGGATCATCTTAAAATGCTACCGTCAATCAAAGCAAGATAAGATGCATAAAATGATAAACATCACATGCAATCAATATAAGTGATATGATATGGCCATCATCATCTTGTGCTTGTGATCTCCATCTCCGAAGCACCGTCATGATCACCATCGTCACCGGCGCGACACCTTGATCTCCATCGTAGCATCGTTGTCGTCTCGCCAATCTTATGCTTCTACGACTATCGCTACCACTTAGTGATAAAGTAAAGCATTACAGGGCGATTGCATTGCATACAATAAAGCGACAACCATATGGCTCCTGCCAGTTGCCGATAACTCGGTTACAAAACATGATCATCTCATACAATAAAATTTAGCATCATGTCTTGACCATATCACATCACAACATGCCCTGCAAAAACAAGTTAGACGTCCTCTACTTTGTTGTTGCAAATTTTACGTGGCTGCTACGGGCTAAGCAAGAACCGTTCTTACCTACGCATCAAAACCACAATGATAGTTTGTCAAGTTGGTGTTGTTTTAACCTTCGCAAGGACCGGGCGTAGCCACACTCGGTTCAACTAAAGTTGGAGAAACTAACACCCGCTAGTCACATGTGTGCATAGCACGGCGGTAAAACCAGTCTCGCGTAAGCGTACGTGTAATGTCGGTCCGGGCCGCTTCATCCAACAATACCGCCGAACCAAAGTATGACATGCTGGTAAGCAGTATGACTTATATCGCCCACAACTCACTTGTGTTCTACTCGTGCATATAACATCTACGCATAAAACCTGGCTCTGATACCACTGTCGGGGAACGTAGTAATTTCAAAAAACTTCTACGCACACACAAGATCATGGTGATGCATAGCAACGAGAGGGGAGAGTGTTGTCTACGTACCCTCGTAGACCGAAAGCGGAAGCGTTAGCACAATGCGGTTGATGTAGTCGTACGTCTTCACGATCCGACCGATCAAGTACCGAACGCACGGCACCTCCGAGTTCTGCACACGTTCAACTCGATGACGTCCCTCGAACTACGATCCAGCCGAGTGTTGAGGGAGAGTTTCGTTAGCACGACGGCGTGGTGACGATGATGATGTTCTACCGACGCAGGGCTTCGCCTAAGCACCGCTACGATATTATCGAGGTGGATTAAGGTGGAGGGGGCACCGCACACGGCTAAGAGATCAAGAGATCAATTGTTGTGTCTTTGGGGTGCCCCCTGCCGCTGTATATAAAGGAGCAAGGGGGAGGCAGCCGGCCTAGGAGGAGGGCGCGCCAAGGGGGGAGTCCTACTCCCACCGGGAGTAGGACTCCTCCTTTCCTTGTTGGAGTAGGAGAAGGGAAGGGAGAAGGAGAAGGAAGGAAGGGGGCGCCCCCCTCCCTGGTCCAATTCGGACTAGTCCATGGGGAGGGGTGCGGCCACCCTTTAGGGCCTTTCTCTCCCTTCCCGTATGGCCCATTAAGGCCCAATACGAATTCCCGTAACTCTCCGGTACTCCGAAAAATACCCGAATCACTCGGAATCTTTCCGATGTCCGAATATAGTCGTCCAATATATCGATCTTTACATCTCGACCATTTCGAGACTCCTCGTCATGTCCCTGATCTCATCCGGGACTCCAAACTCCCTAGGTACATCAAAACACATAAACTCATAATATAACCGTCATCTAACTTTAAGCGTGCGGACCCTACGGGTTCGAGAACTATGTAGACATGACCGAGACACGTCTCCGGTCAATAACCAATAGCGGAACCTGGATGCTCATATTGGCTCCCATATATTCTACGAAGATCTTTATCGGTCAAACCGCATAACAACATACGTTGTTCCCTTTGTCATCGGTATGTTACTTGCCCGAGATTCGATCGTCGGTATCTCAATACCTAGTTCAATCTCGTTACCGGCAAGTCTCTTTACTCGTTCCGTAATACATCATCCCACAACTAACTCATTAGTTGCAATGCTTGCAAGGCTTATAGTGATGTGCATTACCGAGTGGGCCCAGAGATACCTCTCCGACAATCGGAGTGACAAATCCTAATCTCGAAATACGCCAACCCAACAAGTACCTTCGGAGACACCTGTAGAGCACCTTTATAATCACCCAGTTACGTTGTGACGTTTGGTAGCACACAAAGTGTTCCTCCGGTAAACGGGAGTTGCATAATCTCATAGTCATAGGAACATGTATAAGTCATGAAGAAAGCAATAGCAGAATACTAAACGATCGTGTGCTAAGCTAACAGAATGGGTCAAGTCAATGACATCATTCTCCTAATGATATGACCCCGTTAATCAAATGACAACTCATGTCAATGGCTAGGAAACATAACCATCTTTGATCAACGAGCTAGTCAAGTAGAGGCATACTAGTGACACTATGTTTGTCTATGTATTCACACATGTACTAAGTTTTCGGTTAATACAATCCTGGAATGAATAATAAACATTTATCATGATATAAGGAAATAAATAATAACTTTATTATTGCCTCTAGGGCATATTTCCTTCACTTCTAGTACTTGAGCACAATTTTCCTTCCCATCAGTTTCAGGAAAGATATTAAAAAGATGAAGCTTATGAGACAAACTCGATTCCATTTTTTTGTAGTTTTTTTTATAAACTAAACTAGTGCAAAGACAAGAAACAAAAAGATTCGATTGCAAGATCTAAAGATATACCTTCAAGCACTCACCTCCCCGGCAACGGCGCCAGAAAAGAGCTTAGTTGACGGGGTGTGAGTGCCGCTTACCTAGCCTCCCCGGGAATGGTGACAGAAAAGAGCTTGATGTCTACTATACAACCTTCTTCTTGTAGACGTTGTTGGGCCTTCAAGTGCATAGGTTTGTTGGACAGTAGCAAATTTCCCTCAAGTGGACGACCTAAGGTTTATCAATCCGTGGGAGGCGTAGGTTGAAGATGGTCTCTCTCAAACAACCCTACAACCAAATAACAAAGAGTCTCTTGTGTCCCCAACACACCCAATACAATGGTAAATTGTATAGGTGCACTAGTTCGGCGAAGAGAAGGTGATACAAGTGCAATATGGATGGTAGATATAGGTTTTTGTAATCTGAAAATATAAAAACAACAAGGTAACTAATGATAAAAGTGAGCGTAAACGGTATTGCAATGCTGGGAAACAAGGCCTAGGGTTCATACTTTCACTAGTGCAAGTTCTCTCAACAATAATAACATAATTGGATCATATAACTATCCCTCAACATGCAACAAAGAGTCACTCCAAAGTCACTAATAGCGGAGAACAAATGAAGAGATTATGGTAGGGTACGAAACCACCTCAAAGTTATTCTTTCCGATCAATCCATTGGGCTATTCCTATAAGTGTCACAAACAGCCCTAGAGTTCGTAGTAAAATAACACCTTAAGACACACATCAACCAAAACCCTAATGTCACCTAGATACTCCAATGTCACCTCAAGTATCTGTGGGTATGATTATATGATATGCATCACACAATCTCAAATTCATCTATTCAACCAACACATAGAACCTCAAAGAGTGCCCCAAAGTTTCTACCGGAGAGTCAAGACGAAAACGTGTGCCAACCCCTATGCATAGGTTCATGGGCGGAACCCGCAAGTTGATCACCAAAACATACATCAAGTGAATCAATAGAATAACCCATTGTCACCACGGTTACCCCACGCAAGACATACATCAAGTGTTCTCAAATCATTAAAGACTCAATCCGATAAGATAACTTCAAAGGGAAAACTCAATCCATTACAAGAGAGTAGAGGGGGAGAAACATCATAAGATCCAACTACAATAGCAAAGCTCGCGAGAGAGAGAGAGATCAAACACATAGCTACTTACCCTCAGCCCCGAGGGTGAACTACTCCCTCCTCGTCATGGAGAGTGTCGGGACGATGAAGATGGCCGCCGGTGAGGGTTCCCCCCCTCCGGCAGGGTGCCGGAACAGGGTCCCGATTGGTTTTTGGTGGCTACAGAGGCTTGCGGCGCGGAACACCCGATCTCTTCTATTCCCCGAAGGTTTTAGGGTATATTGGTATATATAGGAGGAAGAAATACGTCAGGGGAGCCACGAGGGGCCCACGAGGGTGGAGGGCGTGCCCAAGGGGGTAGGCGCGCCCCCTGCCTCGTGCCTTCCTCGTTGATCCTCTGACGTGCACTCCAAGTCTCCCGGATTGCTTTCTTTCCAAAAATAACTTTCCCGAAGGTTTCATTCCGTTTGGACTCCGTTTGATATTCCTTTTCTGTGAAACACTGAAACAAGGGAAAAAACAGGAACTGGCACTAGGCTCTGGGTTAATAGGTTAGTCCGAAAAATAATATAAAAGTGTTTAATAAAGCCCATAAACATCCAAAACAGATAATATAATAGCATGGAACAATAAAAAATTATAGATACGTTGGAGACGTATCACTGCATCACCCTTTCCTCTTCAAGGGAAAAACCAACACATGCTTAAGAGGTAGCAGATATCCCGTGACATCTTTGGCGCGCCAGGTAGGGGAAGCGCTTGCGTGAACCTGAAAGCATGCGCGGTGCGTCATATTCATCACCATCTTCATCTTTGATGACGCCATCGACCATGGTACCCAAGAAGAAGTCCGGTACTTCGGCTCATCCATCCACCTCGAAGGCTCCGCCGCCTGCGGCCTCTAACGCCGTGGGGATGCGGAGGCAAGCGAGGGCGTGAACACTGCTGGGGACGTGGTTGGAGCTGGTGTCGCCATCACCACTTCCCCCGCGGTCGACACGGGGGCCGGAGATATCGGAGAAGAACAACATCAGCAGCGCCTCGACTGTCATGCTCCGCAAGGTGCGGGCGAGGGGGTCACTCCATCCGCACCCCCTCCTCCCACCGATGGGCACAGCCGCAGCAACAACGCTCGGTCCAGGGTAAGCCATCGTCCTCCGGCAGCCCCTGCCACGGGAGTGACCGCGGCGCATGCGCCTCCTCCCGGACGAGCCAACCAGACCGATGCGCTCGACGGAGCCGCTGACCCTCGAGCGCCACCACCGCGCAACCCCGCTGCCTAGGTGGTCGTCCCACAGCAGCGTGGGCGCAACACCGTCACCGCCGCTGGCACCGTCAGGAGCCAGGCGACGGTGCGGTCGACATCATCAACATCTATGCCAAGCACAGCCACGGAGGCTATGGCGCGAGGGGGCCGTCCCCATGGTGCAGTCCCCACCATGGCAGCCGGCGCGGGCGCCACAGAATCAAGACCCCAACGACGTCTCAATGGCCTCTTCTGACCCTCGAGCATGTCCAGGACAACACCGAGCCCCGAAGGATAAGCGGCGAGGAGACGCGCGCGTTGTCGTAGATCGACGCCATGAAGACCTCCGCCAGACCGACGGGTGCGACGGCCTCAACGTCGATGAGCCTGTGCTCGGTGTTGGCGGGTGCCTACCTTTTGAGGTCGGCTGCCCTGCCTTTACCCGAGAGCTGCGGCAAGTCCGTTGGCCGTCCGTTCGCACGTTCAAGCCAGAGATAACCGAGAAGTACGACGGGAGGCTGAACTCGGCAGAGTTCCTGAGCATGTACACCATCACTGTTTAGGCTGCCGAGGGAAGAGATGAGAAGGTGTTCTCCAACTACTTCCCTTTGGCCCTGAAGTCCAATGTGAGGTCTTGGCTGATGCACCTGCCGGAGAACTCCATTTCGTCATGGCAGACCTGTGCCACGAGTTCATCGGTGCCTTCACCGGTGGCCACCAAGAGCCCGGCAGGCCCAGCGACCTGCAAATTCTCTAGCAGAAGGAAGGACAAATCTTCGTAAGTATTTACAGAGATTCAGTAAAGTTCATAGAAATATTCCAAATATCCATCCGGCAGCCGTTATAGCAGCTTTCCAGTCCAATGTGCGCAACTGTTGCATTCGTTCCAAGATGAACGTGCGGTTGCCCAAGACTATGAAGGAGCTATACACACTGGTGGACAAGTGTGCTCGCATGGAGGAAGGAAGGAAGTTGCCCGGAGAGGAAGATTGCACCAATGTTGATTCAAAGGACGAGGATGAATCAACCAGTTAGAGAAAGGGCAAGAAGCATAGTAAGAAGCCAAGAGATAAGGCAGTGATGACTGTGGAAGGTTCGGGCACACCTAGTACCGACAAGAAGGCCAAGGCTGAGGCCCCCGGCAAGGAGGCTGCCGCTTGCGCTGCTTGCCGGGAAGCCGCTTGCACTGCTTGCTAGGAAGCCGCTGCCGCCGAGAAAGCTGGGAAAGGCGATGGGCCGTACTGCAAGATCCATCGGACCAAGGGCCATGACCTTCAGGAGTGTTACCAGGTTGATCAGCTTGTCAAGAAACAGAGGGCAGGATATGATAACGTGACAAGGAAAAAGGTCAGAATGCCACTGGCGGTAAGGACCGAGGCGGTGAAGCAAAGTGCCCCAGCAAACCCTTTCGGAACCAAGGAAACCCCGCCATGGGTCAAGAGAAGGAAATCTGTGATGATGTGAGTGACGGAGGGGATGAAGGGGAAACCAGTGAGCAGGAGTTTCAGAAGGCCACTGACACCCTATGCACTGATGGGGGTGCATCTTTGCACGCCTCCACTGCCAGCTCAAGCGATGGGCACGAGAGATCAATGCTGTGGAGCCAGCACCAAAGGCCCGGAAGCCGCTCAAATGGTCCCGCACACCCATCATCTTTGACAAAGAGGATCACCCTGGCCGCAGCACTACGGTAGGATGTTTGCCATTGTTGGTCTCCCCAACAATTCGTAACCTCAAGGTCACAAAGATGCTAGTGGATGGCGGGGCCGGGTTGAATCTGATTTCCCCGGCAGTCATCATCAAGCTTCAGATAGGAGAAGAAGAGCTAGAGGTTACCGACACGTTTCAAGGAGTTAATCCCGACAGGAGCCATGCTAAAGGGAAGATTACATTGCCGGTGACGTTTGGGGGGCGAACTGAACTATCGGACCGAGAAGATTGTGTTTGATGTGGTTGATCTCCCCCTACCGTACAATGGGATTCTTGGACGCCCGACCCTGGCCAAGTTCATGGCGGCATCCCACTATGCTTACAATACCTTGAAGATGCCTGGGCCACTGGGAGTCATTACTATCCCATCAGATGAGAAGGCTGCAATTATCTGTGTGGACAAGATGTACCGGGATGCAGTCACAGCAGAGGCAGCGGTAATTCCCGCCAAGGAAAACAAAGGAAAAAAGAGGGATTGTAGGACCTCTAGTAAGGTGTCCTAGAAGCGTGCCCCCTCCGAGTGCACGACACCCGTTGACGACGTGCCAGAGTGTTCCAACAGCAAAAGATCCAAGGTTGCTACCCCCCAAGTGAAGAAGGTCCCGGCAGGGCTGGCTGGCGTTGATGGTACTTTCACCATCAGCTCCGCCCTCGATGACAAATAGGAAAGCACGCTCGTTTCCTTCCTGCGGGCGAATATCGATGTGTTTGCCTAGCACCATCTGATATCCCCGGTGTTCCCAGGGAGGTAATCGAGCACCACCTTGCTGTCTGCCCACATGCCCGACCTGTCAAGCAGAAAGTTCGGAAGCAGGCCTTGAAGAGGCAGCAGTTGATTGCCGAAAGATCAAGAAGCTAGAGGCAGCTGGTTTGGTCAGAGGAGTATTGCATCCTACATGGTTAGCAAATCCGGTGGTAGTCCAGAAGGCTAATGGGAAATGGAGGCTTTGCATTGATTTCACAGACCTCAACAAGGCTTGCCCGAAGGCTTCCCGAAGGACCCATTTCCCTTGCCGTGCATCGACCAAATTGTGGACTCCACTTCAGGTTGTGATTTGCTCTCCTTTCTGGACGCGCACTCCGGATATCACCAGATCTTTATGTCCAAAGAATATGAAGAGAAGACGTCATTCATCACTCCATGTGGTACGTACTGCTTTATCCGCATGCCATTCGGATTAAAGAGTGGAGGGTCCACTTTTGCAAGGGCAGTCCAGATTGCTTTTGAGCCACAGTTGCACAGAAATATAGAAGCCTATATGGATGATATCGTGGTCAAAACCAAGGATAAGGCCACCCTTATCCAGGATTTGGAGGAGACATTGCTAATCTGCGCAAGATCAGTTTGAAGCTTAATCAGGAGAACTGTGTGTTTGGTGTTCCCTCCGGCAAGCTACTTGGTTTCTTCGTGTCCCATCGAGGGATCGAAGCTAACCCCGACAAGATCAAAGCCATTGAGCAGATCCAAGCGCCAAGGAAAGTTAAGGATGTGAGGTGCTTAATAGGATGTGTTGCCGCACTAAGAAGATTCATCTCCAAGTCTGCCGAGCGTGCCCTGCTGTTCTTTGAAATTTTGAAGAAGACAGGGCCTATGAGGTGGACCCCGGAAGCACATGCAGCTCTGCAGGAGTTGAAAGCCTACCTATTGTCTGTGCCTACCTTGGCTGCGCCCAAACTCCAAGAACTGTTGTTGCTATACTTGGCGGAACCAACCAAGTGGTCAGTGCGGCCTTGGTAGCGCGGCGAGAAGTGGATGAGGTAGAAAGGAAGAAGAAGACATCAGATTCAGATAAGGATCAGGACAGTAGTGAGCACGGCAGCGAGAACAACCCCAAGGACACTGCAAGGAAGAAAGTGATGCAGCGCCAAGTGTACTTCGTCAGCTCCTTGTTACAGGGGGCTAGGTCGAGGTACTTTGGTGTGCAGAAGTTGATCTTTGGCCTCATTATGGCCTCAAGGAAACATCGCCACTACTTCCAAGCCCATGAGATCACGGTTGTCACTCGTTTTCCGCTGCAAAGGATACTCCGAAACCCTGAGGCTACTAGCAGAATAGTGGAATGGGCTTTGGAGCTATCCATCTTTGGTTTGAAGTTTGAGAGCAGATCAACTATTCAGAGCAGGGCACTGGCAGAGTTTATTGCAGAATGGACACCAACCCCTGATGAGGAAGTGACAGAGACAGCTATCCCCGACAAGGAATCACCCCAAGAATGGATTATGTATTTTGATGGTGCTTTTTCCCTACAAGGTGCAGGGGCTGGCGTGCTTCTTGTTGCCCCCTCAGGGGAGCACTTGAAATACGTCTTCCAAATGCATTTTGCCCAGGAAGAAGCCACCAACAATACAGCTGTGTATGAAGGGCTCCTTGCCGGGCTCAGGATTGCAGCAGAATTGGGAATTAAGAAGCTGATCATTCGAGGAGATTCACAGCTTGTGGTGAGACAAGTCAACAAAGATAATCAAAGTCCATTGATGGAAGCATACGTCGAGGAAGTGAGGAGATTGGAGGAGCACTTTGACGGGTTGCAAACAGAGCACGTACCCCGTGCGGAAAACAGCATAGCTGATCAGCTGTCAAAGTGTGCTGCGCAGAAGCTTCCTGTGGAACCATGAACTTTTGTTCTCCGTCTCTCTCAGCCCTCCGTATCACCAGCAACAATGGCCCGGAAAAGGAGAAAGTTGGACTACGGTAAGCCTCTCCCGGTCGAGCCGTCCGCTCCCGGCAGAGACCCTACCGGAAACAACTCCTCATAGCCTGCCAGACCACCCCCTCCAGCCGGGCTCATGGACCCTGCAAACGATGCTGGTGCTCCCGCAGCAGAGGAGGTGCCGCTAGTCCTCGTTGTCGAGCCTCAGGCTCCAACTTGGGCAAGGCACATTGTCCACTTCCTCTAGACTGGAGAACTCCCTGGCGACCAAGATGAAGCTGAAAAAGTAGCCCGGAGGGCCAGTATGTATCAGTTTGTCGATGACACTCTATATAGAAGGAGGCCCAAAGGTGTGAAATTGAAGTGTGTCTGCCGGGAGGATGGAAAGGAACTGTTGGCTGAGATTCACAGAGGAATGTGCGGCTCCCACATTGGATCAAGGGCATTAGATGTGGTCAAGCTCGTCACGACATGTGAAGCCTGCTAGTTCCATTCCAAGAAAACACACCTGCCTGCCCAAGCTCTTCAAACAATCCCTCTATCATGGCCATTTTTGGTCTAGGGGCTCGATATCATTGGCCCCTTTCCCCGAGCAATCGGGGGCTTTGAATTCTTGTTCGTTGCCATCGACAAGTTTACAAAGTGGCTGGAAGTGACTGCCGTGAGAAAGGTGACTACTTAGTCAGCTATCAAGTTCTTGAAAGAATTGGTGTGTCGTTTTGGAGTTCTGGCAAGGATCATCACCGACAACGTTACCCAGTTCATGGCCCACGCCTTCATGCAATATGTTTGTACCCTCGGATGCAAGAACTCATTCGCCTCTGTGGCACACCCTCGGAGCAATGGACAAGCTGGGAGGGTGAACGCTGAAGTACTACGTGGACTCAAGATAAGAACTTTTGATACGCTGCAGATGCACAGCAGGCGGTGGATCGAGGAGCTGCCGGTAGTTCTCTGGTCCCTCAGAACGACACCTAACCGAGCTCCCGGGCAGATTCCCTTCTCCCTGGTCTATAGGGCAGAAATAGTTATCCCCACGGAACTCATTTACGGGTCCCCTCGAGTGCTTGCCTACGATGAAGTAGCGCAAGATCAGCACCGGCGTGACGACGATGTGCTACTTGAGGAGAACCGTCTCCAGGCTGCTACGCGTGCTGCACGCTACCAGCAAGCCCTGCGTCGCTATCACAGCCGCAGGGTTCATGCCCAGTGTTTTGAGGAAGGTGACCTTGTCCTTAGGCGCGTTCAGTCTGCCAAGGGTGCAAACAAGCTGTCACCAAAGTGGGAAGGCCCTCACCGGGTGGTACGAGTCACCAGACCTGGCGCAGTCCGTCTGGAGACCGGAGATGGCACTCAGTTGCAAAACTCGTGGAATATTGAGCATCTCCACAAGTACTACCCGTAAGGCGCGGCTGCTGGGCCCTGCCCGGCAGCCACCCTTTTGTACATGCCTTGCCTCAGCTGCATGTAACCCCTTGTACGAAGCCGGGGCGATGACCCCGTGCAAGAGAAAATAAAGAAGCGTTGTAGGGGGGCCCCAACTAAGATTGCATGCATGCATGAGCACACCAAGATCACAGCATAAGCATTTCATGAGCATTTGCATATAGATAGGATCGCATCCTGCATTCATTCTCACCTGCATGAAGCTGCAGGTTCCGGCCTTGAACTTGGCTTCGACAAGGAGTGAAAAGATTGCCCGGCACTGCGATCACCGGCAAGCCAAGCTGATAAGTTCTACCTCTTACCCGTTAGTATTCTGTAAGCTATAACTTGTTCATTAGAAAACATCGCCTCTCTTTTGAAACTTAGGTGCTCCCATCCATGACTCGAACGCTACTTTGGTCAGGATGGTCATAGTGGCCTTTGGCGAAAAGGAGTTGGCAGGGGGTTGGTCCCTCTATCTGTTCCCCGACAGACGCATCTCTTCGGCAGACAAGAAGGGTACCGGCAGGATAGCCTACCGGGGAAAACTCGTTTATTTACATTAAAGAGGCACCACACCTCATGGACATACACATGCACGAGTTCTCGGCAAGGTTCATCTTTTTCATTCATATGCTAACGCAAGTACAAGCATTACAAAACACAAAGATGGACACGACGGATTACATTATTTGAATTAAAATTTGGCGATTGCCTACAGATTCAAGATTGAAAAAAGATAAGTGCTCCGTAATGCCCTTTCTTGTCCCTCTCCTCCTAGGCATGCACATCGAAGGCGAGGAGGGCAAAAGGAGCGCCTGGGCAGGAGCCCAGCCCGCTCCCATCGGGCTCCAGGAGAGGTAGCCCGATAGGGACAGGAGCGCGAGGGAACACCTCGATGGAAAGCAATGCGGAAAGCGGCCCCGTCAACCACCGTCACCAAGGCCAGCAGGACTCGGCAGGGCTAACGAAGCTGCAGCCCGAGAGGAAGCCTGCCAGAGTCCAGCTGGAAGGCTACTGGAGGAGCCTGGTAGCACCATCCACTCCTCTGCATCCAAATCCCCGGCAAATCACGTTGCCGGGGAGAAGACGCAGATGCAGATGATGGTGCTGCCGCATGATGAAGATGGTGCGGGTGACAATCAGCCAGAGTTAGAGTCGTCTCTCCCCCGCCTGCTGCGGCATCATCATCATCACTGTCCTCCTCATTGCTTTTGCTCGAGGAGGAGCTTTCGTCGTCGGTCGAGCTCTCTCCGCAGCACCCTAAGCAACCACCCGAGCGCCCGAAGATCTTGACGGAGAGCAGGCCGCTCTAAATTAATTTGAACTAGAGAACATGCCCCTCTGAGAAGCCATGGGCACGGGCAAAAGTCTTCCAGCCACAACGAAGATACATCATGTGAGGGGCAGGGAAACCGACATCAACCCACATGCCGCCATTTCCACAACCCCTCATGTGCAGCCTCAGAGCGTGTGGTTGCTCGAGCTCCATCTCCCGCGCAAAGGGAGTTGGAAGACGAAGATGACCACACAAGGGCTTATACAGCCTGATTATGAACTCTCGAGGTTGGTCCCCGATGTGGCCTTCTATCGAAGGGGGAGCCACCGGTGGAGGCGCAGCGAAGGCGCCACCCCGCCCTCCTCCTCCTCGAGCACCGCGGCGGCCTCGGCATCGCCCCCTCCTTCCTCCTCTCATGGCGGGATCCGCCACCTCAGGCTCTGGAGGAGGAGGGATGCGCAGCCGAGTGGAAGCCCTCGTCGCTGCCGCCGGAACACCACTACGCCCTCGCCCTCTTACCATGGCCAGGAGAGAAGGATTGCGGAGGAGGAAGAGAAGTGTGTGCAGAGAGGTATTGCCCTTGTCTGTTTTTATAGAAGGGACGGGGTAGGGGCTGGCCCCTCGCACAGGAAATGGCCGCCCCGCTCCCCCAGTGCAGCCCCTCTGCACCATCGGCAGCTTTGGGAATCATGGCCAACCCTCTGCTCCAACCGTCGATGCTCAATTTTCAGCCATGGCACTCCTCCCCGCGCCCTCCGCATCCTCCACCTACCGCGCCCAATGCATGCGGAACACGTGGCAGGCGCGTGCGAGATGGGGGCGGGCGAGTGGGGTGGCAGTTTCCGCCCTGTAATCATGGGGCGAGGCGAATCCACAAGCCATGATCGAAGTTCCCCCGCGGCGTTACGCACGACGCGCATGGAAACTGGAAACTGGCCCGGAATCAAGGCTAATGAAGAAGCAAGAGGAGACTTCAAGAGACCAACCTCTTCAGCAAGCCTTGCCTGTGCACTTATTAGGCCCTACCCCGATGACGCTCAACAGCGCGTTCGGGGCAGGCCCGGGGGCTTCTGTTGGTGCAACAGACCCTGGGTCTGTCGCCCAGACTGTGCACAGGCACGGGAACAAGATCAAAGGACCAACACATAGATCAGGGGGACCAAGTTCAAGCCACAGACGTAGAATATTGACATGAGAAGGGCCTCCCTTGCCGGGCAGGCGAGGCCACCCCCAGAAGCAGATGACCAAGAAACCCCGGTGATACGTCTCCATCGTATCTACTTTTCCAAACACTTTTGCCCTTGTTTTGGACTCTAACTTGCATGATTTGAATGGAACTAACCCGGACTGACGTTGTTTTCAGCAGAATTGCCATGGTGTTATTTTTGTGCAGAAATAAAAGTTCTCGGAATGACCTGAAACTTCACGGAGAATATTTTTGAAATTAATAAAAAATACTGGCGAAAGAATCAAGGCCAGGGGGCCCACACACTGTCCACGAGGGTGGGGGCGCGCCTACCCCCTGGGCGCGCCCCCTGCCTCATGGCCCCCCTGGTGCTCCATCGGCCTCAACTCCAACTCTATATATTCACGTTCGGGGAGAAAAATATCAGAGAGAAGGATTCATCACGTTTTACGATACGGAGCCGCCGCCAAGCCCTAATCTCTCTCGGGAGGGATGATCTAGAGTCCGTTTGGGGCTCCGGAGAGGGTATTCCGTCGCCGTCGTCATCATCAACCTTCCTCCATCACCAATTTCATGATGCTCACCGCCGTGCTTAAGTAATTCCATCGTAGGCTTGCTGGACGGTGATGGGTTGGATGAGATTTACCATGTAATTGAGTTAGTTTTGTTAGGGTTTGATCCCTAGTATCCACTATGTTCTGAGATTGATGTTGCTATGACTTTGCTATGCTTAATGCTTGTCACTAGGGCCCGAGTGCCATGATTTCAGATCTGAACCTATTATGTTTTCATGAATATATGTGAGTCCTTGATCCTATCTTGCAAGTCTATAGTCACCTATTATGTGTTATGATCCGGCAACCCCAAAGTGACAAATCGGGACCACTCCCGGTGATGACCGTAGTTTGAGGAGTTCATGTATTCACTAAGTGCTAATGTTTGGTCCAGTACTCTATTAAAAGGAGGCCTTAATATTCCTTAGTTTCCAATAGGACCCCGCTGCCACGGGAGGGTAGGACAAAAGATGTCATGCAAGTTATTTTCCATAAGCACGTATGACTATATTCGGAATACATGCCTACATTACATTGATGAATTGGAGCTAGTTCTGTGTCACCCTATGTTATAACTATTGCATGAGGAATCGCATCCAGCATAATTCTCCATCACCGATTCAATGCCTACGAGCTTTTCACATATTGTTCTCCGCTTAGTTACTTTACCGTTGCCACTGTTACAATTACTACAAAACTACTACTGTTACTTTTGCCACCGTTACCGTTACTTCCATACTACTTTGCTACTAAATACTTTGCTGCAGATATTATGTTATCCATGTGTGGTTGAATTGACAACTCAACTGCTGATACTTGAGAATATTCTTTGCCTCCCCTTGTGTCGAATCAATAAATTTGGGTTGAATACTCTACCCTCGAAAACTGTTGCGATCCCCTATACTTGTGGGTTATCAAGACTATTTTTTGGCGCCGTTGCCGAGGAGCATAGCTCTATTCTTTGAGTCACTTGGGATTTATATCTGCTGGTCACTATGAGGAACATGAAATACGAAAGAACTAAGATTTTTCCCTCAACTACGAGGGGAGGTAAGGAACTGCCATCTAGCACTGCACTTGATTCACCTTCTGTTTTGAGTAAGCTTGCGACGCCTAAACCTGCTTCTGCTATTAATTCTGATATGTCGCATGTTATTGATGATGTCACTTCTGCTATGCATGATACTTATGATGAAACTACTTCTATGCTTGATAATACTGTGCCACTAGGGGAATTTCTTGTTGAAGAACTTGCTAGGGCTAGAGAGAATAAAATTATTGAAACTGATAATATTGATGGAAGTGATGATGAAGATTCTCCCCCTAGATATGAATTGCCTGTCGTGCCTGAGGGTTACGTTATGGATGAAGAAACTGCTAGAGACTTTCTTGCTTGCAATGATAGATATGATCTTAAGAAACTGTTAGCTAAACTAAAAGAAAAATCTTTGAATGCTAGAATGAAATATGACCCTGCTTTTGCTACTTCACCTATCTGTGTTACTGATAAGGATTATGATTTCTCTGTCGATCCTGAGATAATTACTTTGGTTGAATCTGATCCTTTCTATGGCTGTGAATCTGAAACTGTTGTGGCACATCTTACTAAGTTAAATGATATAGCTACCCTATTTACTAATGATGAGAAAACTCGCTACTACTATATCCTTAAATTATTTTCGTTCTCATTAAAGGGTGATGCTAAAATATGGTTTAATTCTCTTGATCCTAGTTGTGTGTGTAGTCCCGAGGATATGATTTATTACTTCTCTGCTAAATATTTCCCCGCTCATAAGAAACAAGCTGCTTTAAGGGAAATATATAATTTTGTGCAAATTGAAGAAGAGAGTCTCCCACAAGCTTGGGGGGAGGCTTCTCCAATTACTTAATGCTTTGCCTGATCATCCTCTCAAGAAAAATGAAATACTTGATATCTTTTATAATGGACTAACCGATGCTTCCAGAGACCACCTGGATAGTTGTGCTGGTTGTGTTTTCAGGGAAAGAACTGTTGATCAAGCTGAATTGCTATTGAATAATATGTCGACTAATGAAAACAATTGGGCACTTCCTGAACCAACTCCTAAGCCAACTCCGAAGAAAAGGGGTATTCTATTTCTCCGTCCTGAAGATATGCAAAAGGCAAAGAAATCTATGAAATAAAAAGGTATTAAGGCTGATGATGTTAAGAATTTACCTCCTATTGAAGAAATACATGGTCTTAATTTGCCGCCTGTTGAAGAAATACATGGTCTTGATAACCCGACACAGGTAGTAAAGGTAAATTCTCTTTATAGATTTGATGAAGGTGATATTCCTCATTATAAGTCTGCTAGCCAATGCTTAGATGAGTTTGATAATTATTGTTAAACAAGAAAACTTCAATGCTTATCTTGGTAGACAATTGAAACGAAATGCTTATATGATTGAACATTTGAGTGATTATATGTCTAGAGTTAAAGGTGAACTTAAACTCGTTAGTAAACATGCTTCTATGGTTACCACTCAAGTAGAACAAGTGCTTAAAGCTCAAAATGATTTGCTCAATGAATTAAATAATAAGAAAAATGATAATTCTATTAGAGTTGTGACTAGAGGAGGTAAAATGACTCGGGAACCCACCCTAAGAGAATTGAGCAGGATTCTCAGAGAACTAATGTTGATGCACCTAGTCCTTCTAAAAGGAAGAAAAAGAAAAATGATAGGACTTTGCATGCTTCTAGTGAACCTGTTGTAGACACACCTGAGAATCCCAATGATATTTCTATCTCTGATGCTGAAACACAATCTTGTAATGAACAGGAACCTAGTGATAATATTAATGATGATGTTCATGTTGATGCTCAACCTAGTAATAACAATGATGTAGAGATTGAACCTGCTGTTGATCTTGATAACCCATAATCGAAGAATCAACGTTATGATAAGAGAGACTTTGTTGCTAGGAAGCACGGTAAAGAAAGAGAACCATGGGTTCAGAAACCCATGCCTTTTCCTCCCAAACCATCCAAGAAAAAGGATGATGAGGATTTTGAGCGCTTTGCTGAAATGATTAGACCTATCTTTTTGCGTATGCGTTTTACTGATATGCTTAAAATGAATCCTTATGCTAAGTATATGAAAGATATTGTTACAAATAAGAGAAAGATACCGGAAGCTGAAATTTCCACCATGCTTACCAATTATACTTCTAAGGGTGGAATACCTAAGAAACTTGGAGATCCGGGAGTACCAACTATACCATGCCCCATTAAAAAAACTATGTTAAAACTGCTTTATGTGATCTTGGAGCCGGTGTTAGTGTTATGCCTCTCTCTTTATATCGTGGACTTGATTTGAATAAGTTGACACCTACTGAAATATCTTTGCAAATGGCTGATAAATCAACTGCTATACCTGTCGGTATTTGTGAGGATGTGCCTGTTGTGGTTGCAAATGTTACTATCTTAACGGACTTTGTTATTCTTGATATTCCTGAGGACGATAGTATGTCGATTATGCTTGGTAGACCATTTTTGAATACTGCAGGGGCTGTTATTGATTGCAACAAAGGCAATGTCAGTTTTCATGTTAATGGTAATCAGCATATGGTACACTTTCCGAGGAAACAACCTCAAGTCCACAATATCAATTCTATTGGAAAAATTCCAACAATTACCTTTGGAGGTTTTGAATTTCCTCTTCCTTTTGTCAAGAAGAAATATGATATTCTTATTGTTGGGGATGTGCATATCCCCATTGAGGTAACCTAGTGCTATTCGAAATTTCTCCGGTTCCATGTTATTCGAAAAGAGTTTGTTAACAAGACTTGATCAACCTTGTTAGTGGATTCCTTTTGATGAGCATGAGATGGATGAAGTTAGAAAAGCACAACCTTCTGTACCCTCCTTTTTACTTTCTGTTATTTAGATTAAATAAAGCAAAAATAGTATTTTCTGTCTGTTTTCTGAATTATCCGTGCAATAAAAATACCCCGAAAATAAAAGTTCTCCAAATGCCCTGAAAATGAAATATGATTTTTCTAGAATATTTGAGAATATTTGGCACTGAGAACACATCAGGGGGAGCAAGCACCTGGCCACGAGGATCCAGGGTGTGCCCACCCCCCTTGGGCGCGCCCCCTGCCTCGTGGGCCCCTGGTGGCCCCCCTCCACTTATTCCTGCACCCACACACTCCTTCTTCCTCCCAAAAAATCACCAACCATCTCAAGCACGAGTTCTAGCTCATCTTGCTGCCATTTTCGATCTCCTTGCTCAAAGCTCCACTCACAAAACTGCTTTGGGGGATTGTTCTTCGGTATGTGACTCCTCCAATGGTCCAATTAGTTTTTATTCTAGTGCTTTATTCATTGCAAATTTTTGCTGCTGAGGTGACCCTGTTCTTGAGCTTGCATGTCAAATTTATTCGGTCCCAAGTAGTTCTAATGCATGATGTAGTCTCTAGGCACTTGTGGGAGTAGTTGCTATCAATTTTGTTGAGTTTGGTTCACTTTTATTTTGAGTCACTAAAATTTTCACAAAGTTTTCGTAGGAAGAAATATGTTTAGGAAAATGTACCAAGGTGGTTCTTCAAGGAAGCAGGACCCAGGCCCGCAATACGTGAGCCGGACCATGAACCACCAAGAGAAGCTCAAGTGCGGCCTTGTGAATGGCCGTCAGAAGATTTCATGGTTCGTGCAAGAATTAAGGAGGAATTTGACGCATATGTGCGTAATGCTGAACTTGAGGGCTTCATGCTAGATAAGTGCCCTCAATATTATTACCTAACTGATTCCTTTGTAAGAAGGTTCAAATTTACATCTTCATGCAATTCTCACACTGTCCTATTTGACCTTTATAATAAATCGTATACCATGGACTTAGAAGATTTTAATACTGCTTGTAAGCTTCCGCAATGGGGTAGTGCTAGTGAACCTCGCAAATATGAGTTTAAAGATTTTGTTGCTAGTATCACTGTGGGGGAATCTAGAGAAATAACACAAGCTACCATAGGGAGCATTCATTTTCCTATACATTATTTTGCTCTCTTTATAGGTAGATGCATAAACGGTAAGTATGAGGCATGTCACATGTGTGTTCCTGACCTTAGTGTTCTCAAGAGTGCCGTATTAGGAGATAAACAATATAACTTGGGGGCCATTGTTACACGAAGGTTTGATAATAATGGTTTAAGTGGAGACTTGTTTGGTGGGATTTATGCAACCCGTGTGGCTAATTTTCTTGAGATACCCATACATGAAAATGATACGGAATTGCCTCCCGCTTATCTAGATTATGATGCTATGGTTCGCCATCAGTTTATTAAGAGGAATGAACAGCCTCCCCAGTACCGACTAATGTTTGACAGGCGCGCACTTTCCATGTTGCTCTCCTTGCTCCTACTTTCTTTGACTTTCAGGCAAAAGGGAGGTATATTATAACCAGGGAGGAGGCGAACGAGTATAAGAGGAGGACGGAGGCAACCCGCCTCCAAGTGGCAGCTCATGAGGCAATAGCTGCTGCATCTCAGTACGACCCCAGCTACAACTTTGGATATCCGCCAGGCCAGCCGTGGCCCTAGACCAACTTAGGCCAAAAGCCTAAGCTTGGGGGAGTACATATTTCTCACCGACATTACATTCATGTTCACACACTCATTCCAGTTGTCAGTGCTCATACTCTTTCATTGTAATATCCATGTTAGTTTATTTTCTTTTTCTCGCTTTCTTCTTGTGTGTTTGCAAAACCTTATGAAAAACAAAAAAATTAGTTGTAGCTTTTAGTTAGTTTACTTTCCATGCCTGTAGTAGTAGTAATTAAAAGAAAACCCAAAAAGATCTCTCATTCTTCTTTTGCTTGTTGGGAGCTTTCCCGTGTAAATAGTTTTATTTCTTTTCTTTTCTTTGGGGGTCGAGAGGAGAAGACGATGATGAAAATGTTAAGTGGCTCTCATATGCATTATTGTTGATTTAACGAAGAGCCCATATTACCTTGTCTTCTCCTGTGTTTTAAATACTTGCGGATTCCAGCTTATTCCAATTGCACGTGCACTATTATTATTACCACACCGTTCGGTCGTGCAAGTGAAAGGCAATAATGACGATATATGATGGATTGATTGAGATGAGAGAAGATGGTATGAACTCGACCTCTCTTGTTTTTGTAAATATGATTAGTTCATCGTTCCTGATTCAGCCTATTATGAATGAAACATGTTTGCAATGACAATTAGAGATTATAGTTGCTTATGCCATGCTTAATTTGCTAGGAGTTTATAATGGTTTACCTTGCGTGCCAACATGCTATTCAAATGGTTGTGATGTGGTATGATGGGGTGGTATCCTCCTTTGAACGATTCGAGTGACTTGACTTGGCACATGTTCACACATGTAGTTGAAACAAAATCAACATAGCCTCCATGATATTTATGTTCATGGTGGATTATATCCTACTCATGCTTGCACTCAATGTTTATTAATTTTAATTCATGTTCATGACTGTTGTCGCTCTCTAGTTGGCCGCTTCCCAGTCTTTTTCTAGCCTTCACTTGTACTAAGCGGGAATACTGCTTGTGAATCCACTTCCATAAACCCCAAAGTTATTCCATATGAGTCCACTATACCTTCCTATATATGCGGTATCTACCTGCCGTTCCAAGTAAATTTGTATGTGCCAAACTCTAAACCTTCAAATGAAATTCTGTTTTGCATGCTCAAACAACTCATGTATCAACTAGGGCTGTCTGTATCTCCCATGCTAGGCGGGTTATTCTCAAGAGGAGTGGACTCCGCTCCTCACTCATGAGAAAATGGCTGGTCACCGGGATGCCCAGTCCCATGCTCTAAGCAAATCAAATCGAAATAATTGCAAACAAAACTCCCCCAGGGCTGTTGTTAGTTGG
The DNA here is from genome assembly GCF_018294505.1 of Triticum aestivum. Lineage (NCBI taxonomy): Eukaryota > Viridiplantae > Streptophyta > Magnoliopsida > Poales > Poaceae > Triticum > Triticum aestivum. Next base: position 358,721,101 of record NC_057799.1, read on the forward strand.
AGGCACCAATTGTTTCGGGTCAGCCATGGATTGATGCTTGTTGGTGGTGGGGGAGTATAAACTTTACCATTCTGTTTGGGAACCGCCTATAATGTGCGGTAGCATGGAAGATACCGAGATCTCTCGGTTGTTATGTTGACAATGAAAGTATGCCGCTCAAAATATTATTCATCTCTGCTTTAAAATCGAGCTCTGGCACCTCCACAAATCCCTGCTTCCCTCTGCGAAGGGCCTATCTATTTACTTTTATGTTGAGTCATCACCCTCTTATTAAAAAGCACCAGTTGGAGAGCACCGCTGTCATTTGCATGCATTATTATTAGTTTATATTGAGTATGACTATAAATGGATCTCTTTTACCATGAATTACAATGTTTAGTCAGTCCTTGATCTTCAGAGGTGCTCTGCATTTATGTTTTGCCGTCTCAGAAAGGGCTAGCGAGATACCATCTTGTTATATCATATTATGATTGTTTTGAGAAAGTGTTTTCACCCGAGATTTATTATTATTGCTCGCTAGTTGATTATGTCATTGATATGAGTAAACATGAGACCTAAATGTTATTGTGAATATGGTTAGTTCATAATCTTTTCTGAAAACTTGAATGCTGGCTTTACATATTTACAACAACAAGAGCAAACAGAGTTTGTAATTTTTTTCTTTATCACTTTCAGTTTGTCAACTGAATTTCTTGAGGACAAGCAAAGGTTTAAGCTTGGGGAGTTGATACGTCTCCATCATATCTACTTTTCCAAACACTTTTGCCCTTGTTTTGGAATCTAACTTGCATGATTTGAATGGAACTAACCTGGACTGACGCTGTTTTCAGCATAATTGCCATGGTGTTATTTTTGTGCAGAAATAAAAGTTCTCGGAATGACCTGAAACTTCACGGAGAATATTTTTGAAATTAATAAAAAATACTGGCGAAAGAATCAAGGCCAGGGGGCCCACACCCTGTCCACGAGGGTGGGGGGCGCGCCTACCCCCCTGGGCGCGCCCCTGCCTCGTGGCCCCCCTGGTGCTCCACCGACCTCAACTCCAACACTATATATTCACGTTCGGGGAGAAAAAAATCCGAGAGAAGGATTCATCGCGTTTTACGATACGGAGCCGCCGCCAAGCCCTAATCTCTCTCAGGAGGGCTGATCTAGAGTCCGTTCGGGGCTCCGGAGAGGGGAATCCGTCGCCGTCGTGATCATCAACCTTCCTCCATCACCAATTTCATGATGCTCACTGCCGTGCGTGAGTAATTCCATCATAGGCTTGCTGGACGGTGATGGCTTGGATGAGATTTACCATGTAATCGAGTTAGTTTTGTTAGGGTTTGATCCCTAATATCCACTATGTTCTGAGATTGATGTTGTTATGACTTTGCTATGCTTAATGCTTTTCACTAGGGCCTGAGTGCCATGATTTCAGATCTGAACCTATTATGTTTTCATGAATATATGTGAGTTCTTGATCCTATCTTGCAAGTCTATAGTCACCTACTATGTGTTATGATCTGGCAACCCCGAAGTGACAATAATCGGGACCACTCCCGGTGATGAGCGTAGTTTGAGGATCATGTATTCACTAAGTGCTAATGCTTTGGTCCGGTACTCTATTAAAAGGAGGCCTTAATATCCCTTAGTTTCCAATAGGACCCTGCTGCCACGGGAGGGTAGGACAAAAGATGTCATGCAAGTTCTTTTCCATAAGCACATATGACCATATTCGGAATATATGCCTACATTACATTGATGAATTGGAGCTAGTTATGTGTCACCCTATGTTATAACTATTGCATGAGGAATCGCATCCGGCATAATTCTCCATCACCGATCCAATGCCTACGAGCTTTTCGCATATTGTTCTCCGCTTAGTTACTTTACCGTTGCGACTGTTACAATTACTACAAAACTACTGCTGTTACTTTTGCCACTGTTACCGTTACTTCCATACTACTTTTCTACTAAATACTTTGCTGTAGATATCAAGTTATCCAGGTGTGGTTGAAATGACAACTCAACTGCTAATACTTGAGAATATTCTTTGGCTCCCCTTGTGTCAAATCAATAAATTTGGGTTGAATACTCTACGCTCGAAAACTGTTGCGATCCCCTATACTTGTGGGTTATTACCCGACAGGGCCTTTCGGGGCTCACGGAAGCAAAACTCCTCCACCAACCACTCCAGCACGACCCACGTTGTCCATCAGTGCGGTGTCAAGCCGCAAGGTGATTAAGTGGCAGCCATTCGCCACATGGCAGCCATTTCCTACAGAAGAAACCCACAGATGACACCCGTCCTGCGACATGTCAAGAGAACAGGTGCAGAGCTGGCAAGATAGCCCGGCAAGGCTTGCCGGGCAACCAGTGATGTGACACTAAGCGGTGCATTTAATGCGCCCTATCAGCCCGCAGAGTTAGGTATGATAGCACTGTTTGCTATCATATCAGTGCATAATGACTACTTCGCCACTATGGTAACCCCTTGATCTATAAAAGGAGGCCCATGGCAATCGTAGAAAGGGTTGGAAAGTTGATGAACCCAGACCCCCATACGCGTGTAGTCACTGCTACCCCAAGGCAACCCTTGCCGGGCAAGTGTACTATCTTCACCACCTCCATTCCACCATTAATCCACCAAAGCAGGAGTAGGGTTTTACGCCTCACGGCAGCCCGAACCTGGGTAAGTTGCTTGTGTGCTCTCTGCCGTGCTGCCGTACGCTGGTCTGCTCTTTGTGCAACGCGACGTCCACTTGCCGAACCAGCAAGGGGCCTCCTAGTCCCATAGGTGGCCACGGATATCCCGCGACAAAGATTCTAGAACAAAGAAGAAGTGCTTGTGTTTTGAGGTTTGTGCATTATGCTTAAGTTCAACCGTGGAGTCTTCAAGGTTGTACATGTGGCAAAATCTGGTGGAATCTAGATGATATCCAACGGCCAGTAGTGCTCGAATTTGCCATCTCTGCACCATCGGATTGGCTTCATCCAACGACCATCTTTCAAAGTTAAAGTTATCCGCACACTATATAAAAATATAAAATATAATATATAGGGGTATAGATATAGATATGTGACGCGAAAGCCACCCATCATCTCCAATTAGAATAGTGTGTCCATGCTCGGATGCAATGTGGCCAAATGATGTCTGCCATCGGTATCTCAAATTCAAATAAGTCTGACCTTGTTCAATGTGTATACAGTACAACATGCTCGTTTCCTAACCACACCGCGCATATCCCAGTTATATTCATGCATGCATGGGTTTCAAACATCATGATCTCTTATTCAAATATTTGAATTCAACTTTACATTGATTATGACCTCACCTAGTCTTTTACACCCATACATTCATCTTCTCTTTATAATTGTACCACTAACTTCCTCTCGTGCATGCATGCACACACACTACCACTCGGCATTATCCATCGCACACATGCAATCTTTTTCTTCAGGTCGGTCTCCCATGCATGCACACACACTCACCTCCCCCTCTTCATCATATCGGGCATTCTTTATCTCTCACGTGCATGCGCAATGATCAATGTTCCTCTATGTGTGTGTGTGTATAGCTAGGTCTTTCCCAGTTTTCCACACCGATCAATCTATATATCTAGTGAGGTCTCACCCTCTTTCCCATGTACACATCGATCAATCTATACCTCTCTATATAGGATTACATAGCTAATACACCCACATTAATTATATATATCCAACGTCCCCCTCTCATCATCCATGCCTTCCGCTTCATCTCTCAGACGCGCGCACAATGGCGAAGACAGGGGCAGTAAGGGCCCTGCCCCCCTAATATCACTATATATTGAGGCTAATATGAATGTGATCATTAGATCAATTGCTGGTAAAATGGTTTAAGTTGATGAATTGGCCCTCCTTATAAAGGATTAGCAATGCTTGGCCCCCTAGCTCATTTATTTTTCATGGCTCCGCCACTGCGCACAACAGCGCACGTTCTCGCCCCCTCTCTTTAAATATCGATCTCGCACTTGTGCACTCCTTCATAGTCTCCCTCCATTTGGTCCCTCGCACCATCTTCTAGCCCCCACCGGATTTTTCCACATATACAATCTAGCAGACTCCATGGTTGAACTTAAGCATAACGCACAAACCTCAAAACACGAGTGCTTCTCCTTTGTTCTAGAATCTTCCGTATCATAACCGCCCAAACTTTTTTTCTAGTTGAATTGCTATTATTTGTTTTTACTTTATGCTTTACAACGCACAATCCCATGAATCATAAAATAGATTAAGGGCTTCTTTGATTCGAGTGATTCTCAAAGGAATTTTGGAGGATTCTAATCCTTAGGAATTTTTCCTATCTTGGTTGTTCGATTCGTAGGATTGTAAACCATAGGAATTTTTCCATAGGATTCATTTGCACTAGATTTGATAGGAAACTTTCCATCCACTCAAACCTCTCTGAAAGAATCCTATGTTTTTTCTATGCACAATCAAACACTTGTACAATCCTGTAGGATTCAAGACGACATTCCACTCTAATCCCATGTTTTTCCTATTCCCGCGTTTTGGAAATCCTACGAATCAAAGAGGCCCTAGATTTTTTATAAAAAATAATTGATTTTGAATGAGATGAACTATACGAATTAAATGAACGTCTACATCATGCATATATGACTCAAAGCATACATGCTATAGTGTGGTATTTATTCATAATTTGGTTGCCAAATCTGATGCGTGCAATGCACGTGTACCTTACTAGTACTTCGACTATGTGCAAAACACGTAAATTAGAATTCCAATGGCACGCTACACATTGTCTCTCTTTCAGTTCATGAAGCCACATGGCACATGTGGAGGCGTTGTCGCGACCTCCTTGTGTGGATTGATCATAGTGACGTGCTGCTGGTTCCAGAAGAATGTACTCGTCCTCTCTGAGGCACACTGGCAGTACATGCACGAAGCAAAGATGTGCACACACGCCACGCACGCACTCATTCCCTCGCACGCACACGCGGGTACATGGTGGGACGCATTTTTGTACGAAGATCCACCCCATGTGATAATTTGACGCGTGTAAAGTCCTTCACTTCATTGATTGTCAATTAATACATCACATGCAAATTGAGTGGACGTGAGGGGGGAAGTAGTTGAGAAAGACATTACTACTCCACTGCGTGCATGCGAGTAGTTAAATCATGGGTTGCTACTTCCATTGGTCTCCTTCGTATTTTGTGCCAATTTTTTACCATATTTTTAAGTAACATAATATTTATGCATGTCATAAAAAGTGGCACAAAAAAAGGGGGGCCAATAAACCAGGACATAGGCAGCATGATCAATTTTTGCCAGGGCTACTGTTGGTGGCCTTTGTATTTAAATATGGACGGAGTGGAGTAGTACTATCTTTATCTTAGCCTTGTAGGGCTCTCCCAGCGCCTAGGCTCGTCTCCCCGCCTCGCCCACCAGATCCCGCCATGGATAATCCCTTAGATCCCAGGATCCCGCGGGCTGCCCTCTCGCTGCGGCCCGCAGCACTGCCGCCTTTGAGAGAAACCCACATGTGTTTTAAAGGGGATCCATTGCTCTGGAATCACAGATCGGTGCCACCGGAGGACATGCGAGGGCTGCCTTTCAGGTGGTGGGCAGCAAGGGCAAATCGGATAGAGAAAGCGTCGCATTGATTGGAGAGAAGTTCCAAGGAGCCGCGCCTGGTGCAGCACAAGGCGGAGGTGTAAGTCGATCTCATGGGAGAGACGTTGAGGGATGTCAGCATCTGGCAGCGTCACATTGATTTCGAGCTAGGGCTAATGGCAGAGATCATATTCACGGAGTCAACTGCGGAGGAAAGAACGCGCATGCCTGCGGAATGGCATGAGCAGCCGGTGCAACTGTTCAAATGGGCGGTAGGAGAAGCCAAATCGCGGGACAAGCTGCGGCGGCGCCGCTGGGCATGCATCATAGGCAAGGTGAGCTGCCCTCCTTCCCTGACGGCGATGCAGTGACCTACTCGGTTGCTGCTGCAGTGAACTTGCGGCTATATGTATTGTATTCCTGTGAAAATACTTGTTCGTTTGGAAAAAGATGGTAATTGATTTATCACTAGTTTTTGAATGCTTGGTCGTGACAATCACCCAAGCCACAACCAGAAGTCTCCATCATGTAATACTTAGGGTCGGTCGCACCAATAGACGGTCGGTCGGGCCCGCGACACGCATCGGCTTGGTCTGACATGTACGACCAGTTATACATCACTGACTTGTGCGATCGTATTTGACCAGTAGTACTTAAAATTTGTGTTCCAGCAAACTCATCGGGAGCCGTTTCGGGCCTCGAAACCAAAACCATCAACTAATCTTTAGCTTGTTCTCATCACATTCCAAAGTGTACAATATAATTAAGTGCAAACCTGCTCACACCCTAGTACGTATCAAACCTGAACGTGTTCCCACTTCCCACTATGCAGGTTTTAGTACTAGTGCTAGTACTAGGTTATGAAAAGGGGAACTAGTACCTAGCCGAAAATCACTCTACCTCTTCCTCCTCATAAGTCTTTCTTGTTCGTCCGTCCTTGCCATGGTCGGTGTGCAGAGCTCTAGGTCGAGAACTACTCGTAACAAGGGAGCGGCAACCAAGGCCGCGAAAAAAGAGGGCGCCGCCTCGCAGAGACCTCGAAAGATCTCTCACGGGCAGGCGAGGGCTCCGAGGAGCGCCCTAGCTGTGGAGGCGAACATGCCGAGCTGGCGGTGCTGGAGTCGTTATCCCTCGACGACATGCTCGATCAGCTCAATAAGCAGGAGGAGTTCATCGACGACTTGGTGGAGCTGCTGAAGGAGAGCCTCGACAACATGGCCGCTGAGATCAATGAGCAGGGGGAGTTGACCGCCAGATTGGTGATGCTGCTGAAGAAGAGCATTGCCTCGGATAAGAAGGCGACCGGCGAAATCCTGCAACTTCAGGAGGACAAGGCGAAGCTCTGCCATGAGCTCGACCTGCCGAAGGAGGAGAACACCGGCTAGAAGAAGCTGCATGAGAAGAGTAGTTCCTCGATGAAGATGCTGCAGGCCTTCGTCATGGAACAGAAGGAGGAGTTGGCGAAGCTCGCATCGAGCACTCGGCTGTTGTCAAGGTATGTAATGCGGCCCTGGAACAGATGATGAAGGCTCGCGTCAAGAAATGCCGCGTCATGGACAGAATGAAGAAGATGGCGGAGGAGATGCGCAAGGAGATGGAGGGCGTGGAGGCGATGAAGAAGCAGTTACGACTCCGCGGCCAGCAACCCTTCATGTAGTAGAGAGCAGCGCCCCAGACTTGTGTGTGCGTCTTCCTTCTTTTTTGGGGGTGATAATCTTCCTTCTTCTTTTGCTCCCGTGTTTCTTCTTTTGCTTCGGGTGTTTCGCCGCACGTGTCATGTTCTCTGTGATGCATGAATAGAACAATGCTAACGATGAGCGGCGTCGTGGGATCGATGACTAGCAAATTAGATCATTTTATCGCCAGATGGCACTGGGCTGCCGTATTTCGTGCTCCTTCGACGTACTAGTACTCGAGTGGAAAACTTGAGCGTAGCACACGGTTCTTTGCTCCTCCTTCGTCAACAACATTTATACGAGCAGTCCAATCACAAAGCCCCACCTTCCAGCAGTAATGAGCCGTCAAATCACAAAGACCCTCGCCTCTCGTGAAATCGACCAAGCGAGACTGCCCCGCCCTCTAGCCTTTTAAAAAATGTATACTTTTGTATAGTAGTAGTTGATACGTCCATTCTGCATCATGCTTTTATATCGATATTTGCTACATTATAGGCTGTTATTACACATTATGTCACAATACTTATGCCTATTCTCTCTTATTTTACAAGGTTTACATGAAGAGGGAGAATGCCGGCAGCTGGAATTCTGGGCTGGAAAAGGAGCAAATATTAGAGACCTATTCTGCACAACTCCAAAAGTCCTGAAACTTCACGGAGGCACGTTTTGGAATATATAAAAAATACTGGAGAAAGAATCAACCAGAGGGGGTCCACACCCTGGCCACGAGGGTGGGGGCGCGCCCTACCCCCCTGGGCGCGCCCCCTGCCTCGTGGGCCCCCTGGCAGGCCTCTGATGCACATCTTCTGCTATATGAAGTCTTTTACCCTGGAAAAAATCATAAGCAAGCTTTCGGGAAGAGACACCGCCGCCACGAGGCGGAACCTGGCGAAACCAATCTAGGGCTTCGGCGGAGCTGTTCTGCCGGGGAAACATCCCTCCAGGAGGGGGGAAATCATCACCATCGTCATCACCATCGATCCTCTCATCGGGAGGGGGTCAATCTCCATCATCATCTTCACCACCACCATCTCCTCTCAAACCCTAGTTCGTCTCTTGTATCCAATCTTTTGCTCAAAACCTCAGATTGGTACCTGTGGGTTGCTAGTAGTGTTGATTACTCCTTGTAGTTGATGCTAGTTGGTTTATTTGGTGGAAGATCATATGTTCAGATCCTTTATGCATATTAATACCCCTCTGATTGTGAACATGAATATGATTTGTGAGTAGTTACGTTTGTTCCTGAGGACATGGGAGATGTCTTGCTATAAGTAGTCATGTGAATTTGGTATTCGTTCGATATTTTGATGAGATGTATGTTGTCTCTCCTCTAGTGGTGTTATGTGAACGTCGACTACATGAAACTTCACCATTATTTGGGCCTAGACGAAGGCATTGGGAAGTAATAAGTAGATTATGGGTTGCTAGAGTGACAGAAGCTTAAACCCTAGTTTATGTGTTGCTTCGTAAGGGGCTGATTTGGATCCATATGTTTCATGCTATGGTTAGGTTTACCTTAATACTTCTTTTGTAGTTGTGGATGCTTGCAATATGGGTTAATCATAAGTGGGATGCTTGTCCAAGGAAGGGCAGCACCCAAGCACAGGTCCACCCACATATTAAATTATCAAAGTAACGAACGAGAATCATGTGAGCGTGATGAAAACTAGCTTGACGATAATTCCCATGTGTCCTCGGGAGCGCTTTCCTTCATATAAGAGTTTGTCCAGGCTTGTCCTTTGCTACAAAAAGGATTGGGCCACCTTGCTGCACCTTGTTTACTTTTGTTACTTGTTACCCGTTACAAATTACCTTATCACAAAACTATCTGTTACCGATAATTCCAGTGCTTGCAGAGAATACCTTACTGAAAACCGCTTGTCATTTCCTTCTGCTCCTCGTTGGGTTCGACACTCTTACTTATCGAAAGGACTACGATAGATCCCCTATACTTGTGGGTCATCAAGACTCTTTTCTGGCGCCGTTGCCGGGGAGTGAAGCGCCTTTGGTAAGTGGAATTTGGTAAGGAAATATTTATATAGTGTGCTGAAATTTACTGTCACTTGTTACTATGGAACATAATCCTGTGAGGGGCTTGTTTAGGGTATCTTCACCCTCACCAGTAGAGCAAAGAGTTGCTCCTCAACCTACTGAAACTACTGAAAATGTTTACTTTGAAATTCCTTCGGGTATGATAGAGAAACTGCTAGCTAATCCTTTTACAGGAGATGGAACATTACATCCCGATTTGCACCTAATCTATGTGGATGAAGTTTGTGGATTATTTAAGCTTGCAGGTATGCCCGAGGATGTTATCAAGAAGAAGGTCTTCCCTTTATCTTTGAAGGGAAAGTCATTAACATGGTTTAGGCTATGTGATGATATGGGATCATGGAACTACAACCGATTGAAATTGTAATTTCATCAGAAGTTTTATCCTATGCATCTTGTTCATCGTGATCGCAATTATATATATAATTTTTGGCCTCACGAAGGAGAAAGCATCGCTCAAGCTTGGGGGAGGCTTAAATCAATGTTATATTCATGCCCCAATCATGAGCTCTCAAGAGAAATTATTATTCAAAAATTGTATGCTCGACTTTCTCTCAATAATCGCTCCATGCTCGATACTTCTTGTACTGGATCTTTTATGATGTAGACTATTGAATGTGATTTATTGGAAAGAATTAAACGCAACTCTGAAGATTGGGATATCGATGAAGGTAAGGAGTCAGGTATAACACCCAAGTTTGATTGTGTTAAATCTTTTATGGATACCGATGTTTTCCGTGAATTTAGCACTAAATATGGACTTGACTCTGAGATAGTAGCTTCTGTCTGTGAATCCTTTGCTACTCATGTTGATCTCCCTAAGGAGAAGTGGTTTAAATATAATCCTCCCATTGAAGTAAAAGTAGTTGCACCTATTAAAGTTGAAGAAAATACTATTACTTATAATGTTGATCCTGTTGTCCCTACTACTTATATTGAGAAACCACCTTTCCCTGTTAGAATAAAGGATCATGCTAAAGCTTCAACTGTGGTTCGTAAGAGTAACACTAGAACACCTACACCCCCTGAGCAAATTAAAGTTGAACCTAGTATTGCTATGGTTAAAGATCTCTTGGCCGATAATATTGATGGGCATGATATTTACTTCTATGATGAAGCTGCTAGAATTGCTAGACCGGATACTAAGAATAAACATAGACCTGTCGTAGGCATGCCTGTTATTTCTGTTAAAATAGGAGATCATTGTTATCATGGCTTATGTGATATGGGTGCTAGTGCAAGTTTAATACCTCATTCCTTATACAAAGAAATTATGCATGATATTGCACCTGCTGAGATAGAGGAAATTGATGTTACAATTAAGCTTGCCAATAGAGACACTATTTCACCAGTTGGGATTGTTAGAGATGTTGAACTCTTGTGTGGGAAAGTTAAATATCCTGCTGATTTTCTTGTTCTTGGTTCCCCACAAGATAACTTTTGTCCCATCATATTTGGTAGACCCTTCTTGAATACTGTTAATGCTAGGATAGATTGCAAAAAGGATGTTGTTACTATTGGTTTGGGGGATATGTCTAATGAGTTTAATTTTGCTAAATTTCGTAGACAACCCCATGATAAAGAATTGCCTAGTAAAGATGAAATTATTGGTCTTGCCTCTATTGCCGTGCCTCCTAATGATCCTTTAGAACAATATTTGCTCGACCATGAAAATGATATGTTTATGAATGAAAGAAGGGAAATAGATGAAGTATTCTTTAAACAGGGACCTATTTTGAAACACAACTTGCCTGTTGAAATCCTAGGGGATCCTCCTCCACCCAAGGGTGATCCCGTGTTTGAGCTTACACCATTACCTGATACTCTTAAATATGCTTATCTTGATGAAAAGAAGATATATCCTGTTATTATTAGTGCTAACCATTCAGAGAATGAAGAAAAGAAATGATTGAAAACTCTGAGGAAGCACCGTGCTGCTATTGGATATACTCTTGATGATCTTAAGGGCATTAGTCCCACTTTATGCCAGCACAAAATAAAATTGGAGAAAGACGCTAAACCAGTTGTTGATCACCAACGACGGTTAAATCCTAAGATGAAACAAGTGGTAAGAAAAGAAATACTAAAGCTTCCGGAGGCAGGTATAATCTATCCCGTTGCTGATAGTCAATGGGTAAGTCATGTCCATTGTGTCCCTAAGAAGGGAGGTATTACCATTGTTCCTAATGATAAAGATGAATTGATCCCACAAAGAATTATTACATGTTATAGAATGGTAATTGATTTTCGCAAATTAAATAAAGCTACTAAAAAGGATCATTACCCTTTACCTTTTATTGATCAAATGCTAGAAAGATTATCCAAACATACACATTTTTGCTTTCTAGATGGTTATTCCGGTTTCTCTCAAATACCTGTGTCAAAAGAGGATCAAGAAAAGACCACTTTTACTTGCCCTTTCGGTACCTTTGCTTATAGACGTATGCCTTTTGGTTTATGAAATGCACCTGCTACCTTTCAAAGATGTACGATGGCTATATTCTCTGATTTTTGTGAAAAGATTGTTGAGGTTTTCATGGATGATTTCTCCGTTTATGGAACTTCTTTTGATGATTGCTTGAGCAACCTTGATCGAGTTTTGCAAAGATGTGAAGAAACTAATCTTGTCTTGAATTGGGAAAAGTTCCACTTTATGGTTAATGAAGGTATTTTCGTGGGGCATAAATTTCTGAAAGAGGTATTGAAGTTGATAAAGCTAAAGTTGATGCTATTGAAAAGATGACGTGTCCTAAGGACATTAAAGGTATAAGAAGTTTCCTTGGTCATGCCGGTTTTTATAGGAGGTTCTTTAAGGACTTCTCAAAAATCTCTAGGCCTCTGACTAACCTCTTACAAAAAGATGTTCCTTTTGTCTTTGATGATGATTGTGTAGAAGCATTTGAAATACTTAAGAAAGCCTTGATTTCTGCACCTATTGTTCAGCCACCTGATTGGAATTTACCCTTAGAAATTATGTGTGATGCTAGTGATTATGCTGTAGGTGTTGTTCTAGGACAAAGAGTTGATAAGAAATTAAATGTTATCCAATATGCTAGTAAAACTCTAGACAGTGCCCAGAGAAATTATGCTACTACTGAAAAAGAATTTTTAGCAGTTGTATTTGCTTGTGATAAGTTCAGACCTTATATTGTTGATTCTAAAGTAACTGTTCACACTGATCATGCTGCTATTAAATATCTTATGGAAAAGAAAGATGCTAAACCTAGACTTATTAGATGGGTTCTCTACTACAAGAATTTGATTTGCATATTATTGATAGAAAGGGAGCTGAGAACCCCGTTGCAGACAACTTGTCTAGGTTAGAGAATGTTCTTGATGACCCACTACCTATTGATGATAGCTTTCCTGATGAACAATTAGCTGTCATAAATGCTTCTCGTACTGCTCCATGGTATGCTGATTATGCTAATTACATTGTTGCTAAATTTATACCACCTAGTTTCACATACCAGCAAAAGAAAAAGTTTTTCTATGATTTAAGACATTACTTTGGGATGACCCACACCTTTATAAAGAAGGAGTAGATGGTGTTATTAGACGTTGTGTACCTGAGCATGAACAGGAACAGATCCTACGCAAGTGTCACTCCGAAGCTTATGGAGGACACCACGCTGGAGATAGAACTGCACATAAGGTATTGCAATCCGGTTTTTATTGGCCTACTCTCTTCAAAGATGCCCGTAAGTTTGTCTTGTCTTGTGATGAATGTCAAAGAATTGGTAATATTAGTAGACGTCAAGAAATGCCTATGAACTATTCACTTGTTATTGAACCATTTGATGTTTGGGGCTTTGATTATATGGGACCGTTTCCTTCCTCTAATGGGTATACACATATTTTAGTTGCTGTTGATTACGTTACTAAGTGGGTAGAAGCTATTCCAACTAGTAGTGCTGATCATAACACCTCTATTAAGATGCTTAAAGAAGTTATTTTTCCGAGGTTTGGAGTCCCTAGATATTTAATGACTGATGGTGGTTCACATTTTATTCATGGTGCTTTTCGTAAAATGCTTGCTAAGTATGATGTTAATCATAGAATTGCATCTCCATACCACCCGCAGTCTAGTGGTCAAGTAGAACTTAGTAATAGAGAGCTCAAATTAATTTTGCAAAAGATTGTTAATAGATCTAGAAAGAATTGGTCCAAGAAACTTGATGATGCATTATGGGCCTATAGAACTGCATATAAAAATCCTATGGGTATGTCTCCGTATAAAATGGTTTATGGAAAAGCATGTCACTTACCTCTCGAACTAGAACATAAGGCATATTGGGCCATTAAAGAGCTCAATTATGATTTCAAACTTGCCGGTGAGAAGAGGCTATTTGACATTAGCTCACTTGATGAATGGAGAACTCAAGCCTATGAGAATGCCAAACTGTTTAAAGAAAAAGTTAAAAGATGGCATGACAAAAGGATACAAAAGCGTGAGTTTAATGTAGGTGATTATGTGTTGCTATTCAACTCTCGTTTAAGATATTTTGTAGGAAAACTTCTCTCTAAATGGGAAGGGCCTTACGTTATTGAGGAAGTCTATTGTTCCGGTGCCATAAAAATCAACAACTTCGAAGGCACAAATCCGAAGGTGGTGAACGGTCAAAGAATCAAACATTATATCTCAGGTAATCCTATAAATGTTGAAACTAATGTTATTGAAACTGTAACCCCGAAGGAATACATAAGGGACACCTTCCAGAATGTTTCAGACTCCGAAAAGGAATAGGTATGTGGTACGGTAAGTAAACCGACTCCAAAACAGTTCTAATGGCAGTTTTTCTCCGTTTTGGAATATTTAAGAAAATAGGAAAATAAGAATTAGTCCGAGAAGGACACGAGGCGTCCACGAGGGTGGAGGGCACGCCCTACCCCCCTGGACGCGCCCCCTGCCTCGTGGGCACCTCGTGTGCCCTCCGGACTCCGTTTTCTTGCACGATACTTCTTTTAGTCGGTTAAAATTCATTTTATAATCTCCCGAAGGTTTTGACCACCTTACCATGCAAATATCCTCTGTTTTTGTTTCGAGCTGTTTTTCTGACAGATCTAGATCACCATGACGTCTCCAAGTGCCCCCAAGGACAATTTCTTCGAGAAGGTCATCAACCCTTACCACGCAGAAGTGCTGCAACATCCTCAAACTATTGAGATGCGTGAGGGGTTGTTGCACATCCGCGATGTGGAGGGACCAAGGAGGACCGGAAGCGCGGAGACAAGGCTCGAAGCAATGGAGCAACAAGTTTTCAAGTGCCAGGAGATGGTGGAACGTGGACTCGACGCCAATCACATAATGATCATGGAGTTCACCAACAACCACAAGCTGGATGCCAAGAACATTGGGGAGGCCATCTTCAAGCTTCACGAGAAAATCAAGCACCTCCAAGCACAGATCTATGACCTGCAAAACCAAAACTGTGAGTACGAATATAGATTCAAGAGGATGAGTTTGGCTGCAGATTTGAGGATCCCAGAGACTCGATCATCCTTCTATGATGGTGAGCCTATGCCTTGGAAGATGGACGACAAGCCTACATCATCTACAACTCCATCACCACCTCCGAGGAAAGAGACATAAACACATGGGTATGGGCACCCCCCTTGGCAACTGCCAAGCTTGGGGGAGGTGCCCCGGTATCGTATCACCATCACACTCCTATCTTTACCATTTTTGTTAGTTCGATCCTTTTGGTAATATCTCGATCTAGTAGAATAAAATTTTAGTATGATCTAGTCTTCAGTTTTGCTTTATGTTCCTTCTATGAAATCGAGTCCTTGAGCTATATATAATAAAGATTAGTTTTGAGTCAAGGGCTTGATTATCGTACTATGATCTCGAGGGAATAAAAGAAAGAATAAAAAGAAGTAAAGAGATCATATTGATCTTATGGAGAGTAATGACTTCACATAGTATAAAGAGTATGATGAATAAAAGTTGTTGAGAGTTGACAAACATAGTTTTGGTCATCGTTGCAATTAATAGGAAGTAATAAAGAAAGAGAGGTTTTCACATATAAATATACTATCTTGGACATCTTTTATGATTGTGAGCACTCATTAAGATATGACATGCTAAAAAGTTGATGTTGGACAAGGAAGACAACGTAATGGGTTATGTTTTCTTATATCTGAAATAAAGTATATTGTCATGGATCATCCAACATGTTGAGCTTGCCTTTCCCCTTCATGCTAGCCAAATTCTTTGCACCAAGTAGAGATAATACTTGTGCTTCCGAATATATTGAAACCCAGTTTTGCCGTGAGAGTCCACCATATCTACCTATGGATTGAGTAAGATCCTTCAAGTAAGTTGTCATTGTTGCATGCAATAAAAATTGCTCTCTAAATATGTATGATCTATTAGTGTGGAGAAAATAAGCTTTATATGATCTTGTGATATGGAAGCAATAAAAGCGACGGACTGCATAATAAAGGTCCATATCACAAGTGGCAATATAAAGTGACATTCTTTTGCATTAAGATTTTGTGCATCCAACCATAAAAGCACATGACAACCTCTGCTTCCCTCTGCGAAGGGCCTATCTTTCATTCTTGTCTTATACCTTATACAAGAGTCATGGTGATCTTCACCTTTCCTTTTCACATTTTATCCTTTGGCAAGCACATTGTGTTGGAAAGATCCTGATATATATATCCAATTGGATGTAAGTTGGCATGAAATATTATTGTTGACATTACCCTTGAGGTAAAAGGTTGGGAGGCAACACTATAAGCCCCTATCTTTCTCCGTGTCGGATTAAAACTCCATAACCATAAGTATTGCGTGAGTGTTAGCACTTGTGAAAGACTAAATGATAGTTGAGTATGTGGAGTTGCTGAAAAGCTCTTATATTGACTCTTTCCTATGTTATGATAAATCGCAATTGCCTCAATGACCGAGACCATAGTTTGTTAGTTTTTAATGAAGTTTCTGATTCATACTTTACATTGTGCATAGATTGTTACTTTAACATAAGAAATCATATGATAATATATATATGTTGCTGTTATAAGAATGATCATGATGCCCTCATGTCCGTATTTTATTTTATCGACACCTCCATCTCTAAACATGTGGACATATTTTTCGTTATCGGCTTCCGCTTGAGGACAAGCGAGGTCTAAGCTTGGGGAAGTTGATACATCCATTTTGCATCATGATTTTATATTGATATTTACTACATAATGGGATGTTATTACACATTATGTCACAATACTTATGCCTATTCTCTCTTATTTTACAAGGTTTACATGAAGAGGGAGAATGCCGGCAGCTGGAATTCTGGGCGGGAAAAGGAGCAAATATTAGAGACATATTCTGCACAACTCCAAAATTCCTGAAACTTCACGGAGGCACGTTTTGGAATATATAAAAAATACTGGAGAAAGAATCAACCAGAGGGGATCCACACCCTGGCCACGAGGGTGGGGGCGCCCCCTACCCCCTGGGCGTGCCCCCTGCCTCGTGGGCCCCCTGGCAGGCCTCCGATGCCCATCTTCTGCTATGTGAAGTCTTTTACCCTGGAAAAAATCATAAGCAAGCTTTGGGGAAGAAACACCGCCGCCACAAGGCGGAACCTGGCGAAACCAATCTAGGGCTCCGGCGGAGCTGTTCTGCCGGGGAAACATCCCTCCAGGAGGGGGGAAATCATCACCATCGTCATCACCATCGATCCTCTCATTGGGAGGGGGTCAATCTCCATCAACATCTTCACCAGCACCATCTCCTCTCAAACCCTAGTTCATCTCTTGTATCCAATCTTTTGCTCAAAACCTCAGATTGGTACCTGTGGGTTGCTAGTAGTGTTGATTACTCCTTGTAGTTGATGCTAGTTGGTCTATTTGGTGGAAGATCATATGTTCAGATCCTTTATGCATATTAATACCCCTCTGATTATGAACATGAATATGATTTGTGAGTAGTTACGTTTGTTCCTGAGGAAATGGGAGAAGTCTTGCTATAAGTAGTCATGTGAATTTGGTATTCGTTCGATATTTTGATGAGATGTATGTTGTCTCTCCTCTAGTGGTGTTATGTGAACGTCGACTACATGACACTTCACCATTGTTTGGGCCTAGAGGAAGGCATTGGGAAGTAATAAGTAGATGATGGGTTGCTAGAGTGACAGAAGCTTAAACCCTAGTTTATGCGTTGCTTCGTAAGGGGCTGATTGGGATCCATATGTTTCATGCTATGGTTAAGTTTACCTTAATACTTCTTTTGTAGTTGCGGATGCTTGCAATAGGGGTTAATCATAAGTGGGATGCTTGTCCAAGGAAGGGCAGCACCCAAGCACAGGTCCACCCACATATCAAATTATCAAAGTAACGAACGCGAATCATGTGAGCGTGATGAAAACTAGCTTGACGATAATTCCCATGTGTCCTCGGGAGCGCTTTCCTTCATATAAGAGATTGTCCAGGCTTGTCCTTTGCTACAAAAAGGATTGGTCCACCTTTCTGCACGTTGTTTACTTTTTTTACTTGTTACCCGTTACAAATTACCTTATCACAAAACTATCTGTTACCGATAATTTCAGTGCTTGAAAAGAATACCTTACTGAAAACCGCTTGTCATTTCCTTCTGCTCCTCGTTGGGTTCGACACTCTTACTTATTGAAAGGACTACGAAGATCCCCTATATTTTTGGGTCATCAGTAGTATCGATGGATTGAGCCATGGAGCAAAACTAACAAGATGAAATTAAAGAAAAAAGGTGGTACATATAGAGAGTGCTCGTCGCCAAATTATGCATATAGTACTATTAAAAAATCTAGTACGTGCTCAAATGGGGTGCTAAATTCTATTAAAGAAATTAGCATATTGATTTAATTCTTGGGTTCTTATTATTTATGCCACTAGTTGTGTATCACTACTCAGTTTTGCCATTAAAGTTACAACTACTCAAAAATATTGATCCGTGAGATGCTTGCTCAAAAATGCAATTAGATATCTAAAAAATGCCATCGTTCTGTTAGATGTTTGCTCAAAAATTCCATTAGACAATATTATTTTCACACAAACCCGTTGACCATATTATATGAAAAAAATAAGACGATTCTCTCTATCTCACAATGATAAGTGTGGCCCCGCTTGTCAAGAGTAACCAAGCGAATAATTTTATAGGAAAATAAGAACGCTGTTGGGATCAAGTAGGCCCCACACTTTATTGTACTGTAGTGAGATAGAGGGAGAGCTGGGATGTTGGTCCATAGGTATTTATGTCATTATAACATGGCAAAAGAGATTTGAGTCACAATAATGGTGTCCAGCACAAGACACTCCTCAAATAAAACTAAGCACCCTGAAATTCTTTGACAACTAAACTGCTGGCTATATGATGTTGGCCATATATATTGTATGTATATAATGTGAAGAAATGAGTGGTTGTACTACCAACTAAAAGATGAACTGTATGAAATACTAGTATGTACGTACTGAATTGTTAAAGTAACGAGAAGGAACATAACATAGTTCTGCTGGGGGCTCAGCACAGCACACCCCTCAAATAAAACTAAGCACCCCTAAAATTAAACTAAGCAACTAATCTGGTAGACACTGCATTAGAACCACCATGAGCAACGACATTGCCACCTTACTCGGACTCCTCGTCCATGTGCTCAACTTTGTCCTTGTCTCTCTTCCTCTTGGCCGATACTTCTTTGCTTGAACCGCACACTTGGCTCTTGCTCTTCATCCAATACTTGTAGATATTGAAATAAAGGTAGGCATCCATTGAAGCGTACTGGATGTGGTCTATATCTAGTACATTCCACTGCCATGCATGACGATGAAACTTGGGCGGAGGTTTCTTCAGTTTGTCGTACGAAGGATGAACGATGGCTCCTGCCAGGGTCAGCATTGAAGGCTGATCACGGGAGTGCACCAGGCCATTCTTTTGGAGGTCGAAGGGCTCGCCTACAATGAGGCCTATCCAATCCAGGACTCTTCTGTCAGTCGTAAAGTCTACAATAACGAATTTGACTAGGCCGCCCGCGAGGAACTTCTTAAATTCCGCGCACTCAACATCGGCATGGCATATGTGGTACACAAAGCACAAGTTATGCACGCAAACCTGGATCACAACGGGCTTCATCTTCTCTTCCTCCTTTAGATTATTCTCTTTGTCCAGGATTGTGGTTTACTCAACATCTAGCCCAGCGACCCACTCATCATTTGAGTTTTTGAACATGCGTCTGAAGCGAGCAAGGCGTCCTTTCACCTGTTGGGGAACGTAGTAATTTCAAAAAAATTCCTATGCACACGCAAGATCATGGTGATGCATAGCAACGAGAGGGGAGAGTGTCGTCCACGTACCCTCGTAGACCGTAAGAGGAAGCGTTATGACAACGCGGTTGATGTAGTCATACGTCTTCATGATCGATCAATCCTAGTACCGAATGTACGACACCTCCGCGATCTGCACACGTTCAGCTCGGTGACGTCCCACAAACTCACAATCCAGTAGAGCTTCGAGGGAGAGTTCCGTCAGCACGACGGCGTGATGACGGTGATGATGAAGCTACCGTTGCATGGCTTCGCCTAAGCACCGCTACAATATGACCAAGGTGGATTATGGTGGAGGGGGCACCGCACACGGCTAAGAGATCAATGATCAACTTGTGTGTCTATGGGGTGCCCCCCTCCCCCGTATATAAAGGAGTGGAGGAGGGGGGAGGGCCGGCCCTCCTATGGCGCGCCCTGGAGGAGTCCTACTCCCACCGGGAGTAGGATTCCCCCTTCCAAGAGTAGGAGTAGGAGGGAAGGAAGGAGGAGTGAGGGGGAAGGAAAAAGGGGGGTGCCGCCCCCCTTCCTTGTCCAATTCGGACTAGAGGGGGAGGGGGCACGCGGCCTGCCCTGGCCACCCCTTCCTCTCTCCACCAAGGCCCATGAGGCCCATTACACTCCTTGGGGGGTTCCGGTAACCCCCTGGTACTCCGGTATTCGTCTGAACTCATCCGGAACCCTTCTGAAGTCCAAACATACTCATCCAATATATCGATCTTTATGTCTCGACCATTTCGAGACTCCTCTTGATGTCCGTGATCATATCCGGGACTCCGAACTACCTTCGGTACATCAAAACACATAAACTCATATTACCGATCGTCACCGAACGTTAAGCGTGCGGACCCTACGGGTTCGAGAACTATGTAGACATGACCGAGACACGTCTCCGGTCAATAACCAATAGCGGAACCTGGATGCTCATATTGGTTCCTACATATTCTACGAAGATCTTTATCGGTCAGACCGCATAACAACATACATTGTTCCCTTTGTCATCAGTATGTTACTTGCCCGAGATTCGATCGTCGGTATCTCAATACCTAGTTCAATTTCGTTACCGGCAAGTCTCTTTACTCGTTCCGTAATGCATCATTCCGCAACTAACTCATTAGTTACATTACTTGCAAGGCTTATAGTGATGTGCATTACTGAGAGGGCCCAGAGATACCTCTCCGACAATCGGAGTGACAAATCCTAATCTTGATCTATGCCAACTCAACAAGTACCATCGGAGACACCGGTAGACCACCTTTATAATCACCCAGTTACGTTGTGATGTTTGGTAGCACACAAAGTGTTCCTCCGGTAATCGGGAGTTGCATAATCTCATAGTCATAGGAACATGTATAAGTCATGAAGAAAGCGATAGCAATATACTAAACGATCAAGTGTTAAGCTAACGGAATGGGTCAAGTCAATCACATCATTCACCAATGATGTGATCCCGTTAATCAAATGACAACTCATGTGTATGGCTAGGAAACTTAACCATCTTTGATTCAACGAGCTAGTCAAGTAGAGGCATACTAGTGACACTCTGTTTGTCTATGTATTCACACATGTACTAAGTTTCCGGTTAATACAATTCTAGCATGAATAATAAACATTTATCATGATATAACGAAATCTAAATAACACCTTTATTATTGCCTCTATGGCATATTTCCTTCAGTCTCCCACTTGCACTAGAGTCAATAATCTAGATCACATCGCCATGTGATTTAACACCAATAGTTCACATCACCATGTGATTAACACCCATAGTTCACATCGCCATGTGACCAACACTCAAAGGGTTTACTAGAGTCAGTAATCTTAGTTCACATTGCCATGTGATTAACACCCAAAGAGTACTAAGGTGTGATCATGTTTTGCTTGTGAGAGAAGTTTAGTCAACGGGTCTGCCATATTCAGATCCGTATGTATTTTGCAAATTTCTATGTCAACAATGCTCTGCATGGAGCTACTCTAGCTAATTGCTCCCACTTTCAATACGTATCCAGATTGAGACTTAGAGTCATCTGGATCAATGTCAAAACTTGCATCGACGTAACTCTTTACGACGAACCTTTTGTCACCTCCATAATCTAGAAACATATCCTTATTCCACTAAGGAAATTTTTGACCGTTGTCCAGTGATCTACTCTTAGATCACTATTGTACTCCCTTGCCAAACTCAGTGTAGGGTATACAATAGATCTGGTACACAACATGGCATACTTTATAGAACCTATGGCTGAGGCATAGGGAATGACTTTCATTCTCTTTCTATCTTCTACCGTGGTCGGGCTTTGAGTCTTACTCAATTTCACACCTTGTAACACAGGCAAGAACTCTTTCTTTGACTGTTCCATTTTGAACTACTTCAAAATCTTCTCAAGGTATGTACTCATTGAAAAAACTTATCAAGCGTCTTGATCTATCTCTATAGATCTTGATGCTCAATATGTAAGCAGCTTCACCGAGGTCTTTCTTTGAAAAACTCCTTTCAAATACTCCTTTATGCTTTCAAAAAAATTCTACATTATTTCCGATCAACAATATGTCATTCACATATACTTATCAGAAATGCTGTAGTGCTCCCACTCACTTTCTTGTAAATACAGGCTTCACCGCAAGTCTCTATAAAACTATATGCTTTGATCAACCCATCAAAGCGTATATTCCAACTCCGGATGCTTGCACCAGTCCATAGATGGATCGCTGGAGCTTGCACATTTTGTTAGCACCTTTAGGATTGACAAAACCTTCTGGTTGCATCATATACAACTCATCTTCCAGAAATCCATTCAGGAATGCAGTCTTTACATCCATTTGCCAAATTTCATAATCATAAAATGCGGCAATTGCTAACATGATTCGGTCGACTTAAGCATCGCTACAGGTGAGAAAGTCTCATCGTAGTCAACTCCTTGAACTTGTCGAAAAACTTTCGCAACAAGTCGAGCTTTGTAGGCAGTAACATTACCGTCAGCATCAGTCTTCTTCTTGAAGATCCATTTATTCTCGATGGCTTGCCGATCATCGGGCAAGTCAACCAAAG
This sequence comes from Triticum aestivum, assembly GCF_018294505.1. Lineage (NCBI taxonomy): Eukaryota > Viridiplantae > Streptophyta > Magnoliopsida > Poales > Poaceae > Triticum > Triticum aestivum. Next base: position 358,743,778 of record NC_057799.1, read on the forward strand.
TCCACACTTTGTTCTCAAACATGGATCCCATCTCAGATTTCATGGCCTCAAGCCATTTTGCGGAATCTGGGCTCATCATCGCTTCCTCATAGTTCGTAGGTTCGTCATGGTCAAGTAACATGACCTCCAGAACAGGATTACTGTACCACTCTAGTGCGGATCTTACTCTGGTTGACCTACGAGGTTCGGTAGTAACTTGATCTGAAGTTACATGATCATCATCATTAGCTTCCTCACTAATTGGTGTAGGAGTCACAGGAACAGATTTCTGTGATGAACTACTTTCCAATAAGGGAGCAGGTACAGTTACCTCATCAAGTTCTACTTTCTTCCCACTCACTTCTTTCGAGAGAAACTCCTTCTCTAGAATGGATCCATTCTTTGCAACGAATGTCTTGCCTTCGGATCTGTGATAGAAGGTGTACCCAACGGTCTCCTTTGGGCATCCTATGAAGACACATTTTTCCCATTTGGGTTCGAGCTTATTAGGTTGAAGCTTTTTCACATAAGCATCGCAGCCCCAAATTTTAAGAAACGACAACTTTGGTTTCTTGCCAAACCACAGTTCATATGATGTCGTCTAAACATATTTAGATGGTGCCCTATTTAAGGTGAATGCAGCTGTCTCTAATGCATAACCCCAAAACGATAGTGGTAAATCGGTAAGAGACATCATAGATTGCACCATATCTAATAAAGTAAGGTTACGATGTTCGGACACACTGTGACAGCCTGGTTTTTGCCCTCTTTTCTTTGCCTGATTTTCAGTTGGTTTGAATTTGAAATTTGGGGTTTTGAATCTTTTCATATGGACTTAAGCACTTGGGTACCCCTTGGCTTTCACCCAAGTGTCCCATTCCCCTCTCTAACCATCATCCCAGTCTGGTTCACCTCAAAATAATATATGGAATATTTTCTTAAATAAAAAATATTCATTTCCCTCTCTTAAACCCTAGCTATCTCAATGTGCTCCAAAGCAACCCCAATTTTTCTTGGCCACAAAAATCTGAGAAAATTCACAAATATTCTTTGAACCCTAGGGCACCTTCCTGAGCAAAAATATTGCCTAACTGTTTGGAATATTTTTGCTACAGAAAATATTTTCTGTTCTGGACAGAAATGGTGGTTTCTACAGCAACTACCATTTTACTTGCTCCTTTGTGGCTGATTTTTCTTGTGCATCATCACCTTAGTAGATGATTGCTAACCTCCAAAGCCCAGTCCCCAACTCCTAGCCGTTTGACAACAGTAAGCTCTCAAAGTTACTGATCAGAAACTTACTTGGCAGTAGAAATCTATCCTACTACGTCTAGGTCCAAACCAAAGCGTGGTAATCTTCAAAACTACCACGAACAACAAGCCAGACATAAATTTTGGACTTAGGTCGGCCTGAGGGCAAAGTTCACGCGGTGACCACGCGTGTACACGATGCCAACATGCTTGTCGCCACGCTCTGAGTGCCGCCGAGCGCTCTGTTTCGCGCGTGCTCGCTTCCCCGACTGCCTAAGCATGCCAAACCTCGCCACAATCTTCGTCCAACCTCTCTTAACTCTCCCCTAGCACCCGCCGACACCGAAGCTCGCCACAGTGAGCACGGGTGCGGTCCAGCCAACGCAACAGTGCGCTCTGCACTGTGCTCGTCGCCTTCCCCTCGATCATGTGCTCGTCCCCGTTCGCCCGCAGTTCCCGCGTGAGCTGCGTCGCCTTCTCCCTCTCTCACTAACGCCGCTCGTCGCCGGGCGCCGTGTCCAGGTGTCCATCGGCGGAGCCCGAAACCCCCTCGATGCTCGCCTATAAATAGAGCCCTCCCCAGCCTCCTCGAGCACCATCCACCACTCCCACACTCTCCACGATCTTGTAGAAGCCGTAGCCCGGCCGGGTAGGCCGCCGTCCCCGAGCTCGAGCTCGCCGGCGATCACCTCGGGTCGTCTCCGTAGCTCCAGCCCCTCCCAGGCCTGGGAAACCCTTCCAAGGCCTCCGCCGCTCTCTGGTGGTGCTGTTCCGCCTGGTTGGAGCCCCTGGAGTCGCCTCTGTTCGCCGTCGTCTTCGTCTCCGGTGACCTTCGCTCTCTGCCTCCGCTAGAGAGGTTGATTCCGACACCGTCCGACCACCACTAGCTACTCTACGGGTATGGGCAGGTGCGCCTCCGTCTCCTCTCTCGATCCCTCCTCGTTTTGGCCAAGAAGCCCTCGTCGCCGGCGTGTGCTCCGGCGAAGCCGCGCCGTCCTCTGTTTCCTTCCCCCTCTACCCCACACCTGACTAGCAGGGCCCGCTAGTCAGCCACTCAGTATGCGCGCGAAGCGGTACGAGTGGTGGCCCTCGAGGCTTTACGCCTTCGACGTCACCCCCCTAGTCTGTTTTTATTTAAATTCAAATTCATATTTTTCCAGAGAGCTTCAAACAGCCAAAAATCTTCAACCATAAGTCCAAATGAATTGCTTCTTTTTGCATTGTGTTCTTTGTACAGAAATCTAGCAGCTCACCAAAAATGAGATTTTTCTATGCTGTCTAGATTTTCTAGTGAATTTCAGAAGGGTTCTTGATATTTTCTTCTTGTGTTTAAAATTATTTTCAGAGGGTGAGGCTTGTCTTGAGGATCACCAGGAGGCTTGTGAACCTCATCTGCACTAAGGCAAGCCACAGCAACATTTTCATGGTGCCATTACAATATTTGTGATTTTCCTACTTGAATAAATGATTTAATCCATGCATTTAAATCTCTATTATGTTACTTATATTCTGTTAGTTGCTTGTTTAAGTTAATATGCTTGATTTACAGAAAGTTTAAAGCTAACTAAGTTGGTAAAGAAACTAGAATTAATTTTTGTTATGAAAGAGTAATATAGTTATGGATATAAATAATTATGGAGTTATTTTTCTTGCATCAGAAAAATGATAAATTTGCTAGATAAGATTCTGTTAAGAGTAAGGTTTAGTCCTAACCAGAGGAGTGTCATGAGTTGTTGATGTTTATGCTTAGTGTGGATTTAGTTGACTCAGTCATTACCGCTGATATGTGATGCATATGTTAGTGTTGCATTTTCATGGCATACTATGACACTGGTTATTTTCATTTTAAGGTGAACCTGATAATAACTCAACTTGAATACATCATTGACCAGGGCATGGTGCCACTGAATCGAGTTTTTCCCAGTGCAACCACATTTGCCTTTATGGGAAGGCCTTTATTCGGTCCGTTGTCATGCCTGTGGTCGGTGCCTCCAACGAGGGAAGGTTATGGGCGTGCAGTACCCTGGCCCGGTAAGCAGACATAACCTTGTGTGCCCGTTGTTGAGATTTTGGTACCGTGTCCCCGTGTGGGACAGTTTATGTTTTGGCCACGACGGTGGTCGTTGTGTCTTTGGTAGACACTGGGCCACCCAGGACTAGCCCAGTGGGGAGTGAGTCGGAGTGGCCGGGAGAGTGTCATGGCAATGGAGGGGTTTCGTCGGAATGCCGTTGGTCCACCCGAATGGGAGTGAGAGGCCATGGGTTCCGTGGTGTGGGTACAGTGCGTTACCTCTACAGAGTGTATTAATCTATCGATAGCCGAGTCCACGGTTATGGACATGCTCGAAAGTAGGTCACACCATGGGTCAACGTTTAATAAATTCTGCACACTAAGTTATGAACTTTTGCACTGTTGATGATGGCGGAAAGGTCATCTTGTTGTTTTGGACCAAGTGTTGGTCGTGGTTGTGATCGCCGGAAGGATCACCGTTTGAGACCAAATATTGGTCGTGGTTGTGATCGCCGGAAAGATCACGAGATATTCATAGTTAAGACTTTAAGGTTGGAACGTTTGGGATCCAAGAGCGATCATCGTTGGTAAGCTAGTCTGAGAGATTTTTCTCTCAGGAGCATGATCACAACATGTTGGCTATTTTGTTGCATTATTAATAATTGGTTAATTGTCATGATATTGTTTGCCATTATGTTTATGTTTGTTGAGAGCTTGCAAGTACATTCAATGTACTGACCTGGCGTGTCAAGCCAGATTTCAGGAAAGTCTCGTTGGAAAGGAGTGCTGTCCGAGTCTAGATCGTGTCCACATCGGTGTCCCTGTGCTATGGAGTTCCGCTACGACGTTGTTCCGCTGCCGCGTAGTTGTTATGATCGAGGCCCCTTTATGTTCACTAAATAATGTACATATTGTTCAGCTGCACCGTGTGTGCCGCTTGGCCTCGCTACCTGTTGTAATATAAACTTTGATCTGCTAGCATCAATAAAGCGGTCGTTTTCTGTACCAAGATGTTGTGTGTTGCCAGAAGACATGGTCTCTGGGCTGGCAATACATGGTAAACCGGTTGCTCTGAGCCGGGGTGCCACAATGCTTGGTATCAGAGGCGCGCTGACTGTAGGCCACGCTAGACTACGACGTGTTAACTGGACATTAGATACGAGTTTAAGTTGAGTGCCGGTAGCATTTGTAGGTGGTTGTTGCATTGCATGCACTTGTTTTATTTTATGCTAACCTACTAATGGTTGTGAGTGTAGATGGCTCCGGTGTCGTATCCGTGCCAGTTGTAGCTGATGCCATTCACGTCGCCGCATCTCCTTCGTAACGTGTGGCGTCAGGTGTACCCCCTCGGTGACGATGCAGTCTATCGTGTGTACCGGGAGCGTCTTGCTGACTCAGTGTATAAGTATCATGCAGTGGTTACTCTGCGCACTAGTTCCGATTCCAGCACTTACACTCGTACCTCTCGGAGCGGTTACGCTTCTACCGCTTCTCAGGCTGTCCAAATTGCTGCATTCGAGGTCCTTGTCGAGCTTCGTTACAACGAGGTGCGGATGCAGAACCACCCAGGTTTCTACTACTATCCTTCTCTGCACGACAATGGTCGTGTCCGTTTCCCTATCATTGATCCGGAGTCTGATAGTGTTGCTAGCCATCTTGCTCGTTATATCACCGCTAGCTATCTTATGATCCACGAGCTGGCTCGAGAGCTGACTCATGCCCGTACTGCTTTAGCCTCTGCTTTAGTCTCTACCAGATCTGCCACTACTCCATCCTCCCTGGGATTTACTCCTTATATTCCAGCCAGTTCTAGTTCCCCCGTTGCACCGGTTACTCCCCCGAGTAGCTCGGGCGCCGCGACCGTGAATCCTCTCAGTGCCCCTGTTGAGTGGGTTTCACTTCTCACTACTCCTGTAGCCCCGATGCTTCACCCTACACCTGCCCCAGAGGGAGAGCCCTCGAGGCAGCGCTGTCGTGTTACCTTTAACCCGGAGGTCTCAGTTAACCTCGTCAGTTCAGGATCCGAGTCCGCTTCATGAGAGGACCTCGCAGCGCCAGTAGAGCAGTAGAGCTTCTGAGTATTCGCAGTCGTTGGGATGGTGTACGAGTGTAGTCGTACGAGTCATGAGGTTTCTTTTCATGTATGAGAGTAGTCGAACCTGGCATGTTGTTTATCTTTCATGTATGAGTCTATGTATAATTATGTTGGAACTCTATTTTATTCGCCGTATTTCCTTCGACATTTCGGTTTTTCTCGGGCTTTTATTGCTGGCTTTTCCCCAATTTATTTTGAATGTTTCTCATCTCGGTTGCGTTGTCTTGGGAAAAATCACAATAGGATGCCACGGGGAGGCAGCAGTAGCAACGTTCGTGAGGGTACTCCTGTTCGTCGTTCCGCACGACAGGCAGGACACTCCCCCAAGCCGTACGTTCCACCACCGCCTCCATCGCCAAATCCGCCCTCCACCAAGCAAATTCTACGTATGTTTGAGGAAAGACGGAATGATGATCTGATTGAAATATTAAGAAGTGTGCAAGCTATGGTTGGACAGAATGGAAATCAGAACGATCATCACTCCAAGCTGTCTGATTTTCAAAGGACCAAGCCTCCTAGTTTCAGTCAGGTTATTGACCCCTTGGATGCAGACAATTGGTTGCGAACCATTGAGAGGAAACTTGAGATTGCTCGTACTGAAGAAGATGATAAAATTCCATTTGCAACTCATTATCTTGAAGGCGTTGCTGCCATATGGTGGGAAAATATAAAAGCCATGTGGCCCGCTGATGAATAAATCACCTGGTCAAAATTCAAGGATCAGTTCCCAAAATATCATATCCCTACTGGAATTATGAAGACTAAGCAGCGTGAATTTCTCGTGCTCCTCCAAGGAAATCAGTCTGTGGGTGAATATTTGCAAAAATTCAATCGTCTGTCATGTTACTCCCTTCATGACGTGGACACATAAGAAAGAAAGATTGACAGATTTCTTGGTGGATTAAACCCGCAACTCTAGTGTACTCTCAGTATGTTTGATTTCCCAGATTTCCAAACTCTGGTGAACAAGGCTTTCATTGCTGAAAGGGAGCACAAGCTTGTACCGGATAATAGGCCTGCTAACAACGACCACAAGCGCAAGTTTGAGCCAAAGAAGGATGGGCAACCCGTGCAAAAGGCTCGTACCTGGCAGCAAACTCAGGTGGAATACAGGCCCAATTGGCAACAGAATGTTAACAAGACCACCACTCAAGTCAAGAATGTCGTGACCAACCCAGTGCACGAGGAGCACCAGCGCAACAATTCTTGCTTCAGTTGTGGGCAAACCAGACATTATGCCAGACAGTGTCCCAAGAACAGCAAGGTGAATGCTCTATTCAGGCCACAAGTCAATTTTATGGGGTCATGCCCGAACCAGCAAAACATCACTGGGCACGTTCATCACCTCTCCGCCAATGAAGCCCAAGAGAACCCCAAAGTCGTCGTTGGTATGTTTTCTGTTAATAACATACCTGCAGTAATTTTATTTGACTCTGGGCTTCCCACTCTTTTATTTCTCAGAGTTTTGTTGCCCAAAACAAATTTCCTTGTTCGCTTTTGGGCAAGAATATGCTGGTACAAACCCCGGGATCCTTAATCAAGAGCAATTTGGTCTGCCGTAATCTGGAAATCAATATCAACGAAGTCTGTTTTCCAACTTCATTGATAATTATTGAGTCTGCTTAGCTGGATGTTATCTTGGGTATGAATTGGCTGACTCAATATCAAGTATGCATGAATTGCGTGACACGAGAAGTCACTTTGACCAGTCAGAAGGGCAGACTACCAAATTCTATGCTCGCAGAAGCATACCCAAGAAAGAAATGGTCTTCACCGCTATGGCTGAATTGGAATTAATTCCTGTGGTCAGTGAGTTTCCTGATGTATTTCCAGAAGAGCTGCCAGGCATGCCACCAGATCGAGAGCTTGAGTTTGCAATAGATCTTGTGCCCGGAACCGCACCGTTATACAAGAAGTATTACTGGATGCCCTCATCAGAATTAGTGGAGCTAAAGAAACAGCTTGATGAAATGCTCGAGAAAGGATATATCCGTCCCAGCTCTTCACCATGGGGATCACCTGCTATCTTCGTGGACAAAAAGGATGGCAGCCTCCGTATGTGTGTGGATTACCGTCAGCTGAATGAAGTCACCATCGAAAAAAAATATCCGCTGCCAAGGATTGATGACTTATTTGATCAGCTCAGTGGGGCCAAGGTATTCTCCAAGATTGATTTACGGACAGGATATCATCAGCTCAAGATTAAAAAGGAAGATATTCCTAAGACCGCATTCACCACTCGATACGGTCTTTATGAATATACAGTTATGTCCTTTGGTCTCACCAATGCCCCTGCCTTCTTCATGCATATGATGAACAAAGTATTCATGGACTTCCTCGATAAGCTCGTGGTAGTCTTCATCGATGACATACTTATTTACTCAAGAAGCGAAGAAGATCACAAAGAACACCTCCGAGCAGTGTTACAACGACTCCGCGACCATCAGTTATACGCCAAATTCAGTAAATGCAAATTTTGGCTCAAGCAAGTTGGATTTCTTGGACATGTGCTATCCACCGAAGGTATAGCCGTGGACCCGAGCAAAGTAAAGGATGTGCTCGATTGGTTGCCGCCCACAACCGTATCTCAGATCCGGAGTTTTCTTGGATTAGCCGGATATTACCATTGTTTCATTGAAGGATTTTCCAAGATTGCTAAACCCATGACGGAGCTACTCAAAAAGGATAAGAAGTTTGAATGGACTGAGGACTGTGAGAAAAGTTTCAATGAGCTAAAGATACGGCTGACGACTGCACCTGTGTTGACTCTTCCAGATATCTACCGCAGTTTTGATGTGTACTGTGACGCCTCCAGACAAGGGCTTGGATGCGTACTTATGCAAGATGGCAAAGTAGTAGCCTATGCATCGCGACAGCTACGACCCCACGAGGGAAATTATCCTACTCATGATTTGGAATTGGCCGCGGTGGTTCATGCTCTAAAAATTTGGAGACACTATCTCATCGGGAAGAGGTGCCAAATTTTTACCGATCACAAAAGTCTCCAGTATATATTTACTCAGCCAGATTTAAATCTCCGTCAACGAAGATGGCTTGAGTTAGTCAAGGATTACGATCTTGGAATAAATTACCACCCGTGTAAGGCCAACGTGGTTGCCGATGCACTCAGTCGAAAGCCTGTCAGCCTAAATGTCATATTGAAATCCTTGCCTCCCGAACTTCAAGAGGAGATTGCTCAGCTCAACCCGGTCATAGTTGATGCCGGCCTTGCTAATATTTTGGAAGTTGCCCCCACACTTGAGGAAGAGATCCGCAAGGCCCAGCCAGCTGACACCGTTCTGCAGAAACGTGCCAAGAATATGGTAGCAGGACAGACTTCAGATTTCTCGACGGATCAATTTGGTACCCTCCGCTTCCGTGGAAGGATTTGTGTACCCAATCAAGCGGATTTAAAGCAGAAAATCCTGTCAGAAGCACACGAATCTTCATATTCCATTCACCCTGGAGGTACGAAAATGTATGAAGACCTTCGACAAATATTTTGGTGGGATGGAATGAAGAAAGACATTGCCTATTTTGTGACCTGCTGCGACATATGCAAGAAGGTGAAGGCGGAGCATTAGAAGCCAGCCGGACTTCTCCAACCATTGCCAGTTTCTCAATGGAAATGGGATGATGTCTGCATGGATTTCATCGCAGGACTACCTAAGACTCCGCGAGGCAACGATGCAATCTGGGTCATAGTGGACACCTTAACCAAGGTTGCTCACTTTATCCCGATCAGAACCACATATCGAGCGGATCAACTTGCACAACTGTATGTATCCAGAATAGTCAGTCTGCATGGAGTACCCCGAACCATCACTTCTGACCGAGGTTCACTTTTTACCTCTGCTTTTTGGTCACGTCTCCATCAAGCCTTAGGGACAGCGCTGAAGTACAGTACTGCTTATCATTCTCAGACTGATGGACAGACAGAGCGGGTAAACCAAATACTCGAAGATATGCTGCGAGCCTGCGTTTTAGCCCAAGGACCTAAATGGGAAGACTGCCTGCTGTATGCCGAGTTCTCTTACAACAATAGCTTCCAGACCAGTCTAAAGATGTCACCATATGAGGCTTTGTATGGCCGTAAGTGCCGCACTCCTTTAAATTGGTCTCAAACTGGAGATAGCCACATCTTCGGAACAGATCTCATGATGGAAGCTGAGAAACAAGTTAAGGAAATCAGAGACAGATTGCAATTGGCCAAATCTCGACAGAAGAGTTATTATGATGCAAAGCACCGACAGATCAGTTTTGAACCCGGAGAACACATATACCTCCGAGTCACCCCTATGAAAGGAATCAAGAGATTCCAGACTCGTGGAAAGTTGGCACCCAGATTTATTGGTCCATTTCCAGTTATGTCACGAGTGGGTACTGTTGCATATCAGTTGGAACTACCCCCAGAATTGTCGGACATGCACAACGTGTTTCATGTTTCCCAGTTGAGGCGATGCATATCGCCGCCTGAGAAAAAGACTGCTATGACTGAAATAGATTTGGCAAAGGACTTAACATATGAAGAGAGACCGGTTAAAATTTTGGATCGGATGGAAAGGGTCACTCGTAGCAAAGTAAGGAAGTTCTACAAGGTTCAGTGGGAGAATCACACAGAGTCAGATCAATATGGGAACGGGAAGAATTTCTAAAAGCACATTATCCAGAATGGTTTTCCCAAGCAACCGAATCTCGAGGACGAGATTCATTCTAAGTGGGGGAGGTTTGTGACAGGCTGGTTTTTTCCCTCTTTTCTTTGCCTGATTTTCAATTGGTTTGAATTTGAAATTTGGAGTTTTGAATCTTTTCATATGGACTTAAGCACTTGGGTACCCCTTGGCTTTCACCCAAGTGTCCCATTCCCCTCTCTAACCATCATTCCCACTCTGGTTCACCTCAAAATAATATATGGATGTCACAGCCCTAGAATTTGTGCTTGCAAATAGTTGCATCTGCATCCATGCATCATGTTATTTTTCAAATTAATTTGAATTGGGGATGTTGAAACCCTAGGACCAAAAGAACTCAACTAGGTTCAAATTAAAAACATTTCCAATGAACCCAAATTGCCTCAAGAAGAGTTCATGATTTTTGGTTAAGGTAGAAACCTCTGCCAAAAATGATGAATATATTTCTAGGACATTTTTGGATTTTTGAATTAACTCATATTGTATTTTAGTTGGAGCAAATAAATCCTATAATTATTTTTATTGCTCCAATTATTCTGAAACATTTTGTGGAGTTTTGGAATAATCCATATTGCATCCACAAATAATTTCAGAAGCAACAAAAATGGTTTAGTATTAGTATTAAATCAAAACAGAGCAAAACAAATAGAAAACAGAAAGAAAAATAGGAAAGGATAGAAAACCTACCTAACTTACCTGTAGCCCAGTCGAAGGCCCAGCCCACTAGGCGTTGCCAGTCCTCCCCTACCTCTGCCAGTAGGCAGAGGCAGGACAGCGAGCGCACGCGCCAAGCGGCCACCTCCTGCTTCGTGCTGTCGACGCCTCCTGCATCCTCGCCTTGCGCCGGGGAGGCGTATGGATCGATCGCACCCCTCGTTCACTCTCCCCCTCGCCTCCCTCTCTCGTTCCTCCCCATGGCCGAGCCGGTCATGAGCGCGCCGCCGCCGTTTCCGTAGCCACCGCTGGCCCCGCGCCCCCTTTTCTCTCTCTGGAAGCTCCACCATGACCTGCTCTTCATCTCCGCCGAGACAACCGACACCGGAACGCACCACAGCTCCTGCATCGCCCTCTTCTTCAAGCTCGGACGACCGAGATCGCCGCCACCGTTCCGTCGTCACCAAGCCGCCTCCGAGCCACTCGAGCTTCCCTCCAGGATCACCGTAAGCTCCTACACCTCCTCCCGTGCTTGCCCCCTCTGTTCCCGTCCGCTGACCGCAGCCCCGCCATGGCCGAGCACTCGCAGCCGCCGCCGCCAAGCTCGCCGTTGCTAGTCACCCTACTGACTAAGCCAAGCACCTGGACAAGCTCCTGACGTCCCGTAGATATTGCCCAGTGCTCCAGTTCGCTTGCTCGCAAGCCGCAGCACCTTGCCCGAGCACAGCCGAGCTCCGGCCGCCGCCGAGGTCGACGCCGTGGCCAACTCCGGCCACCTCGTGCCCTCCCCCTGCCACCGTTGGATGCGCACGAGCCCCAGCTCCTCGTAGATGGGCTCGGCCATCGATTTGGTCGCCGGAGCCGCCGTCCCGATCATCACCACCGCGTTTCCAGGTCGCCGGCGTTGAGCTCCGGCGATGCTAACGTGGCTCTGGCTTAATTAGGCCTAACCACTAATTAGCACTGACCTAATTGACCTATGGGTCAATGACATGTGGGGCCCGGCCTGTGATTAACCTATTAGTTTATGTTTAATTAAACTGGTTTAGTCACTGTGAGACTGACATGTCGGACCCACTAGTAAGTTTGACCTGGACCGCACATGTTCACTTGCTGACGTCACACCGATGTCATGCTGACGCAATAAGTCATTTTCTGGATTTAGTTTAAATTAGAATAACCAGAAAATTCCAGAAAATAGTTAAAACTTCTAAATTCATAGTAAATAATCTATAACTCAGATTGAAAAGATTTATATATGAAAAATGATCAGAAAAATCCAAAGAATCTGAAAATGTCATTTTCATGCATGTTTGAACAAGTTAACCTCACTGAATAGGACAATTCATGATTATGGAATAAATGGTAATTAGTTTTGGAGTTGGATTTCGCTATAGGTTTGAATTCCACTTCAATGGATATGACTAACTGTTACACTAGGTCAATTCAGTACTTTAATATGACATATCGTTCATATGAATGTGCATTGCATTGATTGTGGTTCCTTTTATGTTTGCCGGTGGTTGTTCCCTCTTAGTAGACGAAGTTTCTGACGACGTGATCGATGACACCGATGAAGAGCTATACTATCTTCAGAAGTGCCAGGCAAGCAAAACCCCCTTGTTCATTCCGATACAATCCCACTCTCTCGCTCCTGCTCTCTTTTACTACATTAGGACAACAACACTTCGACTGTTACATATTGCGGTAGCTGAACCCCTTTCCTCTGCATGACCTATCATTGCCATAGTAAATAGATGAAACCCACTAGCATGAGTAGGAGTTGTTTGAGCCCTGATGTGCCTACTCATTCATGCTTGTTTGTCATGCCTGCTACTGCCTAGAGTTGAGTCAGGTCTGATTCATTGGGGATGAATTAGAGGTGTGTGGACATGTCCTACTTTTGAGAGCTAAGTGTGTGAACACGATTTGGTAAAGGTAGCGGTGAGAGGCCATGTAGGAGTACATGGTGGGTTGTCTCATTGTAGCCGTCCTCAGGAACTGAGTTCTGTGTTTGTGATCCATGAACAGCTACTACCACACATTGGGTTCCGGTAACTCGGCCCCTCTCAACTTATTAATCAACCTGATCTCTGTCCAGGAGTTGCAACTAGTTTCTGGTGTTTGTAGGTAGTGTTAGTAGTCTACCAAGTGGCACCCGGTACAGGTGGGCTTGGGACAGACTAGGCACCGTGGCCGGGTATGCCAAGCGTCGCCCGTTTGGTGGGCTTGGAACCCTATACACATCGTTTGGGGCCGTGAGCGACACCCCGGCCGGATCTCCTTGCGGATGGAACCCGAATAGGCGATAAACCTGGACGAGAGACTTGTGTGGTTAGTCAGGTCATGGCCGACTCCCTCGCCAGGCTTCCGCTTGAAGGTTGCCGAGATACACGACGTGTACATGGTGGTAAGTGGCGAGAGCGTGTGTGAAGAAGTACACCCCTGTAGGGTTAATATCATCTATTCAAATAGCCGTGTCCGCGGTAAAGGACTTCTAGGTTGCCTGTACAGTTCATAGACAAGTGAAAGTGGATACCCTAAAATGCGCAAGATAAGCATGAGTGCTATGGATGGCGTTCTCATAGGGAGACGAGAACGGATCCATAGTGGTGTATTGATATGGTGAATATGTGGACTCGTGTGCGCCACCTCAATGGAGTTACTTGTTGTCATAGTTTAGGATAGCCACCGAGTCAAAGCTGGCTTGCTACAGTTAAATTCCACCACCCCCTTTTGTTGATACCGATGCATATGTAGTTAGTTCTGATGTAAGTCTTGCTGGGTACATTTGTACTCACGTTTGCTTAATTTATGTTTTTGCAGACAGACTTCAGTCTCGCTAGTAGTTCCGCGTGGACTTCGCCGTTTAGCTTGTTACCTCAGCTACGACCTTGTGCCTCGGCAGGGTCTTGTAGAAAGTCAGGCTTCTTAGCCTTTTTCATTTGTAGTTGTCTGTACTCAAACAAGATAAACTTCCGCATGTCCTTGTTTCTTGTATGACTTGAATGCTGGGTCGTCAGACCCATGTTTGTAATATCTGACTCCTCGGAGTCTTATGAACAAATACTCTGAGTCATAGAGTCTTGTTGTGATGCCATGTTGTATTTGCACATATCGAGCATATTGTGTGTATGATTTTGAAATGCTTGGTATGTGTGGGATCCGACAACCTAGTTGTCTATCCTTGGTAGCCTCTCTTATGGGGAAATGTAGTCGAGTGCTTCCACTGAGCCATGGTAGTCCGCTACAGTCCGGTTTACCGGAGTCCTGCTAGCCCAGTTACTACTGCTCCGGAACACTTAGACTGGCCGGCATGTGATCCACTTCGTTCCTGTGTCTGTTCCTTCGGGGAAATGTCATGCGGTGACCTCCGGAGTCATGCTAGCCTGCTACAGCCCGGGTTCTCGGAGTCCTGTTAGCCCAGTTGCTACAGCCTGGATTCACACGCTGATGGCCGACACGTTCGATGCAGGTTCATGTATGCCTATCCCCGTAAGTTAGCGCCACTTTGGGTTCACGACTGGTCATGTCGGACTGGGTTCTCTGTCATATGGATACTAGCGACACTATCATATATGTGAGCCAAAAGGCGCAAACGATCCCGGGCCAGGTAAGGTGGCACCCGTGGGAATACCGTGCGTGAGGCCGCAAAGTGATATGATGTCTTACATGCTAGATCGGTGTGACTTAGAATCACGGTCCTGACAGCTTTGGTATCAGATCCTGACTGCCTGTAGGATTACCAAGCGAAACTGGTCGAAGTTGAGTCTAGAAATTCTTTAGTTATGTAAGGGAATTGATTGTGGATGGGAACGTAAGGCTCTTTCTTATGTCCTTCTGATCTGGGTCATCCTCTTATCTTCTACGGGGATTAAGAACTAGGCTTTCTCATCTTCTATCAGGATCACGTGTTACTAATCCGTAGACTTATGGGATTGATGGTTTCAAGCCCTAGTTCAGTTCCTACTACTTTCGTGTGTTGTTAGTTAATCTCAGAACCTTGATATTGTGTTGTTAAGTGGTTATGCCACCATTTTGCAGGATCTCTCAAATCTTTTCGAGCAATTACAGTCGTTATGTTCTCCAAATCATCCCAGATTTCTAAATAGTCTGATGCATTTGCAAATCCCTTCTTTCCGGCCAGTTTAACCACACTAATCGGTGAGTTGAGGTACTCTGTTGCCTCGACATATATGTTGGAGCTATTATTATGACACTAGGGTATTCTAGAGAATCACCCTGTAATCTAGCAATGCTTTTTGTTCCCAGTGTGATGATTCTGGCCGCCATTCTCGAAAGCATCCCGTGATGCCATTTAGTTAGTAGGTATTCTATTCCTGGGTTTTGAACCCGAGATTCACTCCACTCGCCTCCTGTTGATAGTGTTTGCTAGTTCCTTTAGGATATTAGTAACCTTGCGATAGCCCTCGAGGTCCGTGGTATTTCCTTCTCCCAAATACCATAAGCTACTTATGGCAGAAGATCTTTGAACCAAAGATCACAACCAGAGTGCTCTTGATGAGTTCTCCATTCTGCATTGTGAATCTGCCAGTCCTTCCTTTTCAGCATGGGTTATCCGGAAGAAATATGTTGAACTAGTTTGACATACTAACCTATGCATCCACAACTCAGAAAGATATATGTTCCTTTGAGTTGTCCCTCTGTAGTTGTATTCCGATCCTTGTCTATCAGTTGATAGTCAAGTTTATGTCGTGCATTCGTGTTCTTCGATGCATACTATTCTTGTGGTCCGTCAAGCCGTTCTATTTCAGAATGAATAGGAGAAACAAACTCCAGAACCTCATCCATATCTAGGATTGGGTCAAAGCAATTGTATTCCGCAGATCAAAATGCCAATCCAGCTTTTGCTCTGCTCTACCTTGGAGTGTTACCATCTTTATGTCAAGAGTGTCATGAGAATTGCACCAACTCTTATGAATTCTTGACGCAGTAATACTTCTTGCCATCATTGTTCATTCCTCGATTCCCGTGTTATTGTAACTGGAATGACGACAAGTGTACTGTGATGTGCGAAGTCAATACTCCTAGCAACTCTGTTGCTTGGTAGTTAATGGACAATACTCTCATTCTTAGCGTGCTGGTTATTGAATCATGATTCTAAGACTGATCGTGCTACCTAGTCCATTTTCCTGGTGCACCCTTCGATCAAGAGTTAGGATTGTATCAATCCCTTTCTTGTTTGGTCACATCGTCTTGCCCTGAAAAGCAAGACTGTTCTTGAGCTTAGTAACATATCGGTGGTTCGTGATTTTCCGAATATCTTCTCAGAAGTGTTACGAGGTTGTCACCTGACCGCGATGTTGAGTTCGTGATCAAGCTGGTTTCTTGTAGCCACCCCTTTCTCCAAGAATCTGTGTTGGATACCCCTGAGCTAGTTGGTTAAGCTAAGCAATAACTTGGAGAGTTGGAAGATAAAAGCTTTATCTGACCCGGTTCATTCAAAGGGATATTTTTTGTTTGTATGTGTATTGAAGAAAGATGATATCTTCACCGATTGACACTTGTGATCAATTGTTGGAGCTATTGTCTTATCCAGTCTTTGATTTGAGTATGGGCTATCGTCAAATCAAATCAGAACCAATGATGTTCGTAATGTTGTCTTACTCGTGGTTGTTTCCTCAAGCATACACCATTATATCTTGTGGGTCTGACCAATACTATCACATAGTTCACATAATGGTGGAATTCCAGTGATATGGAAATTCCGATGAGTTGTTGTTGAGCCCATCAGCAGCATCTTGTCTCCTCCATGATTCATGTTGAACATTGACCTAGTGTTGGAAACTTTGTAAGCATTGCCTTCATGTTTCGCTCATGAGGTATATGTTTTGGTGAAAGATGTGACTTTCTCCAAGTTCACGTGCATTAGGTGTAAGTTGCCGCCATGAATTTGAGAAAGGTTTGTTTTGTTTCCTCTGGAATCATTGTCGGTGTCAAAACTGGCGGATCTTGGGTAGGGGGTCCAGAACTGTGCGTCTAAGGTGGATGGTAACAGGAGGCGGGGGACACAATGTTTACCCAGGTTCGGGCCCTCTCGATGGAGGTAATACCCTACTTCCTGCTTGATTGATCTTGATGATATGAGTATTACAAGAGTTGATCTACCACGAGATCGTAGAGGCTAAACCCTAGAAGCTAGCCTATGATTATGATTGTTCTTGTCCTACGGACTAAACCCTCCGGTTTATATAGACACCGGAGGGGGCTAGGGTTACACAGAGTCGGTTACATGGGAGGAGATCTACATATCGGATTTGCCAAGCTTGCCTTCCACGCAAAGGAGAGTCCCATTCGGACACGGGAAGAAGCCTTCAATCTTGTACCTTCATAGTCCAACAGTCCGGCCAAAGTATATAGTCCGGCAGTCCGAGGACCCCCTAATCCAGGACTCCCTCAGTAGCCCCTGAACTAGGCTTCAATGACGATGAGTCCGGTGCGCAGATTGTCTTCGGCATTGCAAGGCGGGTTCCTCCTCCGAATACTCCATAGAAGATTTTGAACACAAGGATCGTATCCGGCTCTGCAAAACAAATTCCACATACCACCGTAGAGAGTATAATATTTCCACAAATCTAATATGCTGACAACTTTTCATAGCGTGAAGTCCTGCCATGGCCCGGACATTATTCGAACCGTTTTTCTCAACCAGCTACTGCACATATTGTGAGGCGGTTTTCTTGGCACATCTTATCGAAGCAGAGATCGTGTCCCCTTATCACGGGATTCCCATCAATATGGGTGTGGATAACCCAACCGCGCCATCAATCACGGCGCTTGGGAAATAAGCGAGTTTACCAGGCAAGTGGGGAGGCGCACAGTTTCTACCACCCTTATAAAGGGACAAGGGCTCCTCCTTTTCACCCACGCCTTCTTCTTCCCTGCCCATCCATTCTCGCGCACTTGAGCTCCAGCGCCCAAGTTTCCATTTTCTCCGCAAAACCACTCCAAGCATGTTCGGAGTGGGAGGCAAGTGGATGGTCTCCTCCGTTACGGAGGAGAATATTACGAAGCTCCGGGAAGCCGGATACCTGGCCGCAGACATCGCGCACCGGCTCCCAGACGCGGGGCAGATCGTCCCTACCCCCGAACCCCAAGAAAGGGTTGTATTCCTTACCCACTTCGTCCGTGGGCTGGGATTTCCCCTCCACCCCTTTGTCCGCGGGCTCATGTTCTACTACGGGCTGGACTTCCATGTTCTGGCCCCTAATTTCATCCTCAACATCTCGGCGTTTATCGTCGTGTGCGAGGCCTTCCTCCGCATCAAGCCCCACTTCGTCCTGTGGCTGAAGACCTTCAACGTTAAACCGAAGGTGGTGGTCGGCCAGCAAGCGGAGTGCGGAGGCGCCATGGTGGGCAAAATGCCCAACGTCACCTGGCTCGAAGGCTCCTATGTGGAGACCGTTAAGGGGTGGCAATCGGGGTGGTTCTACATCATCGAACCGCGCGACACCAACTGGGTGGCGGCCCCTGAATTTCCATCCGGCAACCCCATGCGGCTCACCTCCTGGAAAGAGAAGGGCCTATCCTGGGGTTCATCGGTGGAGCTGACCGGACTCCAGAACTGCGTCAAAAACATGGTAAGCAAGAAAATCAAGCTTGTCAACGTGGTCCAAGTCATGCTCTTCTTCAATATGTGGGAGTTCGATCCGGCTAAGCACCAGATGCGGCGAGAGCTATTCGACACAATGCACCAGGACATCTGGAAGGTGCTCTTCAAGTCTGCCGAGGTACCTCCTCCCCTTATCGAGGATCGCGGACTCAGCGCAAAGCGCCTCGCCAATCCGGTAAGATCCTTATATCTCATAAGATGTTTCTTTCCCCAGTATAATCATGTGAGGGATCTGAGCCTCCATGCCATTTAGCAGGACTGGGTCGCGACAGCAAAGTGGGTTGATTGTCCGGCCCCACTGCCCGAAGATCCAGCAAGGGTTCTCTTAACGGAGATGCTGGTTCCGGCGCCCTATGAGGCGCCGGAGAAGAAGTCCAAGAAGAAGGCCACGGGGACCAGGAAAGGTCTCCGGCGCAAGGTTGTATCGGACTCATCATCCGATAACACCGAGGCGCCCTCCTCCGACGAAAACGAGGAGGAGGAAGTGGAAAGTTCTCCCCCCCCCCAGCCGGGGGAGACAAGAAAAGGAAGGCCGCCCCGTCTGGGGAGGCTGAAGGGTCCAAGAAGGGAAGGACTCTCCTTCCGGAATGCTCCACAATATTCGCTTTCAGCGACGAGGAGTGGTTACCCAGGGACAAGACCCTGGCGAAGTCGTAACTATCCGGATACCATAATAGTTCTTGGTATGCTTTATTTTATTGCTTCTTATCATGCCAAACATGATCATGCAGCCCATCCAAAGCCCATATCGACGTATCCTCTTCGGATGAGTCTTTGGGCCAGTCGGAGATGAACAACGATTCACTCCCGACCGCCTCCTCCCCCCGCCCTACGGACGACGTCGATGTGTTGTCTAAAAGGACACTGAACCAAGAGGAGACAGTTCTGGAGGCGCACCAAGGCGACATTCCAGACGCTGGGCGCAGGAGGGGCAAGACTCCCATGGGCACTAATGCCGGGAGCAGCAAGTCTAGCCCCCGGCCGAATACTACGCCGGAACCTCCAGTGGTTCTGGATTCTGTCAGGCGACCCCTCGCATAGGGGGGCAAGGCGTCTGTGCTGATGGCCTCTGTCCATCCAGAGGCATCGGACAATTTGCTGGAAGCACTTCACGGCGCTTCCATTGACGAAGAGCACCGCACTATCATGAGTGCGGTGGTCCAGAAGGTTCGGTCCGCCAAAAGCGGACTGACTGAAGCCTGTGCCAGCCTCCTAACAGGCTTTGAGGTAAGCAATCAAATTATGAGAAAATGTTACAGCATAAACAGTAGCCCCTGATGCTCTGTTTGGTGTTCGCAAAGAAAGGCCGAACAGAGGATCAAATAATAATCACAGGAGTCTAATCAGAATATGTCTATGTGAATAAGCAGGCTTCGCTGCTGGCCGCTGCCGCTCGTACTGCGGAGGTCTCCGCACCGAAGCGGGACCTTCAGCGGTCCAAGGAAGAGCTTGGTCTTACCAAGAGGCAGCTCGAGGAGAACAAAGGTAAGTGATACCTCATATGTATATTGATAAAGAAAAAAGAAGGTGGTTGTTCATAGGATCGTCATGGATTTTGCTAGGGGCCACGACCGAAGTGGCGGCCCTGAAGAAGGCGCCGTCCGAGGCCGAAGACAAAGCGGCCAAGGAGCGAGCTGAGCGCGAGAAGCAAGAGGCCCGAGTCGGCAAGGTTCAGCAAGAGCTCCAGGATTTCGTCAAAAAATATGAGTCCTTGGAGCGTGACTCTAAGACGCAAGGGTCCGAGCTTGCGAAGGCCCTCGAGAACGCACAAAATGCCAAGGCCAAAGCCCAAAAGGCCCTCCAGGAGATTCAGGCAGTCAAGAAGATAGCGGCGGGTAAGGCATTCATTATGCAAAGCAAGCATGTGAAGGAAACTTTCCTTTTACTTACCCGAGTTCGGAGCTCTCCAGGAGCGTTCGCAGATCTACCCAGTAATGTGTCAGATGCCGCGGAGTTCTACCGGGTCGAGGAAGGGAGCTCGACGGAGAAGTTGTTCTGGTCTCAGTATACTGGGACCGAACATCCGATGCCCTTGAGCGACCAGTTGAAGCAACTAGTCGAGCTTCATAAGGCGGCCGAACAGGCCATGAAGGGTCTCATAGTCCGGATGTGGCCTGGCGAGCCCCTGCCTGGCAGCTACTTCGGTCTGGTAAGGCGGCTTGTGAATGCCTGCCCACGGTTTGAACTCATAAAGCGGTCCGTCTGCATTGAGGGTGCGCGCAGGGCCTTTGCCCGGGCGAAAGTGCACTGGGCAAAGATGGACGCTGAAAAGCTGGTGAAGGAGGGGCCGCCGGAGGGCAAGGAGCATCGCCACCCCGAAAAGTATTATGACAGTGTCCTGAAGGGTGCTCGCCTTGTGGCAGAGGAATGTGCTAAGGATGTAATATTTGAATGAATGTACTCATGTGATCCTGTAATATGAAACGAGTTCATGTGCGCTATGCAACGCTTGTTAATTTAAAATATTACCTTCTGTGCGGCCGTTTATAAAATTTGAGAGTTGGCCAGTCGTCGTTTTCTGTCCCCATGTAACTAGTACTGAGGTGTTCGGGATAAACCTGATCACTCTTTATCCCAGTTTTGGGTCCTTCGAAGGAGGTGTTCAGCGCAACGAACCAGGCAATCGGACTATAAAGCTTTATCACTCTCACTTAGCCATACAAGTCTACAATTTTAAATTTTGGCGAATCCCCTAGTATTCGGAAGGCCGAACTTGGGGCGCTATGTACGCCTAAATCCGACAAGGCCGACTCCTCGCCCGAAGCGGAAAAAATATTGAAGGATTTGAGACCTCTCGAACAGCGACCAGCTCTCGCCTGATCATGACAGTCAGTTTTCGGCTTTCTCTACTGAGGTGTTCGTCCGGAAGAACCGGGACACCATCGCAGTAGTTCTCCCAGCGCTACCTTAGCCGATATAGCGGAACGTAAGGTACTAAAACATGGGAGCCGGGCAAACCCAACTATTGACCCAAGACATCAGAGCTGATGCATATAATGCTATAAGTTCGGGGTGCCGCACTGTCGAAAGTGTTCGGACTTTTCATGTCGTGTTATGGGGTACACTGAAGCCCCTAGCGCACTGGACATACCAGAATGTACGGGTGCAATTTGTCGTAAATAAGCAGACAAGGAAAAAAAGGAAATGCAATAATAAGCTAACGCTATACATTGTTATTTAAATGATACATCAAAGCGTATGTATACAAGTAGTGCAATAAGCAAAAAAATAGGACTATTTGACATGTCCTATCCAAGGGCAAGCTGCGTATGGGTATGTAAAACAGGTATATCGATCGTTATCAGAGACCACCTAGGGATTCCCTTGTACGTCAGAGCTTCTTGCTTCCTTGGTATTTCCTTCCCGTAATGGGTCTGATAATCACGCTGTCGGAAAGAGCTTCTAGAGAGTAGAGTCCTGAAAGAGAGAAAATGATAAAGATTATGGGCCCTGAGGTGGTTGAGCCGCATTGTGGGCCGTGCCATAGTCGTGCCTCCGCCTGCGCCCACGGTATCTTGAGTGCGTAATTATGTACGCGCGGCGCAAATTTCGCCGCTTTTCTAGGACTATGACGGAGGCCGAATTGCTAGGCGAGCTCTGAACGTGCCTGGCGATCCGGTTGCAGGGTACTCCGGACTCGCTTGAAGGTGTCCGGGGGTTTTGTCGCCAAATTGGTGGCTTGTCTCAGAAGGCTACTTTGCACTTCTGCCGCGAGGGCCGCAGTGTGCTCCTCCGTACAGAGCGAGCATTCTGTGTTTCCATTAACTATTATAACCCCGCGAGGTCCTGGCATTTTGAGCTTGAGGTATGCATAGTGCGGTACCGCATTGAATCTGGCGAATGTGGTTCGCCCGAGCAGTGCGTGATAGCCACTGCGGAAGGGGACGATATTGAAGATTAACTCCTCACTTCGGAAGTTGTCCAGAGATCCGAAGACCACTTCCAGTGTGATTGAGCCCGTGCAACAGGCCTCTACACCTGGGATGACACCTTTAAAGGTGGTTTTGGTGGGTTTGATCCTCGAGGGGTCTATACCCATTTTGCGCATTGTATCCTGATAGAGCAGGTTCAGGCTGCTGCCACCAACCATAAGGACTCGAGTGAGGTGAAATCCGTCAATGATGGGAACAAGGACCAATGCGGCAGAACCGCCATGGCGGATACTAGTGGGAGGAAATTTCTTTTGTCCTCCTGTGTTCGGCGGCCGGGGCTCCTCCTCTTTGTCGCTATGCAACCCCTTTTCCTTGTTTTCAGCATTCATCTTGCCGGCCTGTTTGAACACCCAACATTCTCTATTGGTGTGGTTGGCTGGCTTATCGGGGGTGCCGTGAATTTCACACGAGCAATCGAGTATGCGGTCCAAACTGGATGGGCCCGAATTGCTTCGTTTGAACAGCTTTTTCCGCTGACCGGATTTAGAGCCACTGAATCCGGCATTGACTGCCGTGTCTTCGGCGTTGTCACCGTTGTTGCGGTGCTTGTGTCTGTTGCGACGTGGTCTGCCGTTGCTATCGTTGGCATCTGAATTGCCAGGATTTCTTGATGTGTTGTTGCTGTGAGCCAGCCAGCTGTCCTTGCCCACGCAAAAGCGGGTCATGAGTGTCGTGAGGGCTGCCATAGACTTCGGCTTCTTTTGGCCGAGGTGTCGGGTGAGCCACTCATCACGGATGTTATGCTTGAATGCCGCTAAGGCCTCGGCATCCAGACAGTCGACAATTTGGTTCTTTTTAGTTAGGAACCGGGTCCAGAATTTCCTGGCTGATTCCCCTGGCTGCTGGGTTATGTGACTCAAGTCATCAGCATCCGGTGGTCGCACATAAGTGCCCTGGAAGTTGTCCAGGAATGCATCTTCCAGATTCTCCCAACTGCAATGGAGTTTGCTGGCAAGCTATTCAGCCAATGCCGAGCCGGTCCTTTCAATTTTAGTGGGAGGTACTTGATGGCATGTAGATCGTCACCGCGGGCCATGTGGATGTGGAGGAGGAAATCTTCAATCCATACCGCGGGGTCTGTTGTACCATCATATGATTCAATGTTCACGGGTTTAAATCCCTCTGGGAATTCGTGATCCATTACTTCATCAGTGAAGCATAGGGGGTGTGCGGCACCTCTGTGCCGGGCTATGTCACGACGCAGTTCATACGAGTCTTGTCTGCTGTATTCAGCCCGGCCGGATTTGCTTTTAGTATATCCGGCGTGACGATCATCGTCATGCGTTAGGGCGCGCCCCCGTGATCCGTACATCGATCTTGTATGTCCTGCTTTGTTTTCCAATACGTTTCACAGGTCCTACATGTTGCCCCGGGCCTTGGTGTTTTTGTTTGACTGGTGACGGGGTGCGGGCTGGACTTCGGGTTGATATGCCGTTCTGTCTCGGCCATGGGGTGGCCGATCAGCCGCATCATACGCTCGTAGTGTGGGGTTTAATGCTTCCTCCTCAAGTTGGGGTAGCAACCTGCGCTTTGGGTAACTCTTGGTTGGGTGCTCGAGTTCGTATTCCTCGGCCGCAAGGACCTCAGTCCATCTATCCGCTAGTAGATCTTGATCAGCACGAAGCTGTTGTTGCTTTTTCTTCAGGCTATTTGCTGTGGCTATAAGCCGACGCTTGAAGCACTCCTGCTCGACGGGATCCTCAGGCATGATAAATTCTTCGTCGCCGAGGCTCACCCCGTCTTCGGAGAGGGGCATGTAATTGTCATCCTCTGATTCTCCGTCTACTGCCTGTTCCTTGGGGCTAGCTTGCCCATCCTCCCGCTCGAAGCCTGGCTGGAGGGGATTGTCTTCGTCTTCGGCACTATCTGCAGCATTATTATCTCTTGTGCCGGTATCGCTGCTTTTGCTGTGGCAGGGCTTAGAGCGGCGCCGATGATGCCAGTGCTTAGATTGCTTCTCAGGGGGATTATCATCCGTTGCCTTGTTGCCATCGCTTTCCTTGGGGGTGTCCACCATGTATATATCATATGATGAGGTGGCAGTCCACCGTCCTGTGGGCGGTGGTTCCTGTTCGTCTCCTGCATCGTCGTCCATACCGTCGATGTCTTCGGAGCCGAAATCGAGCGTGTCGGTTAAGTCATCGACAGTGGCTATCAAGTGGGTGGTGGGTGGGGAACGAATTTCTTCGTCGTCCGCTTCCCACTCAAGCCGGACATAGTTCGGCCAAGGGTCTCCTGACAAGGAGAGAGACCTTAATGAATTTAGTACGTCGCCCAGGGGCGAGTGTTGAAAGATATCCACGGAGGAGAACCCCATGATCGACGCCCAATCAGATTCGATAGGCACGGAAGCAGGCAGTTCGGAGCCCGTGGCCGAGGACGAATCCAAGGATCCGGCAACACATGTCTCGTAGGAGGTGAAGTCAGTGTTCGGCTCTATTGCCGCTGAGTGTGCGGCCTCCGTGGCAGGGTCCATCCACCCGTCCTCGGACGGCATGATCTGCTCCGGATTGAGGGCCAGAGTGGCTACAGGTGTGATCTCCCGAAGACCGTCCAACGACAGAGCTAAGTCATGCTCATCGTGAGTGTGCGGCGCACCTAGCATGGGTTCGAATCCGTCAAAGATCAAGTCTCCGTGGATGTCGGCAGTATAGTTCAAGTTTCCGAACCTGACCTAATGGCCAGGGGTGTAGCTCTCGATCTGCTCCAGATGGCCAAGCGAGTTGGCCCGCAGAACGAAGCCGCCGAATACGAAGAGCTGTCAGGGGACGAAAACCTCACCCTGGATCGCATCATTGCCGATGATTGAAGGAGCCATCAAGCCTTTATCGTGACGGCACAGTGGAACTCTCAATGAAAGCACCAATGTCGGTGTCAAAACCGGCAGATCTCGGGTAGGGGGTCCCGAACTGTGCGTCTAAGGCGGATGGTAACATGAGGCGGGGGACACAATGTTTACCCAGGTTCGGGCCCTCTCGATGGAGGTAATACCCTACTTCATGCTTGATTGATCTTGATGATATGAGTATTACAAGAGTTGATCTACCACGAGATCGTAGAGGCTAAACCCTAGAAGCTAGCCTATGATTATGATTGTTCTTGTCCTACGGACTAAACCCTTCGGTTTATATAGACACCGGAGGGGGCTAGGGTTACACAGAGTCAGTTACATGGGAGGAGATCTACATATACGATTTGCCAAGCTTGCCTTCCACGCAAAGGAGAGTCCGACCCGGACACGGGACGAAGCCTTCAATCTTGTATCTTCATAGTCCAACAGTCCGGCCAAAGTATATAGTCCGGCAGTCCGAGGACCCCCTAATCCAGGACTCCCTCAATCATCCCAAATCAGTCATGTATACGTGCGAAGTATTCTATGGTTTGGTAGATTAATTACCTCCACTCCATATGTATTCCCTAGCACACCAAGCCACTGATTGACTTGTTCAAGGAGAAGAAGTTCCTTCTTAAGAGTACGCCTTATGCAAGGACATCGATATCCTCGATGATGGTTCCCAACCAGAACTCGGTAGTGTTTTGTGGTAAGGATTCTTTGTGCTCACGTTTGTCTTGTACAATGTGTTCACATGTATCCTGCAACCTAGCTCATGTTTTGGAGTTTGTTGCCGTAGTTCATTTCCCGAGACTCTCGCAACGTCATCTCGTCGGTTGTGTTGCAAACTTTCATTTACAGACATGCTGTCTGCAATATCCTGTTACCAACCAGATCTGAATCTCAGGAAGATATGATGGTTGGAACTTTTCCAAGATCTATGACGTAGGTTCTGGCAAGGTTGATGTTTTGTCCGACACACCTAGTTGGAAGACCTATTATTGTAGTATCTTGATTGAGCAAGTTGACCATCTTCTCCATGATGATTTCGAGTGACTTATTATAGAAGTTGTTCCTTATGGATCCTTTGTATCCCGAAGTCCGACCTTTACTTGATGGCCATGTCGATGCTTTTAAGCATGATCGTGGTACCTAGAACGTCAAGGAGAACATTAGAAGCGGAGTGCTAAATGTCTCTCGGTCGATCCTTCAGATTTTGTTTCCTTGGCGTCGTCAAGGTAAAATCTGAGAAAGTGTTGTCTTCCTTTGTATCTGCATCCTCCATCGCTATTCATCGTGGTAGTAGGAACTGTTGCCAAGATCTTTGGCATAGATGCTGGTAAAACCCTGATGAATATGGAAATGCTCAAGTTCTTGAGATCAAGCTCAGACACTAGGTTATATCTTCGGTATCAGTCGGATTGTGCCTTCCATTTGCCGATTGTTCTATAACCATAGTTCCATTCCAAAACTGAGTATGCCATTTCTTTGAATTCCTTCAAACGATCGTTTGTGAATTGCCATTAGCCTGGTATGAAGAGCTTCAATTATCCTTTCCGATAGAGTTTCTTTCTGTCGTCATCGTGTTGGATGAAGATCTCGAAAGCAAAGACGTCAAGATCAATTTAAAACAATGGATCAACATCTTCGAGAAGGGCAGTTGGATCATGAACATCGTGTTAGCTTTGTGTCCCCTCTGTCTACTTACCTCACGTCTTGAATCTCGGGACGAGGTTCTTGTTTAGTGGGGGTGAGTTGTCACAGCCCTAGAATTTGTGCCTGCAAATAGTTGCATCTGCATCCATACATCATGTTATTTTTCAAATTAATTTGAATTGGGGATGTTGAAACCCTAGCACCAAAAGAACTCAACTAGGTTCAAATTAAAAACATTTTCAATGAACCCAAAGTGCCTCAAGAAAAGTCCATGAGTTTTGGTTACGGTAGCAACCTCTGCCAAAAATGATTAATATATTTCTAGGACATTTTTGGATTTTTGAATTAACTCATATTGTATTTGAGTTGGAGAAAATAAATCCTATAATTACTTTTATTGCCCACGCCTTTCTTCTTCCCTGCCCATCCATTTCTGCGCACTTCGAGCTCCAGCGCCCAAGTTTGCATTGTTCTCCGCAAAACCACTCCAAACATGTCCGGAGCGGGAGGCAAGTGGATGGTCTCCTTCGTTAACGGAGGAGAAACATAACGAAGCTCCGGGAAGCCGGAAACCTGGCCACAGACATCGTGCACCGGCTCCCAGACGCGGGGCAGATCGTCCCTACCCCAGAACCCCACGAAAGGGTTGTATTCCATACCCACTTCGTCCGCGGGCTGGGATTTCCCCTCCACCCATTTGTTCGCGGCTCATGTTCTACTACGGGCTGGACTTCCATGATCTGGCCCCCAATTTCATCCTCAACATCTCCGGCGTTATCGTCGTGTGCGAGGCCTTCCTCCGCATCAAGCCCCACTTCGGCCGTGCTGAAGACCTTCAACGTTAAACCGAAGGTGGTGGTTGGCCAGCAAGCGGAGTGCGGAGGCGCCATGGTGGGAAAATGCCCAACGTCACCTGGCTCGAAGGCTCCTATGTGGAGACCGTGAAGGGGTGGCAATCGGGGTGGTTCTACATCAGCGAGCCTCGCGACACCAACTGGGTGGCGGCCCCCGAATTTTGATCCGGCATCCCCATGCGGCTCACCTCCTGGAAAGAGAAGGGCCTATCCTGCGGTTCATCGGTGGAGCTGACCGGACTCCAGAACTGCGTCAAAAACATGATAAGCAAGAAAATCAAGCTTGTCAACGTGATCCAAGTCATGCTCTTCCACCGGATCGTCCCGTGTCAAAGACGGGCGTTCAATATGTGGGAGTTCGACCCGGCTAAGCACCAGACGCTGCGAGAGCTATTCGACACAACGCACCAGGACATCTGGAAGGTGTTGTTCAAGTCTGCCGAGGTACCTCCTCCCCTTACCGAGGATCGCGGACTCAGCGCAAAGCGCCTCGCCAATCCGGTAAGATCCTTATATCTCATAAGATGTTTCTTTCCCCAGTATAATCATGTGAGGGATCTGAGCCTCCACGCCATTTAGTGGGACTGGGTCGCGACAGCGGAGTGGATCGATTGTCCGGCCCCACTGCCCGAAGATCCAGCAAGGGTTCTCTTAAAGGAGATGCTGGTTCCGGCGCCCTATGAGGCGCAGGAGAAGAAGGCCAAGAAGAAGGCCACGGGGACCAGGAAAGGTCACCAGCGCAAGGTTGTATCGGACTCATCATCCGATAACAGTGAGGCGCCCTCCTCCCACGAAAACGAGGAGGAGGAAGAGGAAAGTTCTCCCCCCCAGGCGGGGGAGACAAGAAAAGGAAGGCTGCCCCGTCTGGGGAGGCCGAAGGGTCCAAGAAGGGAAGGACTCTCCTTCCGGACTGCTCCACAACAGCCGCTTTCAGCGACGAGGAGTAGTTACCCAGGGACAAGTCCCTGGCGAAGTCGTAAGTATCCGGATACCTTAATAGTTCTTGGTATGCTTTATTTTATTTCTTCTTATCATGCCAAACATGATCATGCAGCCCATCCAAAGCCCATATCGACGTATCCTCTTCGGATGAGTCTTTGGGCCAGTCGAAGATGAACAACGATTCACTCCCGACCGCCTCCTCCCCCCGCCCTACGGACGACGTCGAGGTGTTGTCTCAAAGGGCACTGAACCAA
This sequence comes from Triticum aestivum, assembly GCF_018294505.1. NCBI lineage: Eukaryota > Viridiplantae > Streptophyta > Magnoliopsida > Poales > Poaceae > Triticum > Triticum aestivum. The sequence continues at coordinate 358,772,563 of NC_057799.1, forward strand.
GGGGAGATAGTTCCGGAGGCGCCCCAAGGTGACATTCCAGACGCTGGGCGCAGGAGGGGCAAGAATCCCATGGGCACTAATGCCGGGAGCAGCAAGTCTAGCCCCCGGCCGAATACTGCGCTGGAACCTCCAGTGGTTCCGGATTCTGTCAGGAGACCCCTCACAAAGGGGGGCAATGCGTCTGTGCCGATGGCCTCTGTCCATCCAGAGGCATCGGACAATTTGCTGGAAGCGCTTCACGGCGCTTCCATTGACGAAGAGCACCACACTATCATGAGTGCGGTGGTCCAGAAGGTTCGGTCCGCCAAAAGCGGACTGACTGAAGCCTGTGCCAGCCTCCTAACAGGCTTTGAGGTAAGCAATCAAATTATGAGAAAATGTTACAGCATAGACAGTAGCCCCTGATGCTCTGTTTGGTGTTCGCAAAGAAAGGCCGAACAGAGGATCAAATAATAATCACAGGAGTCTAATCAGAATATGTCTATGTGAATAAGCAGGCTTCGCTGCTGGCCGCTGCCGCTCGTACTGTGGAGGTCTCCGCACTGAAGCGGGACCTTGAGCGGTCCAAGGAAGAGCTCGGTCTTACCAAGAGACAGCTCGAGGAGAACAAAGGTAAGTTATACCTCGTCTGTATATTGATAAAGAAAAAAGAAGGTGGTTGTTCATAGGATCGTCATGGATTTTGCTAGGGGCCACAACCGAAGTGGCGGCCCTGAAGAAGGCGATGTCCGAGGCCGAAGACAAAGCGGCCAAGGAGCGAGTCGAGCGCGAGAAGCAAGAGGCCTGAGTCGGCAAGGTTCAGCAAGAGCTCCAGGATTTCGTCAAAAAATACGAGTCCTTGGAGCGTGACTCTAAGACGCAAGGGTCCGAGCTTGCGAAGGCCCTCGAGAACGCACAAAATGCCAAGGCCGAAGCCCAAAAGGCCCTCTAGGAGATTCAGGCGGTCAAGAAGATAGCGGCGGGTAAGGCATTCATTATGCAAAGCAAGCATGTGAATGAAACTTTCCTTTTACTTACCCGAGTTCGGAGCTCTCCAGGAGCGTTCGCAGATCTACCCAGCAGTGTGTCGGATGCCGTGGAGTTCTACCGGGCCGAGGAAGGGAGCTCCACGGAGAAGTTGTTCTGGTCTCAGTATACTGGGCCGAACATCTGATGCCCTTGAGCGACCAGTTGAAGCACCTGGTCGAGCTTCACAAGGCGGCCGAACAGGCCATGAAGGGTCTCATAGTCCGGATGTGGCCTGGCGAGCCCCTGCGTGGCAGCTACTTCGGTCTGGTAAGGCGGCTTGTGAATGCCTGCCCACGGTTTGAAGTAATAAAGCGGTCCATCTGCATTGAGGGTGCGCGCATGGCCTTTGCCCAGGCGAAAGTGCACTGGGCGAAGATGGACGCTGAAAAACTGGTGAAGGAGGGGCCGCCGGAGGGCAAGGAGCATCGCCACCCCGAAAAGTATTATGACAGTGTCCTGAAGGGTGCTCGCCTTGTGGCAGAGGAATGTGCTAAGGATGTAATATTTGAATGAATGTACTCATGTGATCCTGTAATATGAAACGAGTTCATGTGCGCTATGCAACGCTTGTTAATTTAAAATATTACCTTCTGTGCGGCCGTTTATAAAATTTGAGAGTTGGCCAGTCGTCGGCTTCTGCCCCCATGTAGCTAGTACTGAGGTGTTCGGGATAAACCTGATCAGTCTTTATCCCAGTTTTGGGTCCTTGGAAGGAGGTGCTCAGCGCAACGAACCAGGCAATCGAACTATAAAGCTTTATCACTCTCACATAGCCATAGAAGTCTACAATTTTAAATTTTGGCAAATCCCCTAGTATTCGGAAGGCCGAACTTGGGGCGCTATGTACGCCTAAATCAGACAAGGCCGACTCCTTGCCCGAAGCGGAAAAAATCTTTGAGGATTTGAGACCTCTCGAACAGCGACCAGCTCTCGCCTCATCATGAGAGTCAGTTTTCGGCTTTCTCTACTGAGGTGTTCGTCCGGAAGAACCGGGACACAATCGCAGTAGTTCTCCCAGCGCTACCTTAGCCGATATAGCGGAACGTAAGGTACCAAAACATGGGAGCCGGGCAAACCCAACTATTGACCCAAGACATGATTCGGAGCTGATGCATATAATGCTATAAGTTCGGGGTGCCGCACTGTCGAAAGTGTTCGGACTTTTCATGCCGTGTTATGGGGTACACTGAAGCCCCTGGCGCACTGGACGTACCAGAATGTACGGGTGCAATTTGCCGTAAATAAGCAGACAAGGAAAAAAAGGAAATGCAATAATAAGCTAACGCTATACATTGTTATTTAAATGATATGTCAAAGCGTATGTATACAAGTAGTGCAATAAGCAAAAAATAGGACTATTTGACATGTCCTATCCAAGGGCAAGCTACGTATGGGTATGCAAAACAGGTATATCGATCGTTATCAGAGACCACCTGGGGATTCCGTTGTACGTCAGAGCTTCTTGCTTCCTTGGTATTTCCTTCCCGTAATGGGTCCGATAATCAGGCTGTCGGAAAGAGCTTCCAGAGAGTAGGGTCCTAAAAGAGAGAAAATGATAAAGATATATGGGCCCTGAGGTGGTTGAGCCGCATTGTGGGCCACCATAGTCGTGCCTCCGCCTGCGCCCACGGTATCTTGAGTGCGTAATTATGTACGCGCGGCACAAATTTCGCCGCTTTTCTAGGACTCTGACGGAGGCCGAATTTCTAGGCGAGCTCTGAACGTGCCGGGCGATCCTGTTGCAGGGTACTCCGGACTCGCTTGAAGGTGTCCGGGGGTTTTGTCGCCGAATTGGCGGCTTGTCTCAGAAGGCTACTTTGCACTTCTGCCGCGAGGGCCGCAGTGTGCTCCTCCGTACGGAGCGAGCGTTCTGTGTTTCCATTAACTGTTATAACCCCGCGAGGTCCTAGCATTTTGAGCTTGAGGTATGCATAATGTGGTACCGCATTGAATCTGGCGAATGTGGTTCGCCCGAGCAGTGCGTGATAGCCACTGCGGAAGGGTATGATATCGAAGATTAACTCCTCGCTTTAGAAGTTGTCCGGAGATCCGAAGACCACTTCTAGTGTGATTGAGCCCGTGCAACAGGCCTCTACACCTGGGATGACACCTTTAAAGGTGGTTTTGGTGGGTTTGATCCTCGAGGGGTCTATACCCATTTTGCGCACTGTATCCTGATAGAGCAGGTTCAGGCTACTGCCACCGTCCATAAGGACTCGAGTGAGGTGAAATCTGTCACTGATGGGATCAAGGACCAATGCGGCAGAACCGCCATGGCAGATACTAGTGGGGTGGTCCCTGCGATCGAAAGTGATCGGACAAGAAGACCATGGGTTGAACTTTGGGGCGACTGGCTCCATCGCATAGACGTCCCTTAGTGCACGCTTCCGTTCCCGCTTAGGAATATGGGTTGCGTATATCATGTTTACCGTTTTCACTTGGGGAGGAAATGTCACATCCCTAGCTTCTGGTGATGCACTAGGCTAGCCTCATGTGTGCATCATGTTTAATCTTGAAAGAAAGTTGAAATGGGGATGAAAGAACCCCCAGCACCCCCTGAAACCAACTAGGGTTTACTAAAATTGGTTTCAATGAACCCAAAATGCCCTTCACAAAATGTTCATCATTTCTGGATTGGGCTAAAACCCCTGGCAAAATGGTGCACACTTTTTCTAGGACATTCTGGATTTTTTTGAATTAAATCATAAGTATTTGACTTTGGACATTTAAATTCTATAAAATATTTAAACTGTCCAAATAATCTTGAAAGCATTCGAGGGCTATTGGAGATATTTTCAAAAGTGCCCACAATTATTTTCAGGATTTTACAAAATGAATTGGTATTTTACTAATTCAAAACAGAAACAAAATAAATAGAAAAACAGAACAAATTAAATAACAGAGAGAGAGAGAGTTAGTACCTGGGCCACTTACCTGCGCGGCCCAGGAGCCAGCCCAGCCCAGCTGGCCGATGCCAGTCATCTCCCTCCTCTCGCCAGAAGGACGAAGGGCGTGTGTTCGCCGCACGCCGGCACGCGCCCGCGCCACCTCCTGCTTCCCGCCGCTTCCCCAACGCGGCTGTGAACGCCACGCACCTCCCCTCGACCCCCTCGCTCCTCTCCCTCACTCTCTGCTCTCTCTCTCGCCCTCTGCTCCCTCTCCCGAGCACACCCGAGCGGAGCTCGTCATCGCCGACGAAAATTACCGCGGCCACTGTCCATCCCGTGCCTCCCCGATGGGTCCAGAGGAACCGCCATCGCCTTCTGCGTCGTCTACACCAACCCATTCGACCGCGGGAGCCCTGTAGCGTCTTCCCCGAGCTCATCCCCAACATTCGGCCGCCGGCAACCCCACCGTCGATTCGACGCCGTCCGTGCCTCCCCAAGCTCGCCGAGAAGCTCTTCGTGACCGCGGTGAGCCCCCGGTCATTTCCCCCCTAACCCTGCCCCTGTTTGGTTGCCGTAGCACCGTTCCCCACGAGCAACGAACCACGCTGCCGCCCGAGCTTCTCGCCGCCGTGGCCACAGTCGTCGTAGCTCCCAACCGAGCACACCCACGTGCTCACCGCGCCGCGTAGGTGCCGTAGGAGCTAAGCCCGCCACTCCACGCCCACCGGAGCCCCGTTCCCGAGTGCGCCGAGCTCCGGCCGCCGCGGTCGAGCTCCTCGCCATCGCCTCCGGCCACCCCAGGCCCGACTGGCGCCACCGCCCGACGCGCGCTGGTCTGGGCTCTTGAACGAGCCCAGCCACGCAGCGAACGGGGCACCACAGCCCGCGCCCTAGTGCCCCGCCGCGTCTGCTGCCGCCGGCAGCTAAAAGCCGGCCTAACCACTAATTAGCACTAAGCTAATGAACCCTGGGTCACTGACATATGGGCCCCACGCCCTAACTAACTCTAGTTAAGTTTCAGTTTAGATCAGTTAAACCAGTTTAACCCCTATGTCACTGACGTGTGGACCCCACACGTCAGGTTTGACCCTGGTCAGCGCTGTTGGCCTGCTGACATCACACTGACGTCAGGCTGACGCAAAAAATCATTTTCTGGATTAAAAACAATTCAGAAATTCCAGAAAATGCCCTAAACTTCAAAAAAACATAGAAAATAATCTATAACTCAGAATGAAATAAATTATATATGAAAAATCATCAGAAAAATCCAATCTATCCATTTATGCTACTTTCATGCATGAAAAACCAACTTATACCTGCTGTATAAGTGAAAACATTCAAATGGCATTTTAAATGCTCAAACTAGAGTTTGCATTTGAACCTTTGGTTCAAATGGACTCCCTTGCACTTGTTGCTAGCTGCATTAGCTCAATTCACAGCATATTTCCATGTCACATTCATGCATCATATTGTCGCATTGCATTGATTGTGTCCTTCTCTGTTTGCCGGTAACCGTCCCCTCTCAGTAGCCGATGCTCCGATGACGTGATCGATGACACCGATGAAGAACTATAATATCTTCGGAAGTGTCAGGCAAGCAAAACCCCCTTGTTCATTCCGATAGAATCCCACTCTCTCGCTCCTGCTCTCTTTTACTGCATTAGGACAACAACGATTCATCTGTTACTTGCTGCGGTAGCTGAACCCCTTTATCCTCTGCATGACCTGTCATTGCCACAGTAAATAGATGAAACCCACTAGCATGAGTAGGAGTTGTTTGAGCCCTGATGTGCCTACTCATTCATGATTGTTGTCATGCCTGCTATGCTTAGAGTTGTGTCAGGTCTGATTCATCGGGGATGAATTGGAATGGTGATGAACATGTCCTACTGTGTGTGAGCTAAGTGTGTGAACACGATTTGGTAAAGGTAGCGGTGAGAGGCCATGTAGGAGTACATGGTGGGTTGTCTCATTGAAGCTGTCCTTAGGAACTGAGTTCTGTGTTTGTGATCCATGATACAGTTACTACCACGCATTGGGCCCGAAACCAATGGACCCTCTTGGCTTCTTAATCACCCTTATCCTCTGTCCAGGAGTTGCAAGTAGTTTTTGGTGTTTGTAGTATGCTGGAGGCCGTGGACAGCGCTGACCGAGGGGTGGGCTGTGATGCGGTAGGCACGCGGCACGGTGTACCGGGCGCCCGTTTGGTGTCTCGGGAACCCTGCACACATCGTTCGGGGCCGTATGTGGAAACCTTGGCCGGACTCCCTGCGGATGGAACCTGAATAGGCGATAAACCTGGACTAGAGACTTGAGTGTTTAGGTAGGCTGTGGCAGACACCCACGTTGGGCTTCCGCTTGAAGGTTGCTGAGTACATGTCGTGTAAACAGCGGTAAGTGGTGAGAGCGTGTGTGTCGAAGTACACCCCTGCAGGGTTAACATCAACTATTCGAATAGCCGTGTCCGCGGTAAAGGACTTCTGGGTTGCCTATAACAGTTCATAGACAAGTGAAAGTGGATACTCTAAAATGCGCAAGATAAGCGCGAGTGCTATGGATGGCGTTCTCGTAGGGAGACGGGAGCGAATCAATAGTGGTGTATTGATATGGTGAATATGTGGACTCGTGTGCGCCACCTCAAAAGAGTTACTTGTAGTCGTAGTTCAGGATAGCGAGTCAAAGCTGGCTTGCTGCAGTTTACTCCACCACCCCCTTTGTTGATATCGATGCATATGTAGATAGTTCTGATGTAAGTCTTGCTGGGTACATTTGTACTCACGTTTGCTTATTTTATGTTTTGCAGAGAGACATCAGTCTCGCTAGCAGTGCTGTGTGGACTTCGACGTTTAGCTTGTTACCTCAGCTACGATCTTTTGCCCTCGGCAGGATCTGGTAGATAGTCAGGCTTCTCAGCCTTTTTCATTTGTAGTTGTCTGTACTCAGACAAGTTAAGCTTCCGCATGTGCTTGTTGCTTGTATGCTCTGAATGTTGGGTCATGAGACCCATGTTTGTAATATCTGGCTCTTTGGAGCCTAATGAATAAATACTCTGAGTCGTAGAGTCTTGTTGTGATGCCATGTTCTATTTGCACATATCGGGCATATTGTGTGTATGATTGAAATGCTTGGTATGCGTGGGATCCGACAACCTAGTTGTTTATCCTTGGTAGCCTCTCTTATGGGGAAATGTAGTCTTGTGCTTCCATGAGCCATAGTAGTCCGCTACAGCCCGGTTCACCGGAGTCCTGCTAGCCCAGCACTACTGCTCCGGAACACTTGACTGGCCGGCATGTCATTCACTTCGTTCCTGTGTTTGTCCCTTCGGGGAAATGTCACGCGGTGACATCCGGAGTCCTGCCTAGCCTGCTACAGCCCGGTTCACCGGAGTCCTGTTAGCCCAGTGCTACAGCCCAGATTCGCACGCTGCTGACCGACATGCTCGATGTTGATTCATGTATGCCTGTCCCCGTAAGTTAGTGCCACTTTGGATTCACGACTAGTCATGTCGGCCCGGGTTCTCTATCATATGGATGCTAGCGACATTATCATATACGTGAGCCAAAAGGCGCAAACGGTCCCGGGCCATGGTAAGGCGACACCCGTGGGAATACTGTGCGTGAGGCCGCAAAGTGATATGAGGTGTTACAGGCTAGATCAGTGTGACTTAGAATCGGGGTCCTGATAGCGTTGGTATCAGAGCCTGACTGCCTGTAGGATTACCAAGCCAAACTGGTCGAAGTTGTGTCTAGAAATGCTTTAGCTATATAAGGGAATTGATTGTGGGAGGGAACGTAAGGCTCTTTTTACTCCTTTACCTTATGCCCTTCTGATCTGAGTCACCCTCTTCTCTTCTACGGGGATTAAGAACTAGGCTTCTCATCTTTCTATCAGGATCACGTGTTACTAATTCGTAGACTCGTAGGATTGTTGGTCTCAAGCCTCAGTTCAGTTTCTACCACTACAGTGTGTTGTTAGTTGGACTTGGAACCTTGATATTGTGATGTTGAGTGGTTATGCCACCATTTTGTAGGATGTCTCAAATCCTTTGAGCATTTACAGCCGTTATGCTGTCCGAGTCATCCCAGGCTTCTAAATAATCTGATGCATTTGCAAATCCCTTCTTTCTGTTCTCGATGTTCCTTTGGGCCAGATTAACCACACTAATTGCTGAGTTGAGGTATTCTATTGCCTCGACATATACGTTGGAGTTATTATTACGACCCTAGGTGTCTTAGAAGATTACCTAGTAAACTAGCCATGTTTTGTGATCCCGGTGTGATGATTCTGGCCATTATTCTCGAAAGCATCCCGTGATGCCACTTAGTTAGTAGGTATTCTACTCCTGGGTTTTGAACCCGAGATTCACCCAAATTACTTAATGTTGTTAGTATTCGCTAGTTCCCTTAAGATATTAGTAACCTTTGCATTAGTCCTCGAGGTCCGTGGTATTTCAATCTTCCAATACCATGAACCATCATGGCAGAAGTTCTTTTAACCAAAAGATCACAACCAGGGCACTCTTGAGGAGTACTCCATTCATATTGTGACTCTGCCAGTCCTTCCTCCTCTACATGGGTTATCCGGAAGAAATATGTTGAATTTGTTCGACATACTAATTCATGCATCCACAACTCAGAAAAACATATGTTCCTTTGGGTTGTCCCTCTTTAGTTATTTTCTGGCCCTCGTCTATCAATTGATAGTCAGGAGCAATTGTGCATTTGTGTTATCGATGCCTATTATTCTTGTGGTCTGTCAAGCCATTCTAATCCGGAATGACTAGGAGAAACAAACTCCAGTACCTCGTCCATCTCTGGGATTGGGTCAAAGTAGCTGTAACTCGCAGATCAAAATGCCAATCCAGCTTTTGTTCTGTTCTACCTGGGAGTGTTACCATCTTTATGTCAAGAGTGTCATGAGAATTGCACCACCTCCTATGAATTCTTGACGCAGTAATACTTCTTGCCATCATGGTTCATTCCTCGGTTCCCGTGTTATTGTAACCGGAATGCCGACAAGTGAATTGTGGTGTGTGAAATCAATACTCCTAGCAACTCCGTTGCTTGGTAGTTAAAGGATAATAATTTCATCCTTAGCGTGTTGGTTACTGAATCACATCCTAAGGTTGATCGTGCTACCTAGTCCTTATTTCTGGTGCACTCTTCGATCAATGAGTTAGGATTATTCAATCCCTTGCTTATTTGATCATATCGTCTTGCTCTGAAAGGCGAGATTGTTCTCGAGCCTAGTAACATATCGGTGGTTCGTGATTTCCTGAATATCTTCTCGGGAGTATCACCAGGTTGCTCCCTGACCGTTATGTTGAGCTCGTGATCAAGTTGGTTTCCTATAAACCACCCCTTCTCCAAGAATCTGTGTTGGATACCCCTGAGCTAGTTGGTCAAGCTAAACAACAACTTGGAGAGTTGGAAGATAAAAGCTTGCCAGCTTAGTTCATTTCAGGGGATATATTTGCGTGTGTTGAAAATAGATGATATCTTCATCGATTGGTCCCTGTGATCAGTTGTTGGACCTATTGTCGTATCAAGATTTTGATTTGAGTATGGGCTATCATCAAATCAAATCAGAACCAACGATGTTCATAATGTTGTCTTACTCGTGGTTGATCCCTCGAGCATACACCATTATATCTTTTGGGTCTGACCAATGCTATCACTTGTTCACATAATTATGGAATTCCATCTCCATGGAAACCTGGATGAATTGTTGTTGAGCCCATCAGCAACACTGCTACCTTCTCCATGACTCGTGTTGAACATCCAGCTAGTATTGGAAACTTTGTAAGCATTGCCTTCATGTTCTGCTCATGAGGTATACATTTGGATGAAAGTAGTGACTTCCTCTAATTCACGTGCATTTGATGTAAGTTGCCGCCATGGATTCGAGAAAGTTTGTTTCGCTTCCTCTGGAATCATCCCAAGTCAGTCATGCACATGTGCGAAGTATTCTGTGGTTCGGAGACTTGCAACCTTCGTTCTATATTTGTTCCTAGCACACCAAGCCACTGATTGATTTGTTCCAGGAAAAGGAGTTGTTGTGCAAATCCTAGGTCATGCACAAGACTTCGTTACCCTAGATGATGGTTCCCCTCCTAAACTCGGTAGTGTTTTATTATAAGACTACCATGTGATCATGCTTGTCTGGGACAGAGTGTTCACAGGTTGTAGCAGAACCAGCTCATGTTTTTGAGCTTGCTATCGTAGTTCATCCCCTGAGGATCTCGCAACATCATCTCGTCGGTTTGTGTTGCAAACTTTATTTTCCAGACACATTGTCTGAAATATCCTGTTACCAACCAGATCTGAATCTCAGGCAGATATGATGGTTGGAACATTTCCCAAGAATTATAATATTGATCTCTCGATAACCGGTAAAGTGGATGTCGTGGCCAACCCACCCAGCCGGAAGACCTATTATAGTAGTATCTTGATTGAGTAAGTTGGCCACCTCCCCATAAGGATTCCGCAGGATTTACCTTCGTAGTTATTCCTTATGGATTCCTGTGCTCCCGAAGTCCGACCTACTACTTGATGTTCAAGATACCAAACCACATCTAATGGGTTACGCTAGAACATCAAGGAGAACATTAGAAGCGGAGTGCTAAATGTCTCTCGGTCAATCATCCGGATATCTGATTCCTTGGCCTTGCTAAGGTGAAATCCGAGAAGGTGTTATCCTCTTTTGCATCTGCATCATCCATCACCATTCATCATGGTAGTAAGTTGTGTTGCCAGGATCCTTGACACGGATATTGGTACAACCTTGATGAATATGGAAATGCTCAAGTTCTTGAGAGCACGCACAAGCACTAGGTGTTATCATCGGCACTAACTGGGATTGCTCCCAATTTCCTTTGGTTATGCTAAACCTTTCAAACAGTAGATTCACTCTCTACTGTTGAGCTCCTCCCCAGTTACTAGAATCATTCCTAGCATTTGCATTTTTGTTCCCAGCTTGCACCGTCATTGTGCCATCCTACCTTGGATTACCCTTCCCAGTAATTACTGATAAGGACCATCTTCAAAAGTGGTCCCACCAGGGGTTCCGACCATTTCCGGTGATAAGCAAATCACCCCTTGTGTTGTCTTCAACAAGGTAGTCCACATCATCCATTCTGGTCCGAGTATGCCATTCTTTAGAATCCGTTCACACGATCGTTTGTGATTGCCTTAGGCTAGTATAAAGAGTTTCAATGATCTTAGGATCAAAAGTAATTCTTTTTGCCACTTAAGGGAATAACTCTACGAGTCACCCTCCCCAAGGTGCCCTGTTATGGAATCATGGCAATTTTTCCTCGCTACTTTGAAACCCTCGTCAAATTGTTTGTTCCGTCCCTCCTGGTGCATGTTTTGCCTCTCAGCTCGAGAGATGTTTCAATGCCTCCCTCCATGAGTTGATCCTGAGTTGTTCGATATTCGAGAAGATCGATCCTTCTAGAGTTCTCCCTTTCCTCTTGTTGTCTTGTTGGTTGGAGTTCTCAGAGCAAGACATCGAGACAAAGATGGTGATCGAATCAACGTTCTTATGAAGTCCAACTTGGATCGTGAAGATCATGTTAGCTCGTACCCCCTCTGTCTTCTTACCTCACGTCTTGAATCTCGGGACGAGATTCTTGTTTAGTGGGGGCGAGTTGTCACATCCCTAGCTTCTGGTGATGCACTAGGCTAGCCTCATGTGTGCATCATGTTTAATCTTGAAAGAAAGTTGAAATGGGGATGAAAGAACCCCCAGCACCCCCTAAAACCAACTAGGGTTTACTAAAATTGGTTTCAATGAACCCAAAATGCCCTTCACAAAATGTTCATCATTTCTGGATTGGGCTAAAACCCCTGGCAAAAATGGTGCACACTTTTTCTAGGACATTCTGGATTTTTTTGAATTAAATCATAAGTATTTGACTTTGGACATTTAAATTCTATAAAATATTTAAACTGTCCAAATAATCTTGAAAGCATTTGAGGGCTATTGGAGATATTTTCAAAAGTGCCCACAATTATTTTCAGGATTTTACAAAATGAATTGGTATTTTACTAATTCAAAACAGAAACAAAATAAATAGAAAAACAGAACAAATTAAATAACAGAGAGAGAGTTAGTACCTGGGCCACTTACCTGCACGGCCCAGGAGCCAGCCCAGCCCAGCTGGCCGATGCCAGTCATCTCCCTCCTCTCGCCAGAAGGACGAAGGGCGTGTGTTCGCCGCACACCGGCACGCGCCCGCGCCACCTCCTGCTTCCCGCCGCTTCCCCGACGCGGCTGTGAACGCCACGCACCGCCCCTGACCCCCTCGCTCCTCTCCCTCACTCTCTGCTCTCTCCCGAGCACACCCGAGCGGAGCTCGTCGTCGCCGACGCAAATTACCGCGGTCACTATCCATCCCGTGCCTCCCCGATGGGTCCAGAGGAACCGCCATCACCTTCTGCGTCGTCTACACCAACCCATTCGACCGCGGGAGCCCTGTAGCGTCTTCCCCGAGCTCATCCCCAACATTCGGCCGCCGGCAACCCCACCGTCGATTCGACGCCGTCCGTGCCTCCCCAAGCTCGCCGAGAAGCTCTTCGTGACCGCGGTGAGCCCCCGGTCATTTCCCCCTAACCCTGCCCCCTTTTGGTTGCCGTAGCACCGTTCCCCACGAGCACCGAACCACGCCGCCGCCCGAGCTTCTCGCCGCCGTGGCCACAGTCGTCGTAGCTCCCAACCGAGCACACCCACGTGCTCACCGCGCCGCGTAGGTGCCGTAGGAGCTAAGCCCGCCACTCCACGCCCACCGCAGCCCCGTTCCTGAGTGCGCCGAGCTCCGGCCGCCGCGGTCGAGCTCCTCGCCATCGCCTCCGGCCACCCCAGGCCCGACTAGCGCCACCGCCCGACGCGCGCTGGTCTGGGCTCTTGAACGAGCCCAGCCACGCTGCGAACGGGGCACCACAACCCGCGCCCGAGTGCCCCGCCGCGTCTGCTGCCGCCGGCGGCTAAATGCCAGCCTAACCACTAATTAGCACTAAGCTAATGAACCCTGGGTCACTGACATATGGGCCCCACGCCCTAACTAACTCTAGTTAAGTTTCAGTTTAGATCAGTTAAACCAGTTTAACCCCTGTGTCACTGACGTGTGGACCCCACACGTCAGGTTTGACCCTGGTCAGCGTTGTTGGCCTGCTGACGTCACACTGACGTCAGGCTGACGCAGAAAATCATTTTCTGGATTAAAAACAATTCAGAAATTCCAGAAAATGCCCTAAACTTCAAAAAAACATAGAAAATCACCTATAACTCAGAATGAAATAAATTATATATGAAAAATTATCAGAAAAATCCAATCTATCCATTTATGCTACTTTCATGCATGAAAAACCAACTTATACCTGCTGTATAAGTGAAAACATTCAAATGGCATTTTAAATGCTCAAACTAGAGTTTGCATTTGAACCTTTGGTTCAAATGGACTCCCTTGCACTTGTTGCTAGCTGCATTAGCTCAATTCGAAGCATATTGCCATGTCACATTCATGCATCATATTGTCGCATTGCATTGATTGTGTCCTTCTCTGTTTGCCGGTAATCGTCCCCTCTCAGTAGCCGATGCTCCGATGACGTGATCGATGACACCGATGAAGAACTATAATATCTTCGGAAGTGTCAGGCAAGCAAAATCCCCTTGTTCATTCCGATACAATCCCACTCTCTCGCTCCTGCTCTCTTTTACTGCATTAGGACAACAACGATTCATCTGTTACTTGTTGCGGTAGCTGAACCCCTTTATCCTCTGCATGACCTGTCATTGCCACAGTAAATAGATGAAACCCACTAGCATGAGTAGGAGTTGTTTGAGCCCTGATGTGCCTACTCATTCATGATTGTTGTCATGCCTGCTATGCTTAGAGTTGTGTCAGGTCTGATTCATCGGGGATGAATTGGAATGGTGATGAACATGTCCTACTGTGTGTGAGCTAAGTGTGTGAACACGATTTGGTAAAGGTAGCGGTGAGAGGCCATGTAGGAGTACATGGTGGGTTGTCTCATTGAAGCCGTCCTCAGGAACTGAGTTCTGTGTTTGTGATCCATGATACAGTTACTACCACGCATTGGGCCCGAAACCAATGGACCCTCTCGGCTTCTTAATCACCCTTGTCCTCTGTCCAGGAGTTGCAAGTAGTTTCTGGTGTTTGTAGTGTGCTGGAGGCCGTGGACAGCGCTGACCGAGGGGTGGGCTGTGATGCGGTAGGCACGTGGCACGGTGTACCGGGCGCCCGTTTGGTGTCTCGGGAACCCTGCACACATCGTTCGGGGCCGTATGTGGAAACCTCGGCCGGACTCCCTGCGGATGGAACCTAAATAGGCGATAAACCTGGACTAGAGACTTGAGTGTTTAGGTAGGCTGTGGCCGACACCCACGTTGGGCTTCCGCTTGAAGGTTGCCGAGTACATGTCGTGTAAACGGCGGTAAGTGGTGAGAGCGTGTGTGTCGAAGTACGCCCCTGCAGGGTTAACATCAACTATTCGAATAGCCGTGTCCGTGGTAAAGGACTTCTGGGTTGCCTATAACAGTTCATAGACAAGTGAAAGTGGATACTCTAAAATGCGCAAGATAAGCATGAGTGCTATGGATGGCGTTCTCGTAGGGAGACGGGAGCGAATCCATAGTGGTGTATTGATATGGTGAATATGTGGACTCGTGTGCGCCACCTCAAAAGAGTTACTTGCAGTCGTAGTTCAGGATAGCCACCGAGTCAAAGCTGGCTTGCTGGAGTTAAACTCCACCACCCCCTTTGTTGATATCGATGCATATGTAGATAGTTCCGATGTAAGTCTTGCTGGGTACATTTGTACTCACGTTTGCTTATTTTATGTTTTGCAGAGAGACGTCAGTCTCGCTAGTAGTGCTGTGTGGACTTCGACGTTTAGCTTTTTACCTCAACTACGATCTTGTGCCCTCGGCAGGATCTGGTAGATAGTCAGGCTTCTCAGCCTTTTTCATTTGTAGTTGTCTGTACTCAGACAAGTTAAGCTTCCGCATGTGCTTGTTGCTTGTATGCTCTGAAAGTTGGGTCATGAGACCCATGTTTGTAATATCTGGCTCTTCGGAGCCTAATGAATAAATACTCTGAGTCGTAGAGTCTTGTTGTGATGCCATGTTGTATTTGCACATATCGAGCATATTGTGTGTATGATTGAAATGCTTGGTATGCGTGGGATCCGACAACCTAGTTGTTTATCCTTGGTAGCCTCTCTTATGGGGAAATGTAGTCTTGTGCTTCCATGAGCCATAGTAGTCCGCTACAGCCCGGTTCACCGGAGTCCTGCTATCCCAGCACTACTGCTCCGGAACACTTGACTGGCCGGCATGTGATTCACTTCGTTCCTGTGTCTGTCCCTTCGGGGAAATGTCACGCGGTGACATCCGGAGTTCTGCCTAGCCTGCTACAGCCCGGTTCACCGGAGTCCTGTTAGCCCAGTGCTACAGCCCGGATTCGCATGCTGCTGACCGACATGCTCGATGTTGATTCATGTATGCCTGTCCCCGTAAGTTAGTGCCACTTTGGGTTCACGACTAGTCATGTCGGCCCGGGTTCTCTGTCATATGGATGCTAGCGACATTATCATATACGTGAGCCAAAAGGCGCAAACGGTCCCGGGCCATGGTAAGGCGACACCTGTGGGAATACCGTGCGTGAGGCCGCAAAGTGATATGAGGTGTTACAGGCTAGATCGGTGTGACTTAGAATCGGGGTCCCGACAGGAAATTTCTTCTGTCCTCCTATGTTCGGCGGCCGGGGCTCCTCCTCGTCGTCGCTATGCAGCCCCTTTTCCTTGTTTTCGGCATTCATCTTGCCGACCTGTTTGAACACCCAGCATTCTCTGTTGGTGTGGTTGGCTGGCTTATCGGGGGTGCCTTGAATTTGACACGAGCGATCGAGTATGCGGTCCAAACTGGACGGGCCCAGATTGCTTCTTTTGAACGGCTTTTTCCGCTGACCGGATTTAGAGCCACTGAATCCGGCATTAACTACCGTGTCTTCGGCGTTGTCGCTGTTGTTGCGGCGCTTGTGTCTGTTGCGACGTGGTCTGCCGTTGCTATCTTTGGCATCTGAATTGCCAGAATTTCTTGATGTGTTGTTGCTGCGAGCCTGCCAGCTGTCCTCGCCCGCGCAAAAGCGGGTCATGAGTGTCGTGAGGGCTGCCATAGACTTCGGCTTCTCTTGGCCGAGGTGTCGGGCGGGCCACTCATCACAGATGTTATGCTTGAATGCCGCTAAGGCCTCGGCATCCGGATAGTCGACAATTTGGTTCTCTTTAGTTAGGAACCGGGTCCAGAATTTCCTGGCCGATTCCCCTGGCTGCTGGGTTATGTGACTCAAGTCATCAGCATCCGGTGGTCACTCATAAGTGCCCTGGAAGTTGTCAAGGAATGCGTCTTCCAGATTCTCCTAACTGCCAATGGAGTTTGCTGGCAAGCTATTCAGCCAATGCCGAGCCGGTCCTTTGAGTTTTAGTGGGAGGTACTTGATGGCATGTAGATCGTCACCACGGGCCACGTGGATGTGGAGGAGGAAATCTTCAATCCATACCGCGGGGTCTGTTGTACCATCATATGATTCAATGTTCACGGGTTTAAATCCCTCTGGGAATTCGTGATCCATTACTTCATCAGTGAAGCATAGGGGGTGTGCGGCACCTCTGTACCGGGCTATGTCACGACGTAGTTCATACGAGTCTTGTCTGCTGTATTCAGCCCGGCCGGATTTTCTTTTAGTATATCCGGCGTGACGATCATCGTCACGTGTTTGGGCACGCCCCCGTGATCCGTAGATCGATCTTGTATGTCCTGCTTTGTTTTCCAATACGTTTCGCAGGTCCTGCATGTTGCCCTGGGCCTTGGTGTTTTTGTTTCACTGGCGACGGGGTGCGGGCTGGACTTCGGGTTGATATGTCGTTCTGTCTCAGCCACGGGGTGGCCGATCAGCCGCATCATACGCTGGTAGTGTGGGGTTTAATGCTTCCTCCTCGAGTTGGGGTAGCAACCTGCGCTTTGGGTAACTCTTGGTTGGGCGCTCGAGTTCGTATTCCTCGGCCGCAAGGACCTCAGTCCATCTATCCGCTAGCAGATCTTGATCAGCTCGAAGCTGTTGTTGCTTTTTCTTCAGGCTATTTGCTGTGGCTATAAGCCGCCGCTTGAAGCGCTCCTTCTCGACGGGATCCTCAGGCACGATAAATTCTTGGTCGCCGAGGCTCACCTCGTCTTCGGAGAGGGGCATGTAATTGTCATCCTCTGATTCTCCGTCTGCTGCCTGTTCCTTGGGGCTAGCTTGCCCATCCTCCCGCTTGAAGCCTGGCTGGAGGGGATTGTCTTCGTCTTCGACACTATCTGCAGCGTTATTATCTCTTGTGCCGGTATCGCTGCTTTTGCTGTGGCGGGGCTTAGAGCGGCGCCGATGACGCCGGTGCTTAGATTGCTTCTCAGGGGGATTATCCTTCGTTGCCTTGTTGCCATCGCTTTCCTTGGGGGTGTCCACCATGTATATATCATATGATGAGGTGGCAGTCTACCGTCCTATGGGCGGTGGTTCCTGTTCGTCTCCTGCATCGTCGTCCATACCGTCAATGTCTTCGGAGCTGAAATCGAGCATGTCGGTTAAGTCGTCGACAGTGGCTATCAAGTGGGTGGTGGGTGGGGAACGAATTTCTTCGTCGTCTGCTTCCCACTCAAGCTGGACATAGTTCGGCCAAGGGTCTCCTCACAAGGAGAGAGACCTTAATGAATTTAGTACGTCGCCCAGGGGCGAGTGTTGAAAGATATCCGCAGAGGAAAACTGCATGATCGACACCCAATCAGATTTGATAGGCACGGACATAGGCGGTTCGGAGCCCGTGGCTGGGGACGAATCCAAGGATCCGGCAACACAGGTCTCGTAGGAGGTGAAGTCAGTATTCGGCTCTATCGCCGCTGAGTGTGCAGCCTCCATGGCGGGGTCCATCCACCCGTCCTCGGACAGCATGATCTACTCCGGATTGAGGGCCGGAGTAGCTACAGGTGTGATCTCCCGAACACCGTCCGACGACCCAGCTAAGTCATGCTCATCGTGACTATGCGGCGCACCTGTCATGGGTTCGAATACGTCGAAGATCAAGTCTCCGCGGATGTCGGCAGTATAGTTCAAGCTTCCGAACCTAACCTGATGGCCAGGGGCGTAGCTCTTGATCTGCTCCAGATGGCCAAGCGAGTTGGCCCGCAGTACGAAGCCGCCGAATACGAAGAGCTGTCCGGGGAGGAAAACCTCACCCTGGATCGCATCGTTGCCGATGATCGAAGGAGCCATCAAGCCTTTATCGTGACGGCACAATGGAACTCTCAATGAAATCACCAATGTCGGTGTCAAAATCGGCGGATCTCGGGTAGGGGGTCCCGAACTATGCGTCTAAGGCGGATGGTAACAGGAGGCGGGGGACACAATGTTTACCCAGGTTCGGGCCCTCTCGATGGAGGTAATGAACTACTTCCTGCTTGATTGATCTTGATGATATGAGTATTACAAGATTTGATCTACCACGAGATCGTAGAGGCTAAACCCTAGAAGCTAGCCTATGATTATGATTGTTCTTGTCCTACGGACTAAACCCTCCGGTTTATATAGACACCGGAGGGGGCTAGGGTTACACATAGTCGGTTACATGGGAGGAGATCTACATATCCGATTTTCCAAGCTTGCCTTCCACGCAAAGGACAGTCCCATCCGGACACGGGACGAAGCCTTCAATCTTGTATCTTCATAGTCCAACAGTCCGGCCAAAGTATATAGTCCGGCAGTCCGAGGACCCCCTAATCCAGGACTCCCTCAATCATCCCAAATTAGTCATGCATACGTGCGAGGTATTCTATGGTTTGGTAGATTAATTACCTCCACTCCATATGTATTCCCTAGCACACCAAGCCACTGATTGAGTTGTTCAAGGAGAAGAAGTCCCTTCTTAAGAGCATGCCTTATGCAAGGACTTCGATATCCTCGATGATGGTTCCCAACCAGAACTCGGTAGTGTTTTGTGGTAAGGATTCTTTGTGCTCACGTTTGTCTTGTACAGTGTGTTCACATGTATCCTGCAACCTAGCTCATGTTATGGAGTTTTTTGCCGTAGTTCATTTCCCGAGACTCTTGCAACATCATCTCGTCGGTTGTGTTGCAAACTTTCTTTTACAGACATGCTGTCTGCAATATCCTGTTACCAACCAGATCTGAATCTCAGGCAGATATGATGGTTGGAACTTTTCCAAGATCTATGACGTAGGTTCTGGCAAGGTTGATGTTTTGGCCGACACACCTAGTTGGAAGACCTGTTATTGTAGTATCTTGATTGAGCAAGTTGACCATCTTCTCCATGAGGATTTTGAGTGACTTATTATAGAAGTTGTTCCTTATGGATCCTTTGTATCCCGAAGTCCGACCTTTACTTGATGGCCATGTCGATGCTTTTAAGCATGATCGTGGTACCTAGAACGTCAAGGAGAAGATTAGAAGCGGAGTGCTAAATGTCTCTTGGTCGATCCTTCATATTTTGTTTCCTTGGCGTCGTCAAGTTAAAATCTGAGAAAGTGTTGTCTTCCTTTGTATCTGCATCCTCCATCGCTATTCATCGTGGTCGTAGGAACTGTTGCCAAGATCTTTGGCATAGATGCTGGTAAAACCCTGATGAATATGGAAATGCTCAAGTTCTTGAGAGCAAGCTCAGACACTATGTTATATCCTCGGTATCAGTCGGATTGTGCCTTCCATTTGCCGGTTGTTCTATAACCATAGTTCCATTCCAACACTGAGTATGCCATTTCTTTGAATTCCTTCAAACGATCATTTGTGAATTGCCATTAGCCTGGTATGAAGAGCTTCAATGATCCTTTCCGATAGAGTTTCTTTCTGTCGTCATCGTGTTGGATGAAGATCTCAAAAGCAAAGACGTCAAGATCAATTTAAAGCAATGGATCAACATCTTCGAGAAGGGCAGTTGGATCATGAACATCGTGTTAGCTTTGTGTCCCCTCTGTCTACTTACCTCACGTCTTGACTCTCGGGACGAGGTTCTTGTTTAGTGGGGGTGAGTTGTCACAGCCCTAGAATTTGTGCCTGCAAATAGTTGCATCTGCATCCATACATCATGTTATTTTTCAAATTAATTTGAATTGGGGATGTTGAAACCCTAGCACCAAAAGAACTCAACTAGGTTCAAATTAAAAACATTTTCAATGAACCCAAAGTGCCTCAAGAAAAGTTCAGGATTTTTGGTTAAGGTAGAAACCTCTGCCAAAAATGATGAATATATTTCTAGGACATTTTTGGATTTTTGAATTAACTCATATTGTATTTGAGTTGGAGGAAATAAATCCTATAATTATTTTTATTGCTCCAATTATTCTGAAACATTTTGTGGAGTTTTGGAATGATCCATATTGCATCCACAAATAATTTCCGAAGCAACAAAAATGGTTTAGTATTAGTACTAAATCAAAACAGATCAAAACAAATAGAAAACAGAAAGAAAAACAGGAAAGGATAGAAAACCTACCTAACTTACCTATAGCCCAGTCGAAGGCCCAGCCCACTAGGCGTTGCCAGTCGCCCCCTACCTCTGCCAGTAGGCAGAGGCAGGACACCGAGCGCACGCGCCAAGCGGCCACCTCCTGCTTCGTGATGTCGACGCCTCCTGCGTCCTCGCCTTGCGCTGGGGAGGCGTATGGGTCGATCCCACCCCTCGTTCACTCTCCCCCTAGCCTCCCTCTCTCGTTCCTCCCCATGGCCGAGTCGGTCATCAGCGCACCGCCGCCGTTTCCGTAGCCACCGCTGGCCCCGCGCCCCCTTTTCTCTCTCTGGAAGCTCCGCCATGACCTGCTCTTCATCTCCGCCGAGACAACCGACGCCGGAATGCACCGCAGCGCCTGCATCGCCCTCTTCTTCAAGCTCGGACGACCAAGATCGCCGCCGCCATTCCGTTGTCACCAAGCCGCCCCCGAGCCACTCGAGCTTCCCTCCAGGATCACCGCAAGCTCCTACACCTCCTCCCGTGCTCGCCCCCTCTGTTCCCGTCCGCGGACCGCAGCCCCGCCATGGCCGAGCACTCGCAGCCGCCGCCGCCAAGCTCGCCGTTGCTAGTCACCCCTGCTGACTAAGCCAAGCACCTGGACGAGCTCCTGACGCCCCGTAGATATTGCCCAGCGCTCCAGTTCGCTCGCTCGCAAGCCGCAGCACCTCGCCCGAGCACAGCCGAGCTCCGACCGCCGCCGAGGTCGACGCCGTGGCTAACTCCGGCCACCTCGTGCCCTCCCCCTGCCACCGTTGGATGCGCACGAGCCCCAGCTCCTCGTAGATGGGCTCGGCCATCAATTTGGTCGCCGGAGCCGCCGTCCCGATCATCGCCGCCGCGTTTCCAGGTCGCCGGCGTTGAGCTCCGGCGATGCTGACGTGGCTCTGGCTTATTTATGCCTAACCACTAATTAGCACTGACCTAATTGACCTATGGGTCAATGACATGTGGGGCCCGGCCTGTGATTAACCTATTAGTTTATGTTTAATTAAACTGGTTTAGTCACTGTGAGACTAACATGTCGGACCCACTAGTCAGTTTGACCTGGACCGCGCATGGTGACTTGCTGACGTCACACCGACGTCATGCTAATGCAATAAGTCATTTTCTGGATTTAGTTTAAATTAGTATAACCAGGAAATTCCAGAAAATAGTTAAAACTTCTAAAATTCATAGTAAATAATCTATAACTCAGATTGAAAAGATTTATATATGAAAAATGATCAGAAAAATCCAAAGAATCTGAATATGTCATTATCATGCATGTTTGAGCAAGTTAACCTCACTGAATAGGACAATTCATGATTATGGAATAAATGGTAATTAGTTTTGGAGTTGGATTTCACTATAGGTTTGAATTCCACTTCAATGGATATGACTAACTGTTGCACTAGGTCAATTCAGTACTTTAATATGACATATCATTCATATGAATGTGCATTGCATTGATTGTGGTACCTTTTGTGTTTGCCGGTGGTTGTTCCCTCTTAGTAGACGATGTTTCCGACGACATGATCGATGACACTGATGAAGAGCTATACTATCTTCGGAAGTGCCAGGCAAGCAAAAACCCCTTGTTCATTCCGATACAATCCCACTCTCTCGCTCCTGCTCTCTTTTACTGCATTAGGACAACAACGCTTCAACTGTTACATGTTGCGGTAGCTGAACCCATTTCCTCTGCATGACCTATCATTGCCATAGTAAATAGATGAAACCCACTAGCATGAGTAGGAGTTGTTTGAGCCCTGATGTGCCTACTCATTCATGCTTGTTTGTCATGCCTGCTACTGCCTAGAGTTGAGTCAGGTCTGATTCATCGGGGATGAATTAGAGGTGTGTGGACATGTCCTACTGTTGAGAGCTAACTGTGTGAACACGATTCGGTAAAGTAGCGGTGAGAGGCCATGTAGGAGTACATGGTGGGTTGTCTCATTGCAGCCATCCTCAGGAACTGAGTTCTGTGTTTGTGATCCAAGAACAGCTACTAGCACAGATTGGGTTCCGGTAACTCGGCCCCTCTCAACTTATTAATCAACCTGATCTCGGTCCAGGAGTTGTAACTAGTTTCTGGTGTTTGTAGGTAGTGTTAGTAGTCTACCAAGTGGCACCCGGTACAGGTGGGCTTGGGACAGACTAGGCACCGTGGCCGGGTATGCCAAGCGTCGCCCGTTTGGTGGGCTTGGAACCCTGTACACATCGTTTGGGGCCGTGAGCGACACCCCGGCCGGAGCTCCTTGCGGATGGAACCCGAATAGGCGATAAACCTGGACGAGAGACTTGTGTGGTTAGTCAGGTCATGGCCGACTCCCTCTCGAGGCTTCCGCTTGAAGGTTGCCGAGATACACGACGTGTACATGGTGGTAAGTGGCGAGAGCGTGTGTGAAGAAGTACACCCCTGTAGGGTTAACATCATCTATTCGAATAGCCGTGTCCGCGGTAAAGGACTTCTGGGTTGCCTGTACAGTTCATAGACAAGTGAAAGTGGATACCCTAAAATGCGCAAGATAAGTGTGAGTGCTATGGATGGCATTTTCATAGGGAGACGGGAACGGATCCATAGTGGTGTATTGATATGGTGAATATGTGGACTCGTGTTCGCCACCTCAAAAGAGTTACTTGCAGTCGTAGTTTAGGATAGCCACCGAGTCAAAGCTGGCTTGCTGCAGTTAAACTCTACCACCCCCTTTTGTTGATACCGATGCATATGTAGTTAGTTCTGATGTAAGTCTTGCTGGGTACATTTCTACTCACGTTTGCTTAATTTATGTTTTTGCAGAGAGACTTCAGTCTCACTAGTAGTTCCGCGTGGATTTCGCCGTTTAGCTTGTTACCTCAGCTACGACCTTGTGCCTCGGCAGGGTCTTGTAGAAAGTCAGGCTTCTTAGCCTTTTTCATTTGTACTTGTCTGTACTCAGACAAGATAAGCTTCCACATGTGCTTGTTGCTTGTATGACTTGAATGCTGGGTCATCAGACCCATGTTTGTAATATCTGACTCTTCGGAGTCTTATGAATAAATACTCTAAGTCGTAGAGTCTTGTTGTGATGCCATGTTGTATTTGCACATATCGAGCATATTGTGTGTATGATTTTGAAATGCTTGGTATGTGTGGGATCCGACAACCTAGTTGTCTATCCTTGGTAGCCTCTCTTATGGGGTAATGTAGTCTAGTGCTTCCACTGAGCCATGATAGTCCGCTACAGCCCGGTTTACCGGAGTCCTGCTAGCCCAGTTACTACTGCTCCGGAACACTTAGACTGGCTGACATGTGATCCACTTCGTTCCTGTGTCTGTCCCTTCGAGGAAATGTCACGCGGTGACTTCCGAAGTCCTGCTAGCCTGCTACAGCCTGGGTTCCCGGAGTCCTGTTAGCCCAGTTGCTACAGCCCGGATTCACACGCTGATGACTGACACGTTCGATGCTGGTTCATGTATGCCTGTCCCCGTAAGTTAGCGCCACTTTGGGTTCACGACTAGTCATGTCGGCCCGGGTTCTCTGTCATATGGATACTAGCGACACTATCATATACGTGAGCCAAAAGGCGCAAACGGTCCCGGGCCAGGTAAGGTGGCACCCATGGGAATACCGTGCAGGAGGCCGCAAAGTGATATGATCTGTTACATGCTAGATTGGTGTGACTTAGAATCGGGGTCCTGACAATGGAATATTTTTCTTAAATGAAAAATATTCATTTCCCCCTCTTAAACCCTAGCTATTCAATGTGCTCCAAAGCAACCCCAATTTTTCTTGCCCACAAAAATCTGAGAAAATTCACGAATATTCTTTGAACCCTAGGGCACCTTTGTAAGCAAAAATATTGCCTAACTTTTTGGAATATTTTTGCTACAGAAAATATTTCCTGTTCTGGACAGAAATGGTGGTTTCTACAACAACTACCATTTTACTTGCTCCTTTGTGGCTGATTTTTCTTGTGCATCATCACCTTAGTAGATGATTGCTAACCTCCAAAGCCCAGTCCCCAACTCCCAGCTGTTTGACCATAGTAAGCTCTGAAAGTTACTGATCAGAAACTTACTTGGCAGTAGAAATCTATCCTACTGCGTCTCGGTCCAAACCAAAGCGTGGTAATCTTCAAAACTACCACGAAAAACAAGCCAGGCAAAAAATTTGGACTTAGGTCGGCCTCAGGGCAAAGTTCACGCAGTGACCACGCGTGTACACGACGCCAACCTTCTTGTCGCCGCGCTCTGAGTGCCGCCGAGCGCTCTGTTTCGCGCGTGCTCGCTTCCCTGACTGCCTAACCGTGCCAAACCTCGCCACAATCTTTGTCCAAGCTCTCTTAACTCTCCCTTGGCACTCGCCGACGCGGGAGCTCGCCGCAGCGAGCACGGGCGCGGTCCGGCCAATGGAACAGTGCGCTCTGCACTGTGCTCGTCGCCTTCCCCTCGATCCTATGCTCGTCCCCGTTCGCCCATAGTTCCCGCGTGAGCTGCGTCGCCTTCTCCCTCTCTCACTGACGCCGCTCGTCGCTGGGCGCCGTGTCCGGGTGTCCATCGGCGGAGCCCGAACCCCCCCCCCCT
Source organism: Triticum aestivum (assembly GCF_018294505.1). NCBI lineage: Eukaryota > Viridiplantae > Streptophyta > Magnoliopsida > Poales > Poaceae > Triticum > Triticum aestivum. The sequence continues at coordinate 358,797,584 of NC_057799.1, forward strand.
CGATGCTTGCCTATAAAAAGAGCCCTCCCCAGCCTCCTCGAACACCATCCACCACTCCCACACTCTCCACGATCTTGTAGAAGCCGTAGCCCGGCCGGGCAGGCCGCGGGCCGCCGTCCCCGAGCTCGAGCTCGCCGGCGATCCCCTCGGGGCGTCTCCATAGCTCCAGCCCCTCCCAGGCCTGGGCAACCCTTCCACGGCCTCCGCCGCTCTCCGGTGGTGCTGTTCCGCCTGGTTGGAGCCCCTGGAGTCGCCTCTGTTCGCCTCGTCTTCGTCTCCGGCGACCTCCGCTCTCTACCTCCGCTAGAGAGGTTGATTCCGACGCCGTCCGATCACCCCTAGCTACTCTACGGGTACGGGCAGGTGCACCTCTATCTCCTCTCTTGATCCCTCCTTCTCGTTTTGGCCAAGAAGCTCTCGTCGCCGGCATGTGCTCCGGCAAAGCCGCGCCGTCCTCTGTTTCCTTCCCCCCTCTCCCCCTCACCTGACTAGCGGGGCCTGCTAGTCAGCCACTCAGTCCGTGCGAGAAGCGGTACGAGTGGTGGCACCCCGAGGCTTTACGCCTTCGACGTCACCCCCAGTCTGTTTTTATTTAAATTCAGATTCATATTTTTCCAGAGAGCTTCAAACAGCCAAAACTCTTCAACCATAAGTCCAAATGAATTGATTACTTTTGCATTGTGTTCTTTGTACAGAAATCAGCAGCTCACCAAAAATGAGATTTTTCTATGATGTCTAGATTTTCTGGTGAATTTCAGAAGGGTTCTCGATATTTTCTTCTTGTGTTTAAAATTATTTTCAGAGGGTGAGGCTTGTCTTGAGGATCACCAGGAGGCTTGTGAACCTCATCTGCACTAAGGCAAGCCACATCAACATTTTCATGGTGCCATTACAATATTCATGATTTTCCTACTTGAATAAATGATTCAATCCATGCATTTAATCTATTATGTTACTTATATTCTGTTAGTTGCTTGTTTAAGTTAATATGCTTGATTTACAGAAAGTTTAAAGCTAACTAAGTTGGTAAAGAAACTAGAATTAATTTTTGTTATGAAATAGTAATATAGTTATGGATATAAATAATTATGGAGTTATTTTTCTTGCATCAGAAAAATGATAAATTTGCTAGATAAGATTCTGTTAAGAGTAAGGTTTAATCCTAACCAGAGGAGTGTCATGAGTTGTTGATGTTTATGCTTAGTGTGGATTTAGTCGACTCAATCATTACCGTTGATATGTGATGCATATGTTAGTGTTGCATTTTCATGGCATACTATGACACCGGTTATTTTCATTTTAAGTTGAACCTGATAATAACTCAACTTGAATATATCGTTGACCGGGTCATGGTGCCACTGAATCGAGTTTTTCCCAATGCAACCACATTTGCCTTTATGGGAAGGCCTTTATTCGGTCCGTTGTCATGCCTCTGGTCGGTGCCTCCAACATGGGAAGGTTATGGGAGTGCGGTACCCTGGCCCGGTAAGCAGACATAACCTTGTGTGCCCGTTGTTGAGATTTTGGTACCGTGTCCCCGTGTGGGACAGTTTATGTTTTGGCCACGACGGTGGTCGTTGTGTCTTTGGTAGACATGGGGCCACCCAGGACTAGCCCAGTGGGGAGTGAGTCAGAGTGGCTGGGAGAGTGTCATGGCAATGGAGGGGTTTCGTCGGAATGCCGTTGGTCCACCCGAATGGGAGTGCGAGGCCATGGGTTCCATGGTGTGGGTACAGTGCGCTACCTCTACAGAGTGTATTGATCTATCGATAGCCGAGTCCATGGTTACTGACACACTTGAAAGTAGGTCACACCATGGGTCAATGTTTAATAAATCCTGCACACTAAGTTATGAACTTTGCACTGTTGATGATGGCGGAAAGGTCATCTTGTTGTTTTGGACCAAGTGTTGGTCGTGGTTGTGATCGCCGGAAGGATCACCGTTTGAGACCAAATATTGGCCGTGGTTGTGATCGCCAGAAAGATCACGAGATATTAATAGTTAAGACTTTAAGGTTGGAACGTTTGTGATCCAAGAGCGATCATCGTTGGTAAGCCAGTCCGAGAGATTTTTCTCTCAGGAGCATGATCACAACATGTTGGCTATCTTGTTGCATTATTAATAATTGGTTAATTTTCATGATATTGTTTGCCATTATGTTTATGTTTGTTGTGAGCTTGCAAGTAAATTCAATGTACTGACCTGGCGTGTCATGCCAGATTTCAAGAAAGTCTCGTTGGAAAGGAGTGCTGTCCGAGTCTAGATCATGTCCACATAGGTGTCCCTGTGCTATGGAGTTCCGCTACGATGTTGTTCCACTGCCGCGTAGTTGTTATGATCGAGGCCCCTTTATGTTCACTAAATAATGTACATATTGTTCAGCCACACCGTGTGTGCCGCTTGGCCTTGCTACCTGTTGTAATATAAACTTTGATCCGCTAGAATCAATAAAGCGGTCGTTTTCTATACCAAGATGTTGTGTGTTGCCAGAAGACATGGTCTCTGGGCTGGCAATGCATGGTAAACCAGTTGCTCTGAGCTGGGGTGCCACACACACCATTACGTTGTGGTGTTCCAGGTGGCGTGAGTTGCGAAACTATTCCGCATTGTTTCAAATGAAGACTAAACTCGTAACTCAAATATTCTCCTCCCTGATCAGATCGTAGAAACTTTATTTTCTTGTTATGATGATTTTCCACTTCACTCTGAAATTATTTGAACTTTTCAAATGTTTTAGGTTTATGTTTCATCAAGTAGATATACCCATATCTGCTCAAATCATCTGTGTAGGTCAGAAAATGACGATATCTTCCACGAGCCTCAACACTCATCAGATTGCATACATCAGTATGTATTATTTCCAACAAGTCTGTTGCTCGCTCCATTGTTCTAGAGAACGGAGTCTTAGGCATCTTGCCCATGAGGCATGGTTCGCAAGCATCAACTGATTCGTAATCAAGTGATTCCAAAAGCCCATCAACATGGATTTTCTTCATGCGCTTTACACCAATATGACCTAAATGGCAGTGCCACAAATAAGTTGCACTATCATTATTAACTTTGCATCTTTTGGCTTTAATATTATGAATATGTGTATCATTACAATCGAGATTCAATAAACCATTTACCTTGGGTGTATGACCATTGAAGGTTTTATTCATGTAAACAGAACAACAATTATTCTGTGACTTTAAATGAATAACCGTATTGCTATAAACATGATCAAATCATATTCATGCTTAACGCAAACACCAAATAACATTTATTTAGGTTAAACACTAATCCCGAAAGTATAGGGAGTGTGCGATGATGATCATATCAATCATGGAACCACTTTCAACACACATCGTCATTTCACCCTTAACAAGTCTCTGTTCATTCTGCAACTCTCGTTTCGAGTTACTAATCTTAGCAACTGAACTAGTATCAAATACTGAGGAGTTGCTATAAACACTAGTAAAGTACACATCAATAACATGTATATCAAATATACCTTTGTTCACTTTGCCATCCTTCTTATCCGCCAAATACTTGGGGCAGTTCTGCTTCCAGTGACCAGTCCCTTTGCAGTAGAAGCACTTAGTCTCAGGCTTAGGTCCAGACTTGGGCTTCTTCACTTGAGCAGCAACTTGCTTGTTGTTCTTCTTGAAGTTCCCCTTCTTCCCTTTGCCCTTTTCTTGAAACTAGTGGTCTTTTCAACCATCAACACTTGATGCTTTTCTTGATTTCTACCTTCGTCGATTTCAGCATCACGAAGAGCTTGGGAATCATTTCTGTTATCCCTTGCATATTATAGTTCATCACGAAGTTCTAGTAACTTGGTGATAGTGACTAGAGAACTCTGTTAATCACTATATTATCTGGAAGATTAACTCCCACTTGATTCAAATGATTGTAGTACTTAGACATTCTGAGCACATGCTCACTGGTTGAGCTATTCTCCTCCATCTTGTAGGCAAAGTACTGTCAGAGGTCTCATACCTCTCGACATGGGCATTAGTATGAAATACTAATTGCAACTCTTAGAACATCTCATATGCTCCGTGGCGTTCAAAACGTCTTTGAAGCCCCGATTCTAAGCCATAAAGCATGGTGCACTAAACTATCAAGTAGTCATCATATCGAGCTTGCCAAACGTTCATAACGTCTGCATCTGCTCCTGCAATTGGTCTGTCACCTAGCGGTGCATCAAGGACATAATTCTTCTGTGCAGCAATGAAGATAATCCTCAGATCACGGATCCAATCCGCATCATTGCTACTAACATCTTACAACTTAGTTTTCTCTAGGAACATATCAAAAATAAAACAGGGGAGGTAAACGCGAGCTATTGATCTACAACATAGATATGCTAATACTACCAGGACTAAGTTCATGATAAATTTAAAGTTCAATTAATCAAATTAATTAAGAACTCCCACTTAGATAGACATCCCTCTAATCATCTAAGTGATCACGTGATCCATATCAACTAAACCATGTCCGATCATCACATGAGGTGGAGTAGTTTTCAATGGTGAACATCACTATGTTGATCACATCTTCTATATGATTCACGCTCGACCTTTCGGTCTCCAGTGTTCCGAGGCCATATCTGCATATGCTAGGCTCATCAAGTTTAACCCGAGTATTCTACGTGTGCAAAACTGGCTTGCACCCGTTGTATGTGAACGTAGAGCTTATCATACCCGATCATCATGTGGTGTCTCGGCACGACGAACTTTGGCAACGGTGCATACTCAGGGAGAACACTTATACCTTGAAATTTAGTGAGAGATCATCTTATAATGCTACCGCCGATCTAAGCAAAATAAGATGCATAAAATATAAACAGCACATGCAATCAATATAAGTGATATGATATGGCCATCATCATCTTGTGCCTTTGATCTCCATCTCCAAAGGACCGTCATGATCACCATCGTCACCGGTGCGACACCTTGATCTCCATCGTAGCATCATTGCTGTCTTGCCAACTATTACTTCTATGACTATCCCTACTGCTTAGTGATAAAGTAAAGCAATTACATGGCGATTGCATTTCATACAATAAAGCGACAACCATATGGCTCCTGCCAGTTGCCGATAACTTTGTTACAAAACATGATCATCTCATACAATAAAATTTAGCATCATGTCTTGACCATATCACATCACAACATGCCCTGCAAAAACAAGTTAGACGTCCTCTACTTTGTTGTTGCAAGTTTTACGTGGCTGCTACGGGCTGAGCAAGAACCGTTCTTACCTACGCATCAAAACCACAACGATATTTCGTCAAGTATGTGATGTTTTAACCTTCACAAGGACCGGGTGTAGCCACACTCGATTCAACTAAAGTTGGAGAAACTGACACCCACCAGCCACCTGTGTGCGAAGCACGTCGGTAGAACCAGTCTCACATAAGCGTACGTGTAATGTCGGTCCGGGCCGCTTCATCCAACAATACCGCTGAATCAAAGTATGACATGATGGTAAGCAGTATGACTTGTATCGCCCACAACTCACTTGTGTTCTACTCGTGCATATAACATCTACGCATAAACCTGGCTCGGATGCCACTGTTGGGGAACGTAGCAATTTCAAAAAAAATCCTACGCACACGCAAGATCATGGTGATGCATAGCAACGAGAGGGGAGAGTGTCGTCCACGTACCCTCGTAGACCATAAGCGGAAGTGTTATGACAACGCGGTCGATGTAGTCGTACGTCTTCACGATCGACCGATCCTAGTACCGAACGTATGGCACCTCCGCGATCTGCACACGTTCAGCTCGGTGACGTCCCACGAACTCACGATCCAATAGAGCTTCGAGGGAGAGTTCCGTCAGCACGACGGCGTGATGACGGTGATAATGAAGCTACCGTCGCAGGGCTTCGCCTAAGCACCGCTACGATATGACCGAGGTGGATTATGGTGGAGGGGGGCACCGCACACGGCTAAGAGATCAACGATCAACTTGTGTGTCTATGGGGTGCCCCCTCCCCGTATATAAAGGAGTGGAGGAGGGGGGAGGGTCGGCCCTCCTATGGCACGCCCTGGAGGAGTCCTGCTCCCACCGGGAGTAGGATTCCCCCCATCCAAGAGTAGGAGTAGGAGGGAAGGATGGAGGAGAGAGGGGGAAGGAAAAAGGGGGGCGCCGCCCCCCTTCCTTGTCCAATTCGGACTAGAGGGGGAGGGGGCGCGCGGCCTGCCCTGGCCGCCCCTTCCTCTCTCCACCAAGGCCCATGAGGCCCATTACACTCCCCGGGGGGTTCCGGTAACCCCCCAGTACTCTGGTATTCGTCCGGACTCATCCGGAACCCTTCCGAAGTCCAAACATAGTCATCCAATATATCGATCTTTATGTCTCGACCATTTCGAGACTTCTCGTCACGTCCGTGATCATATCCGGGACTCCGAACTACCTTCGGTACATCAAAACACATAAACTCATATTACTGATCGTCACCGAACGTTAAGCATGCGGACCCTACGAGTTCGTGAACTATGTAGACATGACCGAGACACGTCTCAGGTCAATAACCAATAGCGCAACCTGGATGCTCATATTGGTTCCTACATATTATACGAAGATCTTTATCGGTCAAACCGCATAACAACATACGTTGTTCCCTTTGTCATCGGTATGTTACTTGCCCGAGATTCGATCGTCGGTATCTCAATACCTAGTTCAATTTCATTACCGGCAAGTCTCTTTACTCGTTCCATAATGCATCATCCCGCAACTAACTCATTAGTCACATTGCTTGCAAGGCTTATAGTGATGTGCATTACCGAGAGGGCCCAGAGATACCTCTCCGACAATCGGAGTGACAAATCCTAATCTTGATCTATGCCAACTCAACAAGTACCATCGGAGACACCTGTAGAGCACCTTTATAATCACCCAGTTACGTTGTGACGTTTGGTAGCACACAAAGTGTTCCTCCGGTAATCGGGAGTTGCATAATCTCATAGTCATAGGAACATGTATAAGTCATGAAGAAAGAAATAGCAATATACTAAACGATCAAGTGCTAAGCTAACGAAATGGGTCAAGTCAATCACATCATTCACTAATAATGTGATCATGTTAATCAAATGACAACTCATGTCTATGGCTAGGAAACTTAACCATCTTTGATTCAACGAGCTAGTCAAGTAGAGGCATACTAGTGACACTCTGTTTGTCTATGTATTCACACATGTACCAAGTTTCTGGTTAATACAATTCTAGCATGAATAATAAACATTTATCATGATATAAGTAAATATAAATAACACCTTTATTATTGCATCTAGGGCATATTTCCTTCATCACCGTCGCGGAAGAACTGGTGTAGATGACGTCAAACTCATCGCCGGTGATGGTTCTAACCTTGTACTCACCACCGATCATGGAGATTTGGGACGCCATGGATTTGGGAGGAGGGTTAGGATTAGTGAAACTATCATAATGTGAAAGGACGGGACGACTAGGAGCAAACTGCCGTAAAGTTAAAGGACGTCCGGGGACGAGTAGGAGCGAACTGCTAGCGGTTTTTTGATTGTAAAAATGCTGAGTGGGGCGTGCGAACGAAAGGGTAGTGCCTTGCTTGGTGGATAAATGGATTCATGCATAGTACTATGGGGGCCCAATTAGATGTCATGTCTACTCGACACCCAATTAAATGGCTTTCGATGTCATGTCAAGCGTTGGGAAAATTACAGGTGATATGAAGCTTTCCATTCTCCCATGATACGGGCTTCCGAGAGCCCTTGGATCTAAGATCAAACGGTTGCATGGCGTGATTCTAGACCTATGGGTGAATATCCTATCCTGGAGAGTTATTCTGCAAATTTTCAATAACTTAGCATGCGACCGTTCGATCTCAGATCCAAGGGCTGCCAGCAGCCCCTATCATGGTCGTGCCTACCACGACTGTCGCCTCGCTCGCGCGGTCGCGCCCTTGGAGATTTAACATGGTGCGTTAGGCTATCTGATGTTGGCATGTCATACATAGTCATCACTTAGTCACTCATACAACAAGGTTAGCTATAAGGTTGGCTATAAGAGTATTTTTTTTACTTCTCTCTATCTCTTTCTTCGTAGTATTTATTGCATTTGCCAAGGAGTGACCTCTTCCAATGAAATGGTGCTTAGATGAGGTGCTAAGGGCATTAAATGGCTTAGCAACTCAAGTCCCCAATGCATAGGTGCTTAGTTTTTTGTTGCTAAGCTTGCTTCATTGAATTATCTATAGACTCAAAATTGTCTTTTCACATAGGTACACGCGCTTAGCGCCATTTCTTCCTAGGGTCACCAAACTAGTCTCTCTCTTCTTAATTAACTTGCCACATAAGACTTTATGCCTATGTGGCAGGCTTAGCACCTGTACTAGCAAGTACAATAGTGGGCTATAAGCCTGCTTACATGGCATTTTTGCATATGTGGAGGAGAGAGGCAAGGAAAAAGTGGAGGAGTGGGCTCTCATGCAAGAGCCAGCCTCTACATGGTGGAGCATTGGGAGAGGCACCTGTATACCATGGAGGTGGTCAGGAATCGGGAGACTCACGTCCATTGTAGCGCCGTAGTTAAAATGATAATGGCAAGTCAAATCACGGGGCCCCACCTGTCCAGTAGTAACTCGTTGTCAAATCACACATCCCTACGTTTGCAGCAGCCTACTCCCTCATCTTCTCACGTCTTTGTCGAACCGACTAGGCGGAACTGCCCCGCCTACCGCGCAGGAAAAGCCCCGTCCTCGACTTTTAAATAGTAAAGTATAATTTTGTATCCATGGATTGCGCCATGGAGCAAAGCCTCTAGAAAACGGCGGTACACATGTACGGAGTATACAACACGCCCGTCGCGTTCGCTTCGCACCCCAGATGGTCGGTCAGTCTGGCACGCCGCTCTCCGAATGGAACGCGCGTCATATTGCGTTTGCACACACATGTGGGACCGCAATTGAGAACCTACCATAGGCACACTGCCCGACCCCGCAAGTCGGGTGAGTTAATAGAAGAGAGAGACAAGCGATAGTACTAGAGAAGTGTTGTACATACGTTGGTGCCTGGACGATCCCTGCATGACACGGAAGATGAGTTCGTCCATGCATGTGACTAGACTCAAGCAGACACGGCTGGATTGGCTATCGTCTACATATCGTGCAGGCTGTGTTGTACAGGGCTGTAGTTCTGATGAGAAATCTAAAATGGGTTTCTTGTCATCTCGCAATATTAGGTGTCATGTGCTTCGGAAGACTGCGAGGGTTAAACAGGAACAACTGAGTTCCTCCAAGGCGCTGGTCATTGGGGGCACATGCACAAAGACTACTCGGCTGCCATCTAGGCCAAGCCGGCTATGTTAATTAAGACATCTAGCAATGGACCCCTTTTCTACGAGTTTATCTTTAATTTGAGCTTTGATCCTCGTCTAGTTTGTCCGTCGGGATTCATGTTGTCTCCTTGGGGCAGTGAGGTTATGGTTTCTTGTCATGTGGCATTTTTTCGTGTTATATGTTATATAATTCGGTGCTTCGGATCAAAATGACGACAACTGCGCCTCCGGGGCACGTGCATGAAGACTTCTCAACAATCATTGACGAGGTCAAGCTCGCTCTGGTAGACAAAAGAAAACTACTCCACTATATAGGCAGGAGCCTCCGCGCTTGCTTGCTAGTGTTGCTCTCTTCATACTGCCTCGTCCTCTTCAGATCCAAACACGACAGCGGTGACCATGCTCTCTCTCTGTTCACCGCTGGTCACAGATCCAGCCGGATCCTCTCCGCCGGGGAAGGTGAGAAGGTGCAACGTTCACGCAGTCGTCCTCGGCGGCGGCTCTTACCCACTTCCGGCGCGTCCCGATCAGCGTGCCTTGTCGTTCTCTCCCACGCACCGCTGGCTAGGGAGGGCCTCCGACCCCTTCTTCCTCGTTGTCATACTATGGGCAGATCCGGCCTCCCGTCGCCCACCTAGAAACATCCCGGTGACCCTCAGGTATAACTTCCTTCTAAACCGGCCTTGCTCTACTTACCGAGCTCCTAACGTCGTTGCATTTGTATCTTTTACTATTTCTTAGGCCCCTCATATATAGGATCGATCGACTGTTCGAAAGCCACCTAAATTTTTACTGTTAAGAGGTAAAACTAGTTCATGCACTCGAATCTAGTACTACTTGGTTCAAACAAGGAAGAAAGGGGGTGGGGGTGGGGGAAGATTTGTTACCTGAATCTAGGACTTGGTCGAAAGAGGAAATAATGGGGGCAAAAAGTAGTGGAGACTGGCTATCCAACTGGTCTCTTGGTCTAATAGGGGAATAAAGGGATACACAGTACAAACTCAATATAAACCCGATCTATTGATTGAAAAGGGAAAGAAAGTGGGGACTGGGGGAAAAGTCAACAGAGTATGTCCAGCACTAGATTTGCTAGCCTCACACAATATAAGGTGGCTATACCAAAAAAAAATGGGACCAACCCAGATATCCTTTTCTGATGTTTGTTGCCCCGAGCCACTCTTATGTAATGCCACTGGTAAAATGTAGCAGTCGCACTGCTAAAAGTAAGGACACGTTAAACCAATGTTGTTTTCAATGTAATGCCTCCAGTAATATGAATCAATGGCACTTTTTCATGTCTTGCTAAATTTCCCATTAAGATAAGTTGCTTCTTTTCGTTAGAAATGCAACTGTCCTGGTCCGCCTACTCTCCCGTGCCCAAATACCAACTCTGTAGCAGCTATTAATGTAATGTTACTGGTAAAATGAAGCAATGGCACCATTAAAGTAATGTCGTATTTAATGGTTATCATAGTTAATCCTAATGCCCACACTAATATCTAGCAATGCTACTGCTTTAGAAATTGCTACTGTCCTTGTAGGATTGCCATTCAGATAAGGAACATGCTTCTTTTCATTTGATGTATGTTTCATCACTTGTTAGTCACCCTCCTTTCCACCTTTTTGTGTGCAAATAGAGATATACATTTCACATTTGATCTTAGTTGAACCGCACAAATGATATCCAAATTATAGTTGAACATTCCATGAGCTTCACAACCAACCTTGATGTTGCTCAATTTTATTGCAACTAATAAAGAAGAAGCTCTGTGGGTTTCATTTTCTGATGGAAATAGAATCGGGGCTGGAGCCCTTTTCTTAAAAAAAATGAAGAAGAAGCTGCTAGCTCATGGGACATTGCTTCATTTTAGGTGAACTGCACCAAAAGGTCCAATGAATTGAATCATCCATGTTGGTGACTATTGTCATCCCTTCTACGATGGCATCAACTGTAGATATGGTTCCCAACACGAGGTATGTTCCTTTTTGGTCTGACCGTTTGCCAAAGATCCTGCATGTTGAGTCTGCTCTTGTGCTACTTTTTTGCCACTGCCATGATAAAGCAGTAATGTTATTATTTTGCACCTTAATCTAGTAGCACTATTAATTTGAGGCAATGTTTTGGCACCGCTAGTGACACTTATTTTTTTATATATCGAAAGAGGGGGTTTCCTCCGATTTCATTAAAGAAACCCAACCATAGAGAACCATTATCCGACAACATCACAGTGTAAACGGGCAGTTATGCAACTACTACTAGAACGGATTGAGCACTAGCTGATGATGACATGTACCTAGGGTAGGGCAATAGACCTGATCTAAGCACCCTTCCCAAGGACACTGCCTTACAGTCAAGGAAATTCAAAGGACAGCAAATTCTACCTACTGAAATCACCACAGGATGCAACCCACTCGACCGTAGGTTCCACTCGGATAACCCAATTCCCTTCGACCAGGATATAATCTTTCGACCATATCAGAAACCACTCGGAATATAGAAGATCTAAGGTCACTCTGGATGAGAACGGTCAGACGTTCACTCCATAGTCTTAATGATCATTTATATGACTTTAATACTGACGTTACCAGTAACGTCCCCTCTTTATGTACATTGAACCCTATGTAACGGGGGATGGCTGGGGTCCTGGCGCACTCTATATAAGCCACCCCCTCCTCTGAGAGAAGGGTTCGCGCCCCCTGTAACTTCACGCATAATCCAATCGACCAGCCTCAGGGCATCGAGATGTAGGGCTGTTACATCCTCTGAGAAGGGCCTGAACTCATAAATCTTGCATGCACAACTTCACCATATCTAGGATCTTGCCTCCTCATACCTACCCCCCATTCTACTGTCAGACTTAGAACCACGACAGTTGGTACCCACCCATGGGGCAGGTGTCTTAGTGACTTTCCGGTGAGATTGTAGTTTTTCCAATTCTCATCATCATTGTTTCCAGCGGTGGATTGGCTGAGGGCCGTGAGATCCGTCTCGGCGCGCTCGTCTTCGTCGCTGACGACTCCGCCTGGCTCCAGGAGGCCCCTCTTGACGTCGAGACACTCCCCGTCCGTGGGGCCATGCACTTTCGCGCGTGCGTTCGCGGCGTCCTTCTGCGGCAGTCGTCGACCCAGTATCGGTCGGCTCCCGTGGTGTCTTCGCTCCCCGCTGTTCGCTGTCGCAAGCGATCTGGTCGGTCGCGGCTTCAGCGGTGGGTGAAGCATGCGCTGGCACGTCAGTCGGCCACCCCTCAAGTCGCGGCAATCGAGCCCGATGAATCTCTCTATGGCCTGTTCGATCTGTCGACTGGCTCCATCGAGACCTTGTCCGAGTGCGACAGCAGCGACCCTGCGGCAGAGGTCCTGATGGTCGACACACCGCACGACCCACCTGGCATGCGTCACAACGGTGGCGGCGATGGCAGCGGCGGTCCGTCACGCATTCACGAGGAGTACCACCCCGAAACCCTTTCTTCACAGCAGAGGGAGGAACTTCACCGCCGCAACATGGAGGTGCTCCACACGCCCATCGTTGGATAGACCTCTGAGGCTCGGGCCTTGGAGGAGGCGCGCCTGGCCACTTTGGCTGAGCGCACTCGATTGGAGAACCTTCAGCATGCACTCGACGAGCGTGCTCGATGGCAGATCCCTGAGTCCAATCGATGACAGCGACAACTTTTCCCGCCTGAACCACAGGTATACCGCACTCCGATTCAGAATCTTACAGCTGATGCCCGTATAGCAGAGTTGATTCAGCTGTCCCAGTCGGAAGCTGGAAGAGGTTTGATGCAGATCCGGGCTCTGCTCCGGGCAGCAGGAGACCAAAACACGGCAGTGTCTCAGTCGCGGAACAGAATCCATAGCAGATCTGTGGTGGCTGATACAGTCCAGTCGGCTCATAGCCCAAGATCGCTTCTGAGGCGTGAGGGACGTGGGCATCGCCAAGAGCAGCACTTGGATCTGAACCATGAGCAATATGGTCACTGACTCGGCCATGATGACCGCCGTCGAGTGCCTACACCCCCTCTGAGGAGCGGATCATATGTGCCCCGGCATTATGATGACAGGTGCCCGTACAACAATGAGCGGAGGTTGCCAGTCGACCCAAGAGAGCCAGGATTTGATGCAAGGTCAATTCTGGTGCAAGGTCTGGTTGACAGGGACCGAGCACACAGAGAAGGACAAGACAGAGGTCACCCGACTGGAAGCAGAGTGCATGTTTCTGGTCCCGAATGTTTTAGCAGAGCCATCAGGGCTGCAGAAATTCCTCCCAACTTCAGGTTGGCGACTGGAGTTAGTAAGTTCACTCGAGAGTCGAAGCCTGGCACTTGGCTAGAAGACTACCGAGTGGCCGTGCAGATCGGTGGTGGAAATGATGAAGTAGCTATGAAACATCTTCCACTTATGTTGGAGGGTTCGGCCAGATCATGGTTGAATCAGTTAGCTCCTGACAGTATTTTCAGCTAGGAAGAATTGGCTCGAGTGTTTGTCAGAACTTTTGAGGGTACGTGCAAACGACCTGCAGGATTGGTGCTGCCTCTTGAGCACTGCGTTGGTTTTCCCTTGAAGAGGAAAGGGTGATGCGGTAAAGTAGCGTAAGTATTTCCCTCAGTTTTTGAGAACCAAGGTATCAATCCAGTAGGAGGCCATGCACGAGTCCCTCGCACCTACACAAACAAATAAATCCTCGCAACCAACGCAATAAAGGGGTTGTCAATCCCTTCACGGTCACTTACGAGAGTGAGATCTGGTATATATGGTAAGATAATATTTTTGGTATTTTCATGATAAAGATGCAAAATAAAATAAAAGACAATGGAAATAGCTTGTTGTTGGAAGATTAATATGATGGAAAATAGACCCGGGGGCCATAGGTTTCACTAGTGGCTTCTCTCATGAGCATAAGTATTACGGTGGGTGAACAAATTAATGTTGAGCAATTGACAGAATTGAGCATAGTTATGAGAATATATAGGTATGATCATGTATATAGGCATCACGTCCGAGACAAGTAGACCAATTCCTGCCTGCATCTACTACTATTACTCCACACATCGACCACTATCCAGCATGCATCTAGAGTATTAAGTTCATAAGAACAGAGTAACGCTTTAAGCAAGATGACATGATGTGGAGGGATAAACTCATGCAATATGATATAAACCCCACCTTGTTATCCTCGATGGCAACAATACAATACATGCCTTGCTGCCCCTACTATCACTGGGAAAGGACACCGCAAGATTGAACCCAAAGCTAAGCACTTCTCCCATTGCAAGAAAGATCAATCTAGTAGGCCAAACCAAACTGATAATTCGAAGAGACTTGCAAAGATAACCAATCATACATAAAAGAATTCAGAGGAGATTCAAATATTGTTCATAGATAAAATTGATCATAAACCCACAATTCATCGGTCTCAACAAACACACCGCAAAAGAAGATTACATCGAATAGATCTCCACAAGAGAGGGGGAGAACATTGTATTGAGATCCAAAAAAGAGAAGAAGCCATCTAGCTAAGAACTATGGACCCGAAGGTCTGAGATAAACTACTCACACATCATCAGAGAGGCTATGGTGTTGATGTAGAAGCCCTCCGTGATCGATGCCCCCTCCGGCGAAGCTCCGGAAAAGGCCCCAAGATGGGATCTCACGGGTAAAGAAGGTTGCGGCGGTGGAATTAGGTTTTTGGCTCCGTATCTGGTAGTTTGGGGGTACGTAGGTATATATAGGAGGAAGAAGTACGTCAGTGGAGCAACGTGGGGCCCACGAGGGTGGAGGGCACACCCAGGGGGTAGGCGCGCCCCCCTACCTCGTGCCCTCCTGGTTGATGTCTTGACGTAGGGTCCAAGTCCTCTGGATCACGTTTGTTCCAAAAATAACTCTCCCAAAGGTTTCATTCCGTTTGGACTCCGTTTGATATTCCTTTTCTGCGAAACTCTAAAATAGGCAAAAACAACAATTCTGGGTTGGGCCTCCGGTTAATAGGTTAGTCCCAAAAATAATATAAAAGTGTATAATAAAGCCCATTAATGTCCAAAACAGAATATAATATAGCATGGAACAATCAAAAATTATAGATACGTTGGAGACGTATCAAGCATCCCCAAGCTTAACTCCTGCTCGTCCTCGAGTAGGTAAATGATAAAAACAGAATTTTTGATGTGGAATGCTACTTGGCATAATTTCAATGTAATTCTTCTTAATTGTGGTATGAATATTCAGATCCGAAAGATTCAAGATAAAAGTTCATATTGACATAAAAGTAATAATACTTCAAGCATACTAACTAAGCAATTATGTCCTCTCAAAATAACATGGCCAAAGAAAGTTCATCCCTACAAAATCATATAGTTTAGTCATGCACCATTTTCGTCACACAAGAATGCTCTCATCATGCACAACCCCGATGACAAGCCAAGCAATTGTTTCATACTTTAGTAATCTCAAACTTTTTCAACCTTCACGCAATACATGAGCGTGAGCCATGGATATAACACTGTGGGTGGAATAGAATATAATGATGGGGGTTATGTGGAGAAGACAAAAAAGGAGAAAGTCTCACATCAACGAGGCTAATCAATGAGCTATGGAGATGCCCATCGATTGATGTTAATGCAAGGAGTAGGGATTGCCATGCAACGGATGCACTAGAGCTATAAATGCATGAAAGCTCAACCAAAGAAACTAAGTGGGTGTGCATCCAACTTGCTTGCTCACGAAGACCTAGGGCATTTGAGGAAGCCCATCGTTGGAATATACAAGCCAAGTTCTATAATGAAAATTCCCACTAGTATATGAAAGTGATGAAACAAGAGACTCTCTATCATGAAAATTATGGTGCTACTTTGAAGCACAAGTGTGGTAAAAGGATAGTACCATTGTCCCTTCTCTCTTTTTCTCTCATTTTTTTGGGCCTTCTTCTCTTTTTTTATGGCTTTTCTCTTTTTTTTCCTCACTTGGGACAATGCTCTAAAAATGATGATCATCACACTTCTATCTATTTACAACTCAATGATTACAACTCGAAACTAGAACAAAGTATGACTCTATATGAATGCCTCCGGTGGTGTACCGGGATATGCAATGAATCAAGAGTGGCATGTATGAAAAATTATGAATGGTGGCCTTGCCACAAATACGATGTCAACTACATGATCATGCACAACAATATGACAATGATGAGCATGTCATGATAAACGGAACTGTGGAAAGTTGCATGGCAATATATCTCGGAATGGCTATGGAAATGCCATAATAGGTAGGTATGGTGGCTGTTTTGAGGAAGATATAAGGAGGTTTATGTGTGAAAGAGCGTATCATATCACGGGGTTTGGATGCACCGGCGAAGTTTGCACCAATTCTCAATGTGAGAAAGGGCAATGCACGGTACCGAAGAGGCTAGCAATGATGGAAGGGTAAGAGTGTGTATAATCCATGGACTCAACATTAGTCATAAAGAACTCACATACTTATTGCAAAAATCTACAAGTCATCAAAAACCAAGCACCACGCGCATGCTCCTAGGGGGATAGATTGGTAGGAAAAGACCATCGCTCGTCCCCGACCGCCACTCATAAGGAGTCCCATACGTGCATGCTACGGGACTTGCAAACTTCAACACAAGTATTTCTCAAATTCACAACTACTCAACTAGCACAACTTTAATATCACTACCTCCATATCTCAAAACAATCATCAAGCATCAAACTTCTCTTAGTATTCAACACACTCATAAGAAAGTTTTTACAAGTCTTGAATACCTAGCATATTAGGATTAAGCAAATTACCGTGCTGTTTAAGACTCTCAAAATAATATAAGTAAGCATGAGAGAACAATAGTTTCTATAAAACAAATCCACCACCGTGCTCTAAAAGATATAAGTGAAGCACTAGAGCATTATAATCAATTCCGAATCATGTGTGTCTCTCATCAAAAGGTGTGTCCAGAAAAGATGATTGTGGTAAACTAAAAAGCAAAGACTCAAATAATACAAGACGCTCCAAGCAAAACACATATCATGTGGTGAATAAAAATATAGCTCCAAGTAAGTTACCGATGGAAGTAGACGAAAGAGGGGATGCCTTCCGGGGCATCCCCAAGCTTTGGATTTTTGGTGTCCTTAGATTATCTTGGGGTGCCATGGGAATCCCCAAGCTTAGGCTCTTGCCACTCCTTGTTCCATAATCCATCAAATCTTTTACCCAAAACTTGAAAACTTCACAACACAAAACTTAACAGAAAATCTCGTGAGCTCCGTTAGCGAAAGAAAACAAAACACCACTTCAAGGTACTGTAATGAACTCATTCTTTATTTATATTGGTGTTAAAACTACTTTATTCCAACTTCTCTATGGTTTATAAACTATTTTATTAGCCATAGATTCATCAAAATAAGCAAACAACACACGAAAAACAGAATCTGTCAAAAAACAGAACAGTCTGTAGTAATCTGTAACTAACACAAACTTCTGGAACTCCAAAAATTCAGCCAAAATAGCACGACCTAGACAATTTGTTTATTGATCAGCAGCAATTGGAATCAATATTTTATCAAGTTCTGGTGATTTTTAACAATTATTTTCGTGAACAGAAAGTTTCTGGAATTTTCTGCAAGATCAAATAACTATCATCCAAGAAGATCCTATAGGTTTAACTTGGCACAAACACTAATTAAAACATAAAAACACATCTAAACAGAGGCTAGATCAAATATTTATTCCTAAACAGAAGAAAAAAGCAAAAAAACTAAAAATAAAATTGGGTTGCCTCCCAACAAGCGCTATCGTTTAACGCCCCTAGCTAGGCATAAAAGCAAGGATAGATCTAGGTATTGCCATCTTTGGCTTTTAATTTTTTAGCGGAATCATACTCGAATCCGGGAGGTTCTTTACGTTTCCCTTCATATTCAGATATTTTTAGATCTAAAGAATCCAACCGCTTATTGCAAAGGGTAATCAACATATTCATGCGGTGAAGATTTCCACTAACACCCTTAAGAGGTTCAAGAGATTTTTGTAAAATTTTCGTTACTTCACAAATTTTCTCAAAAACTTGCGTTTCTTCCTAGGTATGATGAGGCCCCTTTTGTTGAGGTAGTGTTCCCACTATACCTTCTATAACTTCATGCGCAATACTGGGATCAATTTCAATAAAATTGCCTTTGGCAACGCAATCCAAGAGTTGTCTATGAGACATATTCAGTCCAACATAAAAATTGCGAAGCAGAATTCTAAGGTTTACTTCAAAGGTACAATTGCGATAAGACTCCATCATTCTAAACCAAGCATCTTTTAAGTTTTCTCCTTGTCTTTGTTTGAAGTGAAAAACTTCAAACTCAGGAGACAGCGGAGTAGAAAGAGGACTAGCCATAATGACCAAGCGAGCGGTAAAGAGGCGAATGGAAAAGAGAGGGCGAATAAAACGGCAAGGGTGAAGTGGGGGAGAGGAAAACGAGAGGCAAATGGCAAATAATGTAATGCGGGAGATAAGGGTTTGTGATGGGTACTTGGTATGTTGACTTTTGCGTAGACTCCCCGGCAACGGCGCCAGAAATGGCTCATTGTCGGGAGTCCAAATCTTGACTTGACCTTGCATAAGCCTCCCCGGCAACGGCGCCAGAAATCCTTCTTGCTACCTCTTGAGACTGCATTGGTTTTTCCTTGAAGAGGAAAGGGTGATGCAGTAAAGTAGCGTAAGTATTTCCCTCAGTATTTGAGAACCAAGGTATCAATCCAGTAGGAGGCCACGCACGAGTCCCTCGCACCTACACAAACAAATAAATCCTCGCAACCAACGCAATAAAGGGGTTGTCAATCCCTTCACAGTCACTTACGAGAGTGAGATCTGATAGATATGATAAGATAATATTTTTGGTATTTTTATGATAAAGATGCAAAGTAAAATAAAAGCAAAATAAAAGATAATGGAAATAGCTTGTTGTTGGAAGATTAATATGATGGAAAATAGACCCGGGGGCCATAGGTTTCACTAGTGGCTTCTCTCATGAGCATAAGTATTACAGTGGGTGAACAAATTACTGTTGAGCAATTGACAGAATTGAGCATAGTTATGGGAATATCTAGGTATGATCTCCTGCCTGCATCTACTACTATTACTCCACACATCGACTGCTATCCAGCATGCATCTAGAGTATTAAGTTCATAAGAACAGAGTAACGCTTTAAGCAACATGACATGATGTAGAGGGATAAACTCATGCAATATGACATAAACCCCATCTTGTTATCCTCGATGGCAACAATACAATACGTGCCTTGTTGCCCCTACTGTCACTGGGAAAGGACACCGCAAGATTGAACCCAAAGCTAAGCACTTCTCCCATTGTAAGAAAGATCAATCTAGTTGGCCAAACCAAACTGATAATTTGAAGAGACTTGCAAAGATAACCAATCATACATAAAAGAATTCAGAGGAGATTCAAATATTGTTCATAGATAAACTTGATCATAAACCCACAATTCATCGGTCTCAACAAACACACCGCAAAAGAAGATTACATCGAATAGATCTCCACAAGAGAGGGGGAGAACATTGTATTGAGATCCAAAGAGAGAGAAGAAGCCATCTAGCTAATAACTATGGACCCGAAGGTCTGAGGTAAACTACTCACACATCATTGGAGAGGCTATGGTGTTGATGTAGAAGCCCTCCATGATTGATGCCCCCTCCGGCGGAGCTCCGGAAAAGGCCCCAAGATGGGATCTCACGGGTACAGAAGGTTGCGGTGGTGGAATTAGGTTTTTGGCTCCGTATTTGGTAGTTTGAGGGTACGTAGGTATATATAGGAGGAAGAAGTACGTCGGTGGAGCAACGTGTGTCCCATGAGGGTGGAGGGCGCGCCGAGGGGAGTAGGTGCGCCCCCTACCTCGTGCCCTCCTGGTTGATGTCTTGACATAGGGTCCAAGTCCTCTGGATCACGTTCATTCCAAAAATCACGTTCCCGAAGGTTTCATTCCGTTTGATATTCTTTTTCTGCGAAACTCTGAAATAGGCAAAAAACAGCAATTCTGGGCTGGGCCTCCGGTTAATAGGTTAGTCCCAAAAATAATATAAAAGTGTATAATAAAGCCCATTAATGTCCAAAACAGAATAAAGCCCATTATAGATACATTGGAGACGTATCAATTGGCCGAGTTGCAGCATTGCGTACAAAAACCAAATGAGACTTTGAGAGATTACATCCAGAGGTGGACCACTTTGCATCACACAGTGGAGAATGTATCTCAGCACCAAGCAGTTTGCGCCTTCAAGGAGGGCGTTCGGTATCGAGAGCTTAACCTAAAATACAGTATGACAGGAGATATGACTCTGACTCGGATGATGGAAATAGCCACTCGGTACGCTAATGGAGAAGAAGATGATCGACTCCGCAGTGGAAAGGGCAAACCAGTCACCAAGACACCGGAGGAGGTCGGAAGCAGAAACGCAAAGCCGAGCCAGCAGGTCCTGGTGAATCTTTAGTTGTGGCTCAAGGAAATTTCAAAGGGAAGCCCAAAGGACTCTGGATCCCCAAGAAGGTAAAGGATCAAGCAGGAAATGATGTGTTGGATTTTCCATGTCACGTTCACACCAAGAAGGACAAAGAGGGTAATCTGATCTACCCCAAACATACCACTCGGCAATGTTGGCTCCTAATCCAGCAGTTCCGAGAGAAACAGCCCAGTGAGAAGGAGAAGGAGTCTGATAAGGACGAGGACAAGGAAGAATATGATGATGGTTTTCCCAACATCAATTCCACTTTGGTGATTTTTGCTGACGTTGAAAGCAAAAGTCTACTAAAGGTCATCAACACAGAAGTAAACATGGTTGCTCTAGAAATGACAACATATTTGAAGTGCTCGAAGACTCCCATCACATTCGACCAGTCTGACCACCCTCCGCGTGTTGCCATCCCCGGGAGGCAAGCGGTAGTGGTCAACCCAGTCGTGGGAGGCACCCGACTAACCAAGGTCTTGATGGATGGAGGCAGTGGTTTGAACATTTTGTACGCTGAAACTCTCCGAGGGATGGGCATTCCGATGTCCAAACTCAGCGAAAGCAACATGCGGTTCCATGGAGTCATCCCTGGGAAGAAAGCCGATTCACTCGGCTAGATCACTCTTGACGTGGTTTTCGGTGATTCAAAGAATTACCGTAAGGAAAAGTTGACATTTGAAGTTGTGGATTTTCACAGTGCCTATCATGCCATCCTGGGCAGAACTGCGTATGCTCGTTTCATGGCTCGACCATGTTACGTGTACCTCAAGCTAAAGATGCCTGGACGTAGGGGCATGATCACAGTCACTGGTAATCGGCAACGAGCAGAAGAGTGCCTCCAGAAGGGCTTGAAGATTGCCGATGAACAAATGGTAGCAGTAGAAATGGAAGAATACATGAAGACGGCAGATCTGAGTGATTTGTCGAGGGCAAAGAAGCCTGCTTCAGACTCTGCATTTAAGTCGTCTGGTGAAACAAAGGCAGTTCATATTCACCTGACTGATCCCAATGCTGCTCCGACTCATATCTCAACAACACTCGACAGCAAATAGGAAGAAGCGCTCATCCAGTTCCTCCGTGAGAACTGGGACATCTTCGCATGGAAACCTTATGACATGCCAGGTGTGCCCAGGGGACTGGCTGAGCACCGTTTGCGAGTCGACCCAAAGGTAAATCCAGTCAAAGAGCATCTCCAATGGTCCGCCATACAGAAAAAAGCAATTGGCAAGGAAGTGGCTCGGCTTCTGGCAGCTGAGTTCATCCGAGAGATTTACCACTCCGAGTGGCTCGCCAATGTCGTCATGGTTCCCAAGAAAGATGATTCACTCCTTATGTGTATCGACTTCAAGCATATCTATCGGGCCTGCCCGAAAGATCACTTCCCTCTTCCCCGCATCGATCAGATAGTCGACTCGACTGCGGGATGTGAGCGATTGTCCTTTCTGGATGCATATTCCGGGTAGCATCAGATCCGACTGTATGGACCCGACAAAATAAAACAGCTTTTATCACCCCATTCGGGTGCTTTTGCTATGTTACCATGCCCTTTGGTCTCAAGAATGCTGGTGCCACATTCATGCGAATGATTCAGAAGTGCCTACTCACTCAAATCAGTCGGAATGTGGAAGCATACATGGATGACATCGTGGTTAAGTCACGTAAAGGTTCCGACCTACTGACTGACCTCGCTGAAACCTTTGCCAACCTGAGAAGATATGATATCAAGCTTAATCCATCGAAGTGTACATTCGGAGTTCCAAGTGGAAAGTTACTCGGTTTTTTCGTTTCCGAACGTGGGATCGATGCAAACCCAGAGAAAGTTGGTGCAATACTCCGAATGAAACGCCCTGTGCGCGTACACGACGTTCAGAAGCTTACTGGTTGTTTGGCTGCTTTGAGTCGATTCATCTCTCGTCTCGGTGAAAAGGCATTGCCTCTTTACCGACTGATGAAGAAATCTGATAAGTTCGAGTGGACTCCTGAAGCTGACACAACGTTTGCAGAGCTCAAAACCCTGCTTTCCACCCAGCCGGTGCTCGCTGCTCCAATCAGCAAGGAGCCTTTACTGCTTTATATTGCAGCCACTGGACAAGTCGTCAGTACAGTACTCACGGTCGATCGGGAAGAAGAAGGTAAAGCCTACAGGGTTCAGCACCCAGTGTATTATATTTCTGAAGTCTTAACTCCATCCAAGCAGAGATATCCACATTATCAGAAACTTGTCTATGGAATTCACTTGACCACAAAGAAGGTTGCACATTACTTCTCAGATCATTCAATTACAGTCGTCAGCGACGCTCCATTGTCAGAAATTTTGAACAACAGAGATGCAACTGGTCGAGTGGCTAAGTGGGCGATTGAACTCCTTCCGTTGGATATCAAGTTCGAGGCAAAGAAAGCAATCAAATCCCAAGCAATAGAAGATTGTCTCGTCGAGTGGATTGAACAGCAGCTGCCGACTCAAATTCAGTCGGAACATTGGACTATGTTCTTTGACGGGTCCAAGATGTTGAATGGTTCAGGTGCTGGGGTAGTCCTGGTATCTCCGCGAGGCGACAAGATCAGTTATGTTCTCCAGATTCACTTTGGCTCCTCCAACAATGAAGCTGAATATGAGGCACTTCTGTACGGGTTGCGTATGTCCATTTCACTCGGCGTCCGACGCCTAATGGTCTACGGTGACTCAGATTTGGTGGTCAATCAAGTGATGAAGGAATGGGATGTTAGGAGTCCAGCTATGACTGGTTATTGCAATGCAGTGAGAAAATTGGAAAAGAAGTTTGAGGGGTTAGAGCTTCACCATATACCCCGATTGAAGAACCAAGCAGCTGATGACCTGGCAAAGATAGGTTCCAAACGGGAGCCCATTCCCAGCAATGTGTTTTTGGAGCATATTCACACACCATCAGTTCAAGAGGATCCCTTCACTGGGTGTGGCCCCCGAGTGAGAGGCTTGCTCTTCACTCATCTGGCCATTTGCTGTTTGGGGATTGGATATGGTTGGACCTCTGAGGACCGGCAGGAGTGACTTCACCCATCTGCTCGTAGCAATCGACAAGTTCACAAAATGGATTGAAGCTAAACCTATCAAAAACCTCGAATCAAGCACTGCTGTCAGCTTCATCAGAGAGTTAACATTCAGACATGGAGTTCCACACAACATCATCACAGATAATGGGTCAAACTTTGATTCAGATGAGTTCAGAGCTTTCTACGCTTCCCAAGGCACTCGGGTCGACTATGCTTCACTCGCCCACCCACAGTAGAATGGGCAAGCGGAGAGAGCAAACAGTTTGATCCTCAAAGGGCTGAAACCTCGATTGATGCGCGACCTCAAGCATGCAGCAGGCGCTTGGGTCGATGAGCTACCATCGGTACTTTGGGGATTGAGAACAACTCCAAACCGGTCTACTGGTCGGACTCCCTTCTTCTTGGTGTATGAGGCTGAGGCTGTGCTTCCGAGTGACTTGCTTCACAATGCACCCCGAGCGGAACTTTTCTCAGAAACTGAAGCAGAACAAGCTCGACAGGACAATGTTGATCTTCTGGAAGAGGAGAGAGAGATGGCCTTGATCCGGTCGACCATCTATCAGCAAGACCTTCGTCGATTATATGCCAGAAATGTCAGAGGTCGAGCATTTCAGGAAGGTGACCTAGTGCTCAGAATGGATCAGCAACGGCCGCACAAGCTTGCTCCTGCTTGGGAAGGTCCCTTCATCATCACCAAAGTACTCCACAACGGAGCATATCACCTCTACAATGTGGAGCACAATAAAGACGAGCCACGTGCTTGGAATGCGGAGTTGCTCTGCCGTTTTTATAGTTAAGTCATTCAGACTATTGAGATGTAATAAGAAGTACCTTTTAGTTTGTTTATCAAAAGCACATTTTTACAGTCTCCTAAATGATTGTTGTTGCTTATACATGTGTTTAAAATCCCCCAGTGGGTGGCTTAGCTACGAATCCGTTTCGCCTAAGTTTCAAAAACAGACTCCAAGTGAAGAGCAAGCCTCTCACTTGGGGACTTAGCCGCGAATCCGATTCGCCTCAGTTTGAAAAAATCCCATCGGGTGAAGAGCAAGCCTCTCACTCGGGGGCTTACCTGCAGTTCCGTACTCGACTAAGTTTGAAAAAATCCCACCGAGTGAAGAGCAACCCTCTCACTTGGAGGCTTAGCTGCGAATCCGATTCGACTAAGTTTGAAAAAATCCCACCGAGTGAAGAGCAAGCCTCTCACTCGGGGGCTTAGCTGCAGTTCTGTACTCGCCTAAGTTCGAAAAAATCCCACCGAGTGAAGAGCAACCTTCTCACTCGGGGGCTTAGCTGCAGTTCCGTACTCGCCTAAGTTCGAAAAAATCCCACCGAGTGAAGAGCAAGCCTCTCACTCTGGGGCTTAGCTGAAGTTCCGTACTCGCCTAAGTTTGAAAAAATCCCACCGAGTGAAGAGTAAGCCTCTCACTCGGGGGCTTAGCTGCAGCTCCGTACTCGCCTAAGTTTGAAAAAATCCCACCGAGTGAAGAGCAAGCCTTTCACTCGGGGGCTTAGCTACAGTTCTGTACTCGCCGAAGTTTGAGAAAATCCCACCGAGTGAAGAGCAAGCCTCTCACTCGGGGGCTTAGCTGCAGTTCTGTACTCGCCTAAGTTTGAAAAAAAGTCCCACCGAGTGAAGAGAAACCCTTTCACTCGGGGGCTTAGCTACAGTTCCGTACTCGCCTAAGTTTGAAAAAATCCCACCGAGTGAAGAGCAACCCTCTCACTCGGGGGCTTAACTGCAGTTCTGTACTCGCCTAAGTTTCAAGAAAATCCCACCGAGTGAAGAGCAACCCTCTCACTCGGGGGCTTAGCTGCAGTTTTGTACTCTCCTAAGTTTGGAAAAATCCCACCGAGTGAAGAGCAACCCTCTCACTCGGGGGCTTAGCTGCAGTTCCGTACTCGCCTAAGTTTCAAACACGTTCCGAGTGAAGAACGATTTTCTCGCTCGGAGACTTGGCCACACGCTCCACCCTAATCCGCAAGGATGACGAGGTGCAGGTCGACTGCGACCTTCTCCTCAGAGCTACACTACAAGTATAACGTACGCTCCATCCTAATCCGCAAGGATGACGAGGTGCAGGTCGACTGCGACCTTCTCAGAGCTGCGCCACAAGTATAACATGCACTCCATCCTAATCCGCAAGGATGACGAGGTGCAGGTCGACTGCGACCTTCTCCTCAGAGCTGCGCCACAAGTATAACGTGTGCTCCATCCTAATCCGCAA
The DNA here is from genome assembly GCF_018294505.1 of Triticum aestivum. Taxonomy (NCBI): domain Eukaryota; kingdom Viridiplantae; phylum Streptophyta; class Magnoliopsida; order Poales; family Poaceae; genus Triticum; species Triticum aestivum. The sequence goes on from NC_057799.1 coordinate 358,823,645, forward strand.
GGATGACGAGGTGCAGGTCGACTGCTACTTTCTCCTCAGATTTGCGCCATAAATACAATGTGCGCTCCATCCGGATCCGCAAGGACGACGAGGTGCAGGTCGTCCATGACCTTCTCCTCAGAGCGGCATCACAAACACAAAAGACTGTTCCGAGTGAAGAAACAAATTCCACTCGAAGGAAAACACAAGCATATTCAAAGAAAAGCTAAGTTTAAGATAAATCCCACGAGGTTCCGGACTGCAGATTAAAGTACTCGGGCATCAGGCCCGAAGGAGTTTAACGGTTACAAAACCACTCGGCATACCGAGGCAAATTTAACCGGATCATAAAAGTTTGTTCACTCCACAGGAGGAGGACTGGCAGGCTCGACGAACTCATCCAGGTCGATTCCATCTACAATACGAGTAGCAGCAGCAATGAAGGTCTCCATGAAAGACTGGAAGTCAAGTCTCTTGGTTTGGCAACCTTGATTGCTGCTAACTTCTCTTCTTTGGCCTCCTTGCAATGGACACGAACAAGGGACAGAGCTACGTCAGCACCGCACCGAGCAGAAGATTTCTTCCATTCCTACACTCGACCAGGGATCTCATTGAGTCAAGTCATCAAAGACTCGAGGTCATTTTGGAGCGTCTCCCTTGGCCAGAGCGCCGTGTCGATCCGCGACACCGCAACCTTCAGTCGAGCGAGGTAGTCTGTAACAGTGGCAAGTTGGGATTCCAGTGAAACACGTTCATGGAGCTTCATCTTTAACATGAGAATTGATGGGGTCCAAGCTTGTCTTGATTCGCCCAGTTTCTTCCTCAAAGTTTTGACAGAATTCTGCACTCGTAGAGAAATAATGAGTCAACAGTTATATGTCGAGTCGACGAAAGCAAATCAATCGGAAAAGTACCTTCAAACATGAGGAATAACTTCTTGGCGAGTCCTCCCAGATAAGTCTCCAGCTCGTCCCTCTTGTGGGAGATGTCTTCCACCTTGTCGGTCAGGGTCCCTTTATCCTTCTTCAGTCGAGTCACCTCTTTGTTGGCTTCATCAAGAGCAGCCTTCAGCTTGGAATTCTCTTCCTCTAGCTTTCCGACTGAGGCCAGCTTCTGGTCGGCGAGTGCCGTCTTTTCTTCTGTTCTTCTCTGTGCGGCCGCAAGGTCAGAGTCCTTCTTCTCCAAAGCCTGCCTCATTGTTTCTACAAAGAATAATGTTCGAGTTAGAAAAAGGAAGGAAAAGATGGCAGCAGAATTAGTCGACAAGTTTTCCATACCAGCAACATCATCATTAGCCTTCTGCAAATTAGTCTTGGCCAACTCTAGATCAAGATTGAGTTGGATCTGCTTCTGCTCTAAGTCAGCAAACCGAGCTCCAAGTTCACAAGATTTCTGTGGTCAGAAGATTGTTAGTCGACAGACACAAAGATTGGTTGCTTCCAAGCAATAAAGTAACAAGTTCAAAGAGTTCTAAGACTACTGCCGAATCTAACATTCAACAGTAGTCTCAGGGACTACACCCAGTGGGTGCACTCAGCATGCCCCCACTGGTTCGACTTTTCAATTGACTTGGTCCGTCCAGTAGAAAAAAGAGAGAGAAAGATATAACTTGTTCTCAGACCATAGCCGACTGCCCGTAGTCGACTACGGTCTCGGGGGCTACACCCAGTGGGTGCACTCAGCGTGCCCCCACTGGTTCAGGTTCCACTCGACATGATCTGTTCAGACCGAGTGGAAAAGTTCCACTCAAAGACCCCCGCCGAATCAAACATTTGACGGTGATCTCGGGGACTACACCCAGTGGGTGCACTCAGCATGCCCCCACTGGTTCAAAGATTCAATCGATACAACCTAGTCGACTCAAGAGGAAAAACTATTTAGCAGAAATTGAAACACCCAGTGGGTGTACAGATGCAAAGTGCAGACTGACAAATGGATGCACAGCAAAGGTTTTCAGGTACCATATCCTAATAGAACAACCGTCAAGCTAGAAGATCAGTCGGAAATAAGCTAACCTAGACGTTGGCCTGGAGTGCTGAGCTGGCGTCATAAGCAGCTTGACCGGCCTCGTGAACCACTTTCATCTGCTCCATCATAATGCCTGCCTGGCATATAGCTTCCTTGGCAGCACTCACTTGGTCCTTTGGGACGTGATGGGCGGTGAAAAGTGAAGACGGTGGATCAGCTACAACCTGTGCAGTCGACGCTGAAGGTTGTGCACTCGACAATGGAACAACAAAAGTAATAGAAGCCCAGTGGAGGTCTCCGGACTGCTGAATCATTGGTTCCATCGCCGGCGTCGACTGGGGCGTCTTGCTAGTTGATACTTTCCTGCCCGAAGTCCTGCTCCTCCTTCCTGTGGGCCTCAGTGGCACATCTTCGTTGTCATTTGGAAGTTCAATAACATTGGGCGGAGCTGCAAAGGAATCAATCGCAAGAGTTCAGTCGACTGTCAAAATGGCTGATAAAGTAAAGACAAGATGCCAAGAGTTATACCTGCGTTGGAGGTGACTGCGTCTTCCATCTCCTCCTCATCATCATCTTTATAAACAGAAGTCCCAAAGGTAGCAGCACTGCAAATTTCAAAATTCACTCGGTCAGAACAAGAAAGTGAGTCGACCAAAGATCAAGTCGTGCAAAACTAAGAGGTCGAGCTCAAGGATTACCCAGAAGCGATGGGGATGGCCACTTTGATCTTGGGAAAGGCCTTTCGGGGCTTTGACGGTGCGACTTTGGGCTGCTTCGGAGCTTTCTCAGTCGGCACAAGAGAAGATGTTCGAGTGCGCTTTGAGGTCTGACCAGTCGGAGCAGTCACCTTGCCACGGACACTCGCTGGGTCTTGCCTCTGCTTGGAGCGTCTTTCCGAGCGAGGTGGAGACTCGACTTCCTCGCCGTTGCTTGAATCTTCACTCTCCTCATCTTCTCCCCCCATCAGATTGCCAGCCGCCGCTCACCTCTCCCTCCTGCTCCTGCTCCTGCACCTGCTCTCCGTTGGGCATCGAGTACATCTCAGTATAAATCTGCAAGGCACGAGATTGAACAGATATCAGTCGGTTTCGTGAACTATTATATATTAGAACAAATGGATGCTTGGAAGATAAGGTCAGACCTTGTCCGGCTCGTTGGTGTTGTCGAGTGGAGAAATTCTCCTGGACCCCCTTGGGTCGTCCTTGTTGCCTGTGATGCCCTGCAACCACCGCGTCACTGCCTCCTCGTCAACTTCCTCTGGGTGGATCCGAGTGGTGTCGTCAATACCCGAGTACATCCACATCGGATGATCACGAGCTTGAAGTGGTTGGATGCGTCGACTGAGAAAAACCTCCAGCAAATCCATGCCAGTCACACCGTCGCGGACAAGTTGGACTACTCGCTCAACCAACATTTTCACCTCCACTTTCTCAGCTAGAGTCACTTTCAAAGAAGAGGGCTTCTCAACTCGGTCCATGTTAAACGGAGGGAGGCCAGTCAACTGACCAAGGGTCGGTTGGTCCTTGCAATACAACCAGGTCGACTGCCATCCTCTGACTGACTCGGGAAGAATCATAGCTGGGAAAGTGCTTTTACCCCTCATCTGGATCCCTAGACCTCCACACATCTGGATCACGTGTGTCCTCTCATCACTCGGATTAGCCTTTTTTTACAGATTGAGAACAAGTGAAAATGTGTTTGAAGAGACCCCAGTGCGGTCGACAGCCCAGAAAGTTCTCACACATGGACACGAATGCAGCAAGGTATGTGATGGTGTTGGGAGAAAAGTGATGAAGTTGGGCTCCAAAAAAGTTCAGAAAACCCCAGAAGAAAGGATGGGGGGTGTCGGTGTCAAAACCGGCGGATCTCGGGTAGGGGGTCCCGAACTGTGCGTCTAAGGTCGATGGTAACAGGAGGCGGGGGACACAATGTTTACCCAGGTTCGGGCCCTCTCTATGGAGGTAATACCCTACTTCCTGCTTGATTGATCTTGATGAATATGAGTATTACAAGAGTTGATCTACCACGAGATCGTAATGGCTAAAACCCTAGAAGTCTAGCCTGTATGACTATGATTCCTTTCCGAACTAAGCCCTCCGGTTTATATAGACACCAGAGGGGGCTAGGGTTGTACAAAGTCGGTTACATAGAAAGGAATCTTCATATTCGGTCGCCAAGCTTGCCTTCCACGCCAAGGAGAGTCCCATCCGGATACGGGTGGAGTCTTCGATCTTCGTATCTTCACAGCCCATCAGTCTGGCCCATGTCCAATAGGCAGGACGCCCGAGGACCCCTTAGTCCAGGACTCCCTCAGTAGCCCCTGAACCAGGCTTTCAATGACAAGGTGTCCGGCGCGCAGATTGTCTTCGGCATTGCAAGGCGGGTTCTCCTTGCCGAACACTCCAAGATAGTCTTCGGACGCAACGAACGTGCCCGGATCTGTAACACAAGTACCACACACACAGCCGTAGAGAGTATAATATTCCACGAGTCACATATGCTGACAACTTTTGGCAAGATGACATCATGCCTACCCGGTCATTATTTCGAACCGTTTTCTTCTGCCGTTCCGCGTTTCGAGGTGCGGTTTCCATTGGCACGTCTTGTCAAAGCAGAGATCGTGGCCCCTTATTGCGGGATTCTCATCAATACGGGCGTGGGTAATCCAACCGTGCTGTTTTACACAGCCCTTGGGAACAGGCGAGTTTAGAGGCGAGTGGGGAGGCGTTCAATATCCACTTCCTTTATAAGGAGATAAGGATTCCCCTTCTTCACCCACGCCTCCTCTCCCTCTCTGTCCTTCCATTCTCGAGCTCCAGCGCCCAATTTCCCATCTTCTCCCCCTCAAGGAAGCACTCAATCATGTCCGGATCCGGAGGCCAAGGCAAGTGGATGGTCTCCTCCGTCAAGGAGAAGGACATCACCCAGATTCGGGTGGTCGGGTATCTGGCGAAAGGAATCACCCACCGTCTGCCTACCAAAGGGCAAGTCATCCCCACCCCGAAGCCTACTGAGAGGGTGGCCTTCCTCCCGCACTTCATCCACGGGTTAGGGTTTCCACTCCACCCTTTCGTCCGCGGGCTAATGTTCTATTACGGGCTAGATTTCCATGATCTAGCCCCGAACTCTTTCCTCAACATCTCGGCATTCATTGTCGTGTGTGAGGCTTTCCTCCGCATCCAGCCCCACTTCGGACTAAGGCTTAAGATCTTCAACGTGAAGCCGAAGGTGGTGGATGGTCAGCACGCGGAGTGTGGAGGCGCCATGGTGAGCAAGATGCCCAACGTCACTTGGCCCACGGGCACTTTTGTGGAGACTGTCAAGGAGTGGCAGAAGCAGTGGTTCTACATCACAAAGCCACGCGGCGCCACTTGGGCGGCAGCTCCCGAATTCAAGGCCGGAGCCCCAATGCGGCTCACCTCCTTGATGGAGAAGGGCCTCAACTAGTCTTCATCGGGTGAGCTGATAGCGCTGCAAACGCGCATTCAGAGCATGGTGGATAAACACATCAAGCTCGTCGACGTGATCCAGGTGATGCTGGTTCGCCTGATCCTCCCCTGCCAAAGCCAAAGGTTCCCCTTGTGGGAATTCGATCCAAAGAAGCACCAGACCCTGGAGAGGCTCTTCGGAACTACTCATGAAGATGCCTGGAAGTTGCTCTTCAAGGCCAACGAGAAGCCGCCGGTCATTGACTCGGACCGCGAACACGATCATACCCATCCCGCTAATGCGGTAAGTTCTTTACTTCCCCAGGCGTACCCTCTACTTGCTTGTCCAAGGAGGGTGTTTAATTTTTACCAAATTATTTCAGGTGTGGACGGAGAGAGCGGAGCAGATCCAGTGTTCGGCTCCGCTGCCCGAAGAGCCAGTCATCCCGCTCCTGGCGAAGATGCTGGTTCCGGCGCCTTATTAGCCGCCGGAGAAGAAGGCCAAGAAGAAGGCCGAAGGAGCCAAAGGTGGCCCCCGTCGCAAGGGTGCTTCGGACGTGACGTCCGAAGACGAAGAGACCCCTTTCTCCGCTGCTGAGGACAAAGACGACAAGGAGGAGGAGGAGAAGAACCCTTCCCTGCTGAGGGAAAGAGGAAGAGGGCGGCCTCCACGAACCTGGAGGTGGAGACGTCCAAGAAGGGGAAGGGCTCCCTTGCGGATACCTCCGCGTGGGATGTCGACAGCAGTCCAGGGCGACGCTCCCGACCCAAGCCCCTGGCTGCATCATAAGTGTCAAAACCCGTATATGTCCATATATCCGGCCTCTTCTTTTTATTGTATTGATATGGTTAATCATGCCATTGCAGTCCGGCCCATGACAGTTCCCAGTGACCCTCATCAAGGGGTTCGCTGGACTCGAGGGCGATGGCCAGCGAGTCGCCGCCGGCCGCTTACTCTCCCAAGGCCAAGGGTGACGCCGAGGTGCTGTCCCGAAGGACCTTCCAAGGCCAGGGGAGGTTCAGGAGGTGCCAGAAGGCGAAACCTCCGTCGCCGGACACCAGGGGGAGCAAATCCCCATGGAGACAGGTGATGAGGGCCGTATTCAGTTCGGTCCTCAGCCGAATATGATTTCGGAAACCAATACGTCTTCGGAATCCAGTGTGCAACCTCCTTCGAAATAGGTGGGTATGCCCATTCCACCGGTGACCCCTGTCCAGCCAGGGGCACCAGATAATATGCTGGAAGCGCTGCAAGGCGCTTCCATTGTGGATGAGCACCGTGTCCTTATGGGCACGGTAATTGAAAGGGTTCAGTCCACCAAGAGCAGACTAACCGAAGCCTGCAGCAGCCTGCTGACAGGTTTTGAGGTAAGCGACACAATAAGAGAAGATCCCAATATAGACAGTAGCCCCTGAGACACTGTCCAGTGTTCGGAAAGAAAGGCCGGACAAAGGATCAATCCATTATTGCAGGAAACTAACTAAATATGTCTGAAATGAATATGCAGGCATCGCTGCTGGCCGCGGCCTCACATACTGCCGAAGTCTCCGGACTGAGGCAGAGACTGGAGCAGGCCGAGGAGGAGCTCGGCCAGGCGAGGAGGCAGCTCCAGGAGAAGCAAGGTATGTAATAACCCGCTATATATCCGGAAAGAGTAAATGATATATGTTGACTGGAGTGTCATGATATGTGTAGAAGCGACGACCGAGGTCGAGGCCCTAAAAAAGGCCCTGGCCGAAGCCGAGGAGAAGGCTGTCAAGGAGCAGGCCGCCTGTAAGAAGCTTAAGGTCCGGCTCAATGAGGTCCAACAAGAGCTCCAGGACGCGGCGAAGAAGTGCGAGACCTTGGAGCGCGATGCGTCGGCTCAAGAGACTAAACTCGCCAAGGCTCATCAAAGCGCAGAAACGGCCCGGAATGAGGCCCAGGGCGCCCTCCAGTATCTTTTACTAACCCGGATTCGGAGTTTTCCAGGGGCTTTTGCTGATCTGCCATGCAGTGTGTCCGACGCTGCGGAGTTCTTCTGAGCCGAAGAGGGGAGCTCCACGGAGAAGCTGTTCTGGTTGCAATATCTTGCGCCAGAACATCCGGTGCCCTTCAGCGATCAGCTAAAACAGCTGGTCGAGCTGCACAGGGTGGCCGAACTGGCCATGAAGGATTTAATAATCCGGTTGTGGCCAGCCGAAGCTATACCCAGCAGTTACTTCGGCCTCGTGAAGCGGCTGGTGGATGCCTGTCCTCGGCTGGACGTCGTCAAGCGGTCGGTCTGCATCGAGGGAGCGCGGATGGCCTTCTCACGAGTCAAGGCGTGGTGGGCGAAGATGGATGTCAAGCTTGTGACCGAGGGGCCGCCCGAGGGCAAGGAGCACCGCACACCCGAGCGGTATTTTGGAGACGTCCTGGAGGGGTCCCGCCTCGTAGCGGCGCAGTGTTCACAAGACATTATCCTTGAATGAATATATTCAAGTTGTCCGTGCCTTGTAAGATGAAACAAAGCTGTTATGTAATATAATTTTTGTTTTTATAAAAAATTTACCTCCTGTGCGGCCGTGTGTTATAAAATCTGAGTGTTGGCCAGTCATCGGCTTCTGCCCCCATGTAGGTAGTACGGGGGTGTTCGGGATGGAATCTAAACACTCTTGATCCAATTGTTTGGTCCTTGAAGGAGGTGTTTAGCGCAACGAACCAGGCAATCAGACTATACGGCTTGAACACCCTCACTTAGCCATAGGAGTTTGACAATAAAAATATAGGCGCAGCCCCTAGTATCCGAACTAGGATGCAGTAGACACCTGATCGGGCAAGTACCGATCCCTCGCGTAATGCGGAAAAAATCTCCAACGATTTGAGACCTCCGAAGAGCTGACCGGCTCTCGCCGCATCATGACAGTCAGTTTTTGGCTTTCTCTACTGAGGTGCTCCATTGGGTAAACCAGGGCACAATCGCAGTAGTTCTCCCTTTACTACCTTAGTCGATGTAGCGGAACATAAGGTAGCAAGCACAGGAGCCGGGCAACCCAACTATTGACCAAAGACATGATTCGGAGCCAATGCATATAATGCTAAATTCGGGGTGCCGGACTGTATCGTAAAAAGTGTTCAGACTTTTGTTGCCGTAGAGCGGGGCGCTATGAAGCCCCTGGCAAATTAAAACGTACCGCAGTGCACGGGTGCTATCTGATAAGTTTATTAAAAGAAAGGGGAAACAGAAAAGTGGTAAATGCAATAGGGAGGGCCCCTGAAAGTTGGGCCTCAAACTGTTTCCGTTGTAATTTGATTTATACGCCCAAGCTCATTGATACAAATAGTGTGATAAGCAAGAGGCTATTTAACATGCCGTCACCAAGGGAGAGCTGTGTGTGGGCCCTGAAAACAGGTAGAGTGGTCGTTAAAGAGACCACCTAGAAGTTCCCCTCTACGTCCAGGCTCACTGCCGTCTTGGTGTATTTGTCCCTCGAAAGTAACTGCGATCAAGCCATCAAGGAAGGCCTGTGAAAAGGAACCTGAAAAGGAAAAAAAAGAAACAGTGAAAGTAAATGTGTCCGGGAGCGGTCAAGTCGTATTGTGGATCACAGGGTAGGTATGCCTCCATCTCTCCCCATGTAATTTTGAGTGCGTAGTTATGTACGCGCGGTACCAATGCCACCATTTGACCGGGATTGGGACGGAGGCCGAATTGCTAGTCGAGCTCCTGACGAGCTGAGCTTTCCTGCTGCAGAATAGTCCGGACCCTCTTAACGGTGTCCGGGGGCTCGACAGCCGAATTAAGGTTCTTCTTGAGAAGGCCGCTCTGTACTTCTGCTGATAGGGTAGCGGTGTGCGCTTCTGTGCGGAGGGAGCGTTCTGTGCTTCCATTGACTGTTATGATGCCGCGTGGACCGGGCATCTTGAGCTTGAGGTAAGCATAATGTGGGACCGCATTGAATCGAGCGAATGCGGTTCGTCCGAGCAGTGCGTGGTAGCCGATGCGAAAAGGGGCGATGTCGAAGATTAATTCGTCGCTTCAGAAGTTGTCCGGTGATCCGAAGACAACCTCTAGCGTAATTGAGCCCGTACAATGGGCCTCTACGCCTGGTATGACTCCTTTAAAGGTAGTCTTTGTGGGCTTGATCCGTGATGGGTTAATGCCCATTTCGCGGAATGTATCCTGATAGAGCAGGTTCAGGTTGCTGCCGCCGTCCATAAGAACTCGCGTCAGGTGGAATCCGTCAATTATTGGGTCAAGGACCAATGCGGCTGAACCGCCATGACGAATACTAGTCGGATGATCCCGTCGATCAAAAGTGATCGGGCATGACGACCATGGATTAAATTTTGGGGCGACTGGCTCTATCACATAGATGTCCCTGAGCGCACGCTTGCGCTCCCTCTTGGGGATGTGTGTAGCATATATCATGTTCACCGTTTTGACCTGGGGAGGAAACTTCTTTTGTCCCCCTGTGTTCGGTTGCCGGGGCTCCTCGTCATCGTCCTCGCTTTGCGATCCCTTTTCTTTGTTTTCAGCATTTAACTTGCTGGCCTGTTTAAAAACCCAACAATCTCTGTTGGTATGATTGGCTGGTTTATCTGGGGTGACATGGATCTGGCACGGGCGGTCGAGTATGCAGTCCAGGCTGGATGGTCCCTAACTGCTTCTTCTATATGGCTTCTTCCGCTGACCGGACTTGGAGCCACTGAATCCGGCGTTGACTGTCGTGTCATCGATGTTGTCGCCATTGCTTCGGCGTTTGTGTCTATTGCGTCGGAGCCTGCCATTGCTATTTTTGCCCTCGGAGGTGCCTACTTCGCTTGCTGTGTTTTTGCTGTGGGCCAGCCAACTATCCTCACCCGCACAGAAGCGAGTCATGAGTGCCGTGAGGGCTGCCATGGATTTCGGCTTTTCCTGGCCGAGGTGGAGGGCGAGCCATTCGTCACGGATGCTATGTTTAAAGGCCTCTAGGGCTTCGACGTCCGGACAGTCGATGATCTGGTTCTTTTTAGTTAGGAACCTACTCCAGAATTTCCTGGCTGACTCTCCACGCTATTGGACTATGTGACTTAATTAGGTCATCGGCATCAGGTGGCCGGACATATGTCCCTTGGAAGTTGTCGAGGAAAGCTTCTTCCAAGTCCTCCCAGCTGCCAATAGAATTTTCAGGCAGACTATTTAGCCAGTGCCAAGCTGGCCCTTTGAGTTTTAGTGGGAGGTATTTGATGGCGTGAAGGTCATCCCCGCGGGCCATGTGGATGTGGAGAATAAAATCCTCAATCCATACCGCGGGATCGGTTGTTCCATCATATGATTCGATGTTTACGGGTTTGAACCCTTCTAGGAATTCATGATCCATTACTTCATCAGTGAAGCAGAAAGGATGTGCGGTGCCTCTATATCGGGCCGCCTCGCGACGTAGCTCTGATGGTGTCCATCTGCGGTTTTCGGCCTGGGCATGACTAGGTTTGTTACGTCCGAATAAATAGCCGTCCTCGCGTGTCAAGGCACGTTCTCACGATCCGTAGATCGATCTTGTATATGTCCTGCTCTACTGTCCAGGTCTTGACGAAGGTCATATGTATAACCCCGAGCTATCTTATCCCTGCCTTTACGGCGAGGTGGGACAGTCTGGTTTTCGGCTCGAGTTGCCATTTTATCCCGACCGTGTGGCGGTCGGTCGGCCGCATTGCGTGATGCTGGCGCGGGCTCTAGCGCCTCATCATCGAACTGAGGTAGCAATTTGTGTTTTGGGTAACTTTTAGCTGGGCGTTTAAGGCCGTATTCCTCGGCTGCCAGGACATCGGTCCATCTGTCATTGAGCAGGTCTTCATTAGCTTGAAGCTGCTGCTGCTTCTTTTTCAGGCTCCTCGCAGTGGCTATTAGCTAAAGCTTAAAGCGCTCCTACTCGAGAGGTTCCCCAGGCACGATGAAATCTTCGTTGCCGAGGCTCACCTCCTCCTCGGAGAGCGGATGATAACTACCGTCCTCCGAGTCTTCTTCTATGGCCTGTTCATCAGGGCTAACTTGCCGATCTTCCCGATTGTCTTGTTCGACAGTTTTGTTCGTTGGGGTCTTCTGCGTTTTCGGCACCATCCGGAGTGTTATCGTCTTTTGTGCCGGTGTTGCTATCCTTGCTGTGGCGCCGCTGACGACGGCGCTTTGGTTGTGTCTTAGGAGGGTCATCCTTCGCTGGGTTCTCCTTGTCCTCGCCGCTATTTTCTTTGGGTGTATCCACCATGTATACGTCGTACGACGAAGTGGCCGTCCAGCGTCCGATAAATGGCGGGTTCTGGCCATGCTCTTCTTCTGCATCATCGTCCATACCGTCGATCTCTTCGGAGCCGTAATCGAGCGTGTCGGTTAAGTCCTCGATAGTGGCTATGTAGTGGGTGGCGGGTGGGAAGCGAAATTCCCCGTTATCAGCCTCCGGTTCGAACCGGATATAGTTCGGCTGCGAGTCCCCCGCTAAGGACATATTTCTTAATGAGTTTAACACATCGCCCAAAGGCGAGTGCCGGAAGATATCTGCGGCGCTGAATTCGAAGATCGATAACTGATCAAGCTCAGCATCCGCGGATGCACATGGTTCGGAGCTTATAGCCGGAGTCGAATCCGAAGTTCCGGTGACATAGACGTCACATGACGTTAAGTCTGTGTGCGGCTACAACGCCGCGGAATCTGCGGCCTCTGTGGTGGGGTTGATCCTCCCATCCTCGGATGGCGCGGTCTGCTCTGAATCTAAGGCCGGAGCAGTTACAGGTGCAATTTCCTGAGTATGGTCCGATGACGGATTTAAATCATGTTCATCGTAGGTATAGGGAGCGGCTGCCGTGGTCTCGAATCTGTCGAAGATCAAGTCTCTGCGGATGTCCGCGACGTAGTTCAGGTTACCAAATCTGACCTGATGGCCAGGGGCGTAGCTGTCGATCTGCTCCAGAAGGCCAAGCGAGTTGGCCCGCAGTGCGAAGCCGCCGAACACGAAGATCTGTCCGGGGAGGAAAGTTTCCTCTTGGACAGTATCGTTGCTAATGAATGAAGGGGCCATCGAACCTTTTGGGGATGGCACAGTGGAACTCTCAATGAAAGCACCAATGTCGGTGTCAAAACTGGCGGATCTTGGGTAGGGGGTCCCGAACTGTGCATCTAAGGTCGATGGTAATAGGAGGCGGGGGACACAATGTTTACCCAGGTTCGGGCCGTCTCTATGTAGGTAATACCCTACTTCATGCTTGATTGATCTTGATGAATATGAGTATTACAAGATTTGATCTACCACGAGATCGTAATGGATAAAACCCTAGAAGTCTAGCCTGTATGACTATGATTCCTTTCCGGACTAAGCCCCCCGGTTTATATAGACACGGAGGGGGCTAGGGTTGTACAAAGTCGGTTACAGAGAAAGGAATCTTCATATTCGGTCGCCAAGCTTACCTTCCACGCTAAGGAGAGTCCCATCCGGATACGGGTGGAGTCTTCGATCTTCGTATCTTCACAGCCCATCAGTCTGGCCCATGTCCAACAGGCCGGACGCATGAGGACCCCTTAGTCTAGGACTCCCTCATGGGGGCAAAGAGAAACCACGATCGACGTGAGTCGCAAGAAGGACACACTCACCCTCCTGCGGCCGCGGCTCAGTCTCGTCCTCCGGAAGCCGCCAAGAACCATGGGGAATCAATCCCCCCTCGACCAGATCCTCCAGATCTTCCTGCTGGATCATCGACCGAATCCAGTCGCCCTGGATCCAGCCGGGCGGCAGGCCAGATCTCGATGACGACCCTCCCCGTCTCGTCTTCTTCCCCTTCGCCTTTGTCGTCGCCTTCTTCGTGCACTCCAGAGCCACCGTCTTGTCCTTTCCCATCGCGGCGGGTTCAGCTCAGGCTGGGCAGCGGCGCCGAGGGTGGAGGTGGATGCAGTCGAGAAGCAGAGGAAGAGGGAAGAAAATGGGACGCACTGTGCAAAAAACACCGGCCCAGACGCCTTATATGGACCTATTCCCTGAGTGGCTGACTTGTGGGCCCAGGCAATCCTGTCAAATCCCGCAATAGTCGTGCGCTCGATACATGGCGAAAAAGGTGGCGCGAGAATCGAGGCGCTCCTGCCTAATCCGCTTCGCTTACTGCGACTCTCTCTGTCCCGCGCGCTTCCCCAAATTTCGAATCCCGTGAGATCCGGGGACGGCAGCGCAGTCGATCGCGCCGAAGATTTTATGCCATATCAGCATTCGAAGCTTATCGGCAAAGTTCACTCGACTACCTCTGAATGGTTCAAGGCGACTGAAAATGAGGTCGAAATTTTTTGCATGGTTCGCCAATCCAAGTAAAATGCTTCCGAAGCATGAAAATTGGGTCGGAACCATCTTCTACTCCATCTCCACTCGGACACAGAACCATTCGGGGGCTAATGACGATGACATGTACCTAGGGTAGGGCAATAGACCTGATCTAAGCACCCTTCCCAAGGACACTGCTTTACAGTCAAGGACATTCAAAGGACAGCAAATTCTACCGACTGAAATCACCACAGGATGCAACCCACTCGACCGTAGGTTCCACTCGAATAACCCAATTCCATTCGACCAGGATATAATCATTCAACCATATCAGAAACCACTCGGAATACAGAAGATCTAGGGTCACTCTGGATGACAACGGTCAGGCGTTCACTCCGTAGTCTTAATGATCATTTATATGACTTTAATACTGACGTTACCAGTAACGTCCCCTCTTTATGTACATTTAATCCTATCTAACGGGGGATGGCTGGGGTCCTGGCGCACTCTATATAAGCCACCCCCTCCTATGGGACAAGGGTTCGCACCCCCTGTAACTTCATGCATAATCCAATCAACCAGCCTCAGGGCATAGAGACGTAGGGCTGTTACTTCCTCTGAGAAGGGCCTGAACTCGTAAATCTTGCGTGCACAACTTCACCATAGCTAGGATCTTGCCTCCTCATACCTACCCCCCCCATTCTACTGTCAGACTTAGAACCACGACACTAGCAGGAGACAATTTTGCCACATAAGCTAGGCAGGTAGGGGGACGCCGCACCAGATCGACCAAGTTTGGATTACAACCCAAATGCTACCACAGAAACATTAGGGGGAATATAGGGACTGAAAGAGCCAACTTCAGCATACCAGTCTAAGCACCCTCGGCCTCCATCCTTGCGATGCACGGTACACCTCGTTTGCCACCTGCTCGACCCTAGCGCCACTGATAAAATTAAGTAATAATACAGTTAAAATAGAGCGAGTGTCCTCTCGATCATTTCATTTCCAATGTAGATAAAGAAAGTGCTTCTCTTTGTTAGTATATGTTTCATCAACTAGTCCCATTGTTAATGTTTAAGCGTTTCTGCAAACTGGGGTGCTTAATTTTAGTTGATCTGCACAAAAATAGAGATTGGAATGTATCAAGGCCCCTCCTTGTAGTACCACTGTACACTTATGTTCATCACTGGCAGAAGGTGTATCGGGGAGACTTGGGTCGATTTCCAGTATGAGGCCTACTGTGTGAGGCGTCGCAGGGTCCATCTCGCCCTCGCAGCATGACATACTATGATACTATCGCAATATTTTCTTCTATTTATTAGTGTATGTTTCATCAACTAGTGCCACTATAATGTAATCATGCTTTTTCATTATCTGTGCAAACAGGGTTATTGAGCTGCATTTTGGTGGAACTGCACAAATGTATGGATGGATTCGGCATATATGCAGAGTGCGAGGTGTGCCAAGTAAAAATTACCGACACCAACCATGCTCCATGCACGCATTGGCATCCACCAATGGGATGTGTGGCGCTCTTTGTGGACGGATGTTTCTCAGTAGCGAATCCTCTAACCAAATACTAGTAGCTTATATTGGCAGTTTTCTAGGGAGTACTCTTTTCTGAAAGAAGCACCAATCTATTTTTCTTTATTTGTACACAGTGTCACAACTTTGACCCAAAGGTCCAGAGCTATTTTAGGGTGATTGGTGTAGTACTCGGAGACTGATTGTAAGCATGATTTTCATTAGCTGTCACACTGATTGTAAGCATGAGCAGATGGAAGATTAGGTTAGTGCGAAACTTACCTTAAACCCTACCGCTGCCGTTGAAACGAGGCGAGCGTCAAGGGAACCGTGGAGAACGTCGGGGAAGCGACATCGCGCCATCCGGCCTCCTCTTGCGGTGGGAGAACGAATACTCCTGTGGCTCCGACTGGCTCTGCACCCTGACGAACGGCACACCATACTCGATCTAGTCCTTATCCTCTGTATGCTCGACCTTCGACCTGTACGCCCACCACCTCCACCTAACTTTCGCCTCGGGCGAATTTATCTGCTCCATCGCCCAGAGGAGATACTCGATGAACTCGAAGGACTGCGGCGTGACTGCCACCGAGGAGTACATCGTCACCCTCATCGCCGTCGTCTCGCTCTTTCACATACATTGCCACATGGCCCTCACCGTCCTCGAAATCTTCCACTCATCGTCAAACCAAGTAAGGATCTCCTTCAACCTGGCTAACTTTGCCTAGTTGCCGCCGGCGATCTGCCTGATTCGCTGCTACATCCTCTCCATAGATGTCCTTCTGAGAGGTCCGGTGCTAGCTTTGGAAGATGGGAAGAGAGATGGTGGTCTTGCAATGGAGAAGAGGGAGAGGAGCGTGCGGCGCGCTGTGACTGGATCAAAATCAAAATCAATTTACCCTTCAATTAAGAAAGCGGCCCCACATTAACTAGTTTCCCTTTTATTCTGGGTCATAACTAACCATGATTTTCACAAATAAAATATATGTTATACGTTGCAAAAATAATATAATTTGAAAGTACATTCAGATACGAACCAAACGATACAATTTTTGGTGACATGCATTCACATTTTGCTTGTCAAATACAGTACGTGGTCAAACTTTGACCCAAAATATGCAAAACAGAAAAATACTTCCAAGACCAGCGCCGCTCCTCTCCTCTTAAACCACCGCCGCTCCTCTCCTGTTCCAATCTAAATCCAGAGCCGCTCCTCTCCTCTTCCATTTCAAAACCACCGCCCCTCCTCTCCTGTTCCAATCCAAAACCAACGCCACTCCTCTCCCATTCTAATCCAAAACCAACGCCACTCCTCTCCTATTCTAATCCAAAACCAGCGCCGCTCCTCTCCTCTTCCATTCAAAAACCACCACCGGCGAGTGAAGGTGCTGTGGAGAAGTAAATCGATGGAGGAGTATAACCGATACGTGAGGATCGCAGATGACGACCCTGTGAAGCTAGCTAGGATGTTGGAGATACAGTCTTGGTTTGACAACAAGGAGCAACTAACGGCGACGGCAACATCCATGGCCAAATATCTGCAACAGAGCGAAAAGGCGGCGATACTCCCGAAGGGAGTCGCGCCGGAGTACATAGAGCTGCTCCTCTGGACCATGGATCCGATCATGAGGCAGCGGTGGTGGGAGTATCGATCCCAGATGGAGCATACACCAGAGATTGAAGGATCGAGCATCTACAGGGTGCCGTTTGTGAGGGTGCCATGCCAAAGCGAGCCGGTGGAGTCTTGGTCGACCGAACCCAACTGCAAGAGGAGAAAGGCAGTTGGCCCGACGACGCTTCCCCGCCATCCTCTCCCTTGCCGTTCACATCGTCTCATGGGGCGGCTGTCTGCCACCGAGGAATAGGAGGGGACTGCTCCCCCAGCCCAATAGTTGAGCAGGTTGTGAATTGTCAGGAGGAGCTTAGGGTTGTCGGTATTTGCAGGTTGTGAATTGTGTTTTGTGTTGTGTATTTTGAGAGTACTTTCAGATATGAATGTCTTTTGAATTTCAGACTTGCAGTATTGAGCATATGAATTATTTTATGAATTCTAGATCTATTTTTAGCAAATGTAGTTTCATAGGAGTATAAAAGTGCAGACAATGTGATTCTCAGAGAAGAAACTGCAACTTTCAGTGGCAGAGCATTTATATTAACACGGCCTTTTCAAACAGGGATAACATCATGTTGGAAGTTTTATTCATGGTCGAATATGGAACTACCAGCCAGTTAACATCATGCTGATCAACATTCATGCATAGCACATCTTCATATGATGCACAGTAAAAAAGATACGCTATTTTCAAAATACCCACACAATGTCGAGTGTGCAAAACACAGAGAAAACGAGGGACGAAGTTTTGGCAAGTGTTGGACGTGGTGTGCGTAGATGACAATGGGGACCCACATGTCAATAATGGCAGAGGCAAAAAAATTGGAGATATTTTCCCTGCATCAGGTGGAATCGAACCCGGGCGGAACAAGGGTCGGGTGGTGTCACTTGGCCACTAGGCTAGTTCAGTAGTTTTGGTAAAAATAAAACACTGCCTCTGGTGGTCTGATCTTGTCCTGCGCCTTTGTGCACTCGCCGTGGCGCCGCTGTCTGCCGTTGTGAACATGCTGAAAAAATTAGAGGAATCTGGAGAGGACTGTACGTGGAGAGGCGGACAGTCGGGACCCACCAGGTCTATGGCCATACGCAAGCAAGTGCCTCATTGAAAAAATACTTCCTCCTAATGCTATACTGATGTTGGGGCCCACGGGTTTGTCAACATAGTTACATTTTTTTGGTGCTTCAACGTAGTGACTAAAGGAGATAAATTTACAATGAAGCGGGGGAGCTGGTAGGTATCATTTATTATCACTGGGGCAGCAAGTATCAGCTGGGTTGTGGGCTGCCCCATTTAGGCTTTCTTTTTTAACGTGCGTAGCCCACGACATGCCGGTTTGTATTTTCTTGAGGGACGTCATGTATCGACCGGCCTATGACCTCCCATCCGAGGTTTTATTTTTCCTGAAACATCGGCAGCCCAACTTATGTATTTTTTTGAAGAAAACCCAGAGGTCTGTTCTATTTTTCTATATAAGAATAGGAACGCCTGGTCCAACTTATGTTTCCCTTCTAACTATATTATATATATTCAAATTATTTTATATATTATTGTTATTGTCATCATATACTTAACAGATACTTACATATATAAGAAAAAAATATCCCACGTCTTATTAACTTATAAAAATAATTTCTTAACAATAAAATCCTGGATTTTTTTACATTAAGGCAACGAAAATCCTGGTGATTGTGTACAAAAGCTTGGTAAGATTTAAGGACCAATGTAATAATAAATCACTTATTATTTAAATATATGTATAACAAATTGCTCAGCCCCTATTTATTTTTTGATAACATTGCTGCGCCCAACCTAACATTATAATTAGAATCAGCCCAGCAAAATCGCGTATTTCGAGAAAGTGGAAATGGCCTGTAATTTTTTAGGAAAAAAATAAATGGGCGGCATGGACTATACATTATTTTTTACCCAGCCCAGCAAATGGACTGTAATTCTAAAAAAAGAGATCAAATTGACTGTAAATTCTGAAAAATGGGTTGAATATATGCCACATTGTTGGAGGGTGAAATGTGGGCCAATAGGTCGAAGCCAACGCAAGTCGTTGTCAACTTAGTCAACAAATGATTCTGACATCGTTAGCCATTGGATTTACATCCAACTCCTGGCATCCATCTTCAATCTCTCGTCTTCTTCCTCCAGCGCCGCCAGGACCACCTGCTCCTGCCTCCTGCTGCTAGCAGCTCTGCTTAGCACGCTTCATTGTGAAGCACTACCCCACCGCCGGCTAGGCCATCCCTCCACCCCTCCACACCTCCTATTCTTCTCCAGCGACCACACCGCACCAGAACCAGTTAACCCTCGTACACCTCTTCGTCTGTGACTCCACTCCCGCGTCTTCCCATCTCTGGCTCGTTGCGGTCCGGGGCCTCACCGTCGTCCACCACCTTGGATGCGCTCGGCACGTCATGGTCAACACACAAAAAATGAATAATCCCCCCTGCTAGCTGGGAACCACCATAGTGGGAGGCTGACTTGTGGGCCTACTAAGTTGACGGGGACGAAGGGCTTTGTCAACTTGATCAATATGAACGATTCTAGCTCCAGTGACCGTACGATGTCCATCCAACGGCCGTAATGCTTCTTCGACCTCTGGTCTTCTTGCTCCAGCCGCCCAAACCAGCTTTGGTCGTGCCGCGTGCTCCTGCCTCCCGTGGTCGGCTGTGCTACCGCGGAGGTCTCACCGCCCCTACTACTCCCACCACTGGGCAGGCCATCCCTCTACTCACCCACACCCCCTGTTATTCTGCGGCGACGACAGCCTCACATCATAGCCGAACCAGTGAACCCTCGTACTCCTCTCCGCGTGGGAATCCATTGTCGCATCTTCCCCGACTCCGCATCATCCCCTTACCAGGCCTCGCCGTTGTCCACCGCCCTGGTGCTCTCGGCGCGGCGTGGTCGACATGGTCAACGAACGACTTCCATCGAAAGAGTACTGTATGTGGAGAGGCTGACAGCTGGGTCCATGGCGCAACAAGGAAGTGCAACCTTATTACACGCATAATAATGATTCCTCCACCTGACAGCAGGGACCCACCGAACGGGCCACTGTATTTCGCGAAAAAAACATTCCCCCTGACTGCTGGGACCGACCAGCTACATCTTCGCACGCAAGTGCGTCCATATTACGGGAAAAAAATGATTCGCCCCTTACTGCTGGGACCCACCAGCTACATCTTCGCACGCAAGGAAGTGCCTCCTTATCCTCCCTGACATTCGGGACGCACCTGGTCGAAACGTACGTAGCGTTGTCATTATGGTCGCGAATGTGTACGTACATACTGGTCGATCGGTCTGTGTACAGGCTGCAGCAATGAACCGTGGCTGAGTAAGGAAGGGCACGTGTCGTAGTAGAGGCGCGGACGTAGCATGTACACATATGTACAACCAGGGTGCAAGAAATTAAATACGACCATGTACGTACATACGGGCGAGGTCTCGAACGCCTACTCACGCATACGTATGGCCAGGGCTCGTGTAGATGGCTGGGTCGAAACGGAGAAACTGCGTCGTCATGTTCATCGGGAGCCAACCGGCTTGGACAGAACAGCCGATCAAAACGCGGCCTGGCGTACCGCAGAACGGAGGAAACGGCCTTGTGTTCGACCGGCCACGGTCGAACGGGATCCTGTTCATCGGGAGGGGTCCGGCGTACCGCAAAACGGAGGAAACGGACTTGTCTTGGACCTCCTACGATCGACACGGGGTCCTCTCGATCGGGAGGGGTGTGGCGTACCGCAAAACGGAGGAAACGGACTTGTGTTGGAGCGCTACGGTCGAAACGGGGGTCCTGTTCATCGGCAGGTGTGTGGCGTACCGCAAAACGGGACTCCACGGGCTACTGTTCATCTCCACCATCGACTGCCTCCACGGGCCACTGTTCATCCACCGTCGACCTCCTCCAGCCTCCACCTACGACTGTTCATCCACGGCGTCTCCCATCGTGCCTCCACCAGCCACTGTTCATCCACGGGCTCCTGTTCATCCAGCCTCCACTGGCTACTATTCAACCAGCCCTCTCCACGGGGTCCTGTTCAACCACCCCTCCACATGCTACTATTCTTCCAGCCCTCCACCGGCTACTGTTTAACCAGCCCTCCACGGGGTCCTGTTCATCCAGCCCTCCACGGGGTCCTGTTCATCCACCCCCAACTGGCTCGATCGGGGTCCTGTTCATCCAGCGGCAACGGCCTCTACTACCACGGGGTCCTGTTCATCCAACCCCCACCGAGAACTGTTCATCCAACCCCCCAACAACGCTCACTATTCATCAAGAGGCAGCAGGTTCGATCGGCTTTAGTTAGCAGCAGTAGCGAAGGAATCGCTCGATCGGGTTCAGTTAATAGCCAGATCGATCGATCGCTCGGGTTCCGTAACGCATAGCCTGCAGTGCAATCGCTCCGGTTCAGTAGGCGAACGCCTCGCTCGGGTTCAGTTAGAGCCCAACGCCTCGCACCCACGCACATACATGTATGAGAGAAACGCGCATCGATCGGCCCCCGACCACCCACCGTAACCGGGAACTCCCCGATATTTTCCTCGCCCTCGCTTCTACCACGGTTTTTCCATCATGGATGGCCCAAAGAATGTCATGCAGCTGCGTCTCCGGCCCGGCCAGGACGAAAAACCCATTTTCTGTCATGAATTTTTGTCATAGAAGTAGGAGCCCACCACATCTATGATGATACCGGGTTTTGTCACAATTATCGTCATAGAAGTGTCATAAGCATGACCGGAAAAAAAATTCGGCCCAAAATGTCACGGATGTGTCTTTTTGTTGTAGTGCTCGGAGCAGCAAACCTTATTGTTGATGGCAGTTTATGCATTTTGGTATACATGGAAAAAATTACAAGTAAACACCAAAAAAATTTCATTATGTTAAGATGATTTATTTATATTGACTTAAATATGTACACATATATGACTACTATTCAATAAAGCAGTTGCAATGTATGAACAAAATTATATACGGACTTGACCTCTAGCTTTAGTAGAATATATACTATTCTATAACACCTTTGCACTTTAAGGTCATTTGCAGTGTACTGCATTAGCATATCAAGAGAACTGCAACACTGAGCTATGGAACCTTTTTTTGTTTGTGTGTTCGAGTTCTGATCTAACTAGTGTTGACACCTGGTATGGTACTGAATAAAAATAGGTAGAACTATCTAATCTTAATTGCTGACAAATCTGAAAAACAACACAGATCTTTGTGTTGAAGATAGTACTGAAGAAACTGATGGAAATATACATTCAAATGTGGATTTACAACCTAGATTGGTCAAAAATTATGAGGGAAAAGACATACCCATTTTTCCTGCAGGTCAGCGGATGTGAGGCGATGAAGAAATGGTGCCCGATACCCCCTGTTGGGTATCAGCATGCACATGATCTGGGTGCGCCACTTAGACTCGGTGAGCTCCAGACCATCGTCATACATGCATGCCTCCGCTATCGGCACCATCCTTGCCAAGAACCTGCATGAACAGTCCATGGCAGGTTTAGTGGAAATTCATAGAACAGTTAGGGATGGGCGGAACCCTAGATCTACGATTTGAAGAAGAGGAGGAAGGGGGAGGAGTTGTGTGAGTCCGGAGCATGAATGGATCGGTTTTATGCAGCCAATTGAGCAACGAAAGTGGGTGTTAGGTGGTGAAAGGATTCTGATTCAGTTTGCCAAAATGCATTTGAGAAGCAACAACACTGCTTACTTGAGTCAGGCGAACTGCAGTTTTTATCTGAACAAACTGCAGAATGCGTGGATTGTGTTAGTGTTTTTATTTTTCTAGTCATTGTTTTATTTTATAGGGGCCATGGTTTTTTGTAGTATGTGAGAATGTTTTTTATATCAGTGGTCTCTCTCTCGTGTTGGGCCTGTTGGGGAGCAAAGACGCATTCGGCCCAAGTAGGTCTGCCGGCACGACTTCTTTGCGGTGTGCTATGTGTGTGGGCTAATGTTTAGTCCCACCTCGCCCGCCGAGAGTGCCCGCGACCGGTTTATAAGCCCTGGTGAGGCAACCCCGCCGAACTCCTCTGGTTACTTATTGGGCGCTTATACACGGTGCTTGCTGCACTTTCCTCACTAACCTGTGGGCCCTTGTGTGCCCTGCCCCATGCATCGTGGCTCAGAACGGACTCGCCTGTGTTCATAAGCAGCGCGTACCTAGTACGACACTGGCTGGGGCCTGGTTGCACTTGGGTGGTCAATTTTTCTGTATCTTTCCTCTTACGCATCTTCTAATATGGGGCGTGCACTGCTTTGTTAGATCGTTGTGCACTGCATACATCAGAATTCTGTACTGCATGTGCCCACATTTCGCACTACATATGCAGGAGCATTTTGCACTGCATGCATCCTATTTGTGCACCGCATCTTCGTCCATTTGTGCACTGCTCGAATCACATACTTTATGTGCACTGCAGTATGTTCTAATATTGAACTCTAGTTTTGTAATTGAAATGAACTTCTTCATAACATAAGCAAAGTTCATCATTACAAGCCATTATGTATGACAAGCAAACTAAGTTTAGCAAAAGTAAGCAATCACAAGCAAACTAACTTTACATAAGCAAACAACAGAAAGCAAATATGATGATAAATATAAAATGACACGAGCAATGTTGGAGATACTTCCTTGGCTGGCACCGTCTGCTTCTTCAGCACATGTAGTCTCCCCAGCTCCTGCCATGCTTCTTGGGGGGGCTCCTCCTTCTCCAGCTTTGCGTGGCGAAGCCCGTCCTGGGTGAGGGTGATGCGGTTCCATATCTTGTACGCTGTGTACATGTCCTTTGCCGCGTACTTGATGTGGCTCATGGACAGGGGCAGGGAGTCCCAGCGCTTGTGTTCTTCGTTGGTGATCTTCTTCTTCATGTCGTTGTAGTAGTCGTCGACGAGCATGCCAGCGATGTCTGCAAGGGAGTCCAACTCCTTTGTGGCCTCCGGAACTCTCCATTCCATCTGGATGTCGATGAAGTTGGCGACCTCTAGTTTGACGCGCTCGAGCCTAGTTTTGTCGTCGTCGATGGAGAAGCCAGCAAATGTGTACCTGGGGTCGGCGAGGAAGTTGTCGAAGACGGTGCACCTTTCAGCGGCGCCCAGTTGGAAGAGCAACACAGGTTGAGTCTTGTCGACAGAGAGTTGGACGAGGTGGGGTCTCTGCGTCCCCTCAGGCTCATTTGTGTACTCTAGATCAATTCCGACGATCTTGTGGCACTGGAACCTGAGATGGCACTCATACTGCTTGAGGGAGGTTGCCATCTGCTTCTTGTCGTTGGTGTGGATCACGTGCAACTTGGTGTTGTCGTAGGCCTGCACCTCCCTGTACTCGTCGACGAACCCCATTGTCGGCAGAAGGGCTTGGTGTCTTTTGTGGAGATTGGTGAGAGGGAGAGATTTGGTGGTAGTGCAATGGCGACTTGTGTTGTTGTGGATGATAAAGCCTTGGTGGGGGTCTGGATTTAAGGGCGGAGATGGCCGCAACGGATGAACTGCACGATCTCGCTGACGATGTGGTTGTGTAGGTCATGGGTTGGGTTGCATTTGTGATCGTGGGTTTGTGGCGATACAACCGCTTGGATTGGGCGGTTGTCTCTAAAGTGGTTTTTTAACATGGTTTTATTTTATTTTCATCAGTAACTTTTGTTAACCACCATGTGGTAAACGTGTTGCTTATGGTACCGTACTTCTCCGTCTAAAACAATGCACTACATTGTCGAGAGCTGCGGACTGCACCTGTTGCTTGTACTTACTGCAGCCCCTGGCACGGGTGGGGGGTGGGGGGTTGCCCCCCCCCCCCAATTTTTTTATTGTGACACTTATTTGAAGGCAAACTTTTTTCGGACGCGTTATCTTAACATGCGCGTTGTTTTTTCGACTTTAACTATTTTTATGAACTATATGTATTTCTTTGTTTGACCGTCCGAACTTCAATTTCCAGCATAGCGAGCTGCATCTGGTACGAACTTCTTTGTTTCGAACTGGCCCACCTAATTTAGCCGGGCCGTTTTGGGCCAGCTGGTTTATGCAACCCTTCCCACATGCCCCTCTCACGTGGCCCTCTCAGGCGCTCCCACTGCTCCGTTCATAGGGAGAGACCGAAAAAAACCTCTCCCCTCTCTTCTAGTGCTGCCCGAAACATCTCCCCCTTGTGCAAACCGCCTAGCCTGTGGAACCACCATCCTCCACAGCTCTAGATTCCTGCATTCCGCCCCCTCCGCTCCCCACCCCTTCCCCTCAGATCTCGCCTCTGCCCCCACCGCTGTCGTTCATCCCCCTCGATTATGGTCTGCTTCGCGTGCCCTCGGTCGTGATCGCCCCCCATCTAGTTTTCTGATTCCCGTAGCGGCTGCGTTTTTTTCTCATGTATTTTTTCCGTGAGCAGGCGATTTGTTCTTGATTTGAAGTCGGTACTTGTGTGGGCTCTGTAGGCAGAGCAAGGTGCATCTAGGGTTTCATCAGATTTCATCGATTTTGTTGCTGATATTTCTCACTCTGTCCTTGCATTGCACGCAAACGCCATGTCTTCGCCAAGCAGAGTAGATGGAGGAGTTCAAGGTATGTGGACTGCCTGCTTGGCCTTGTTTATTTTCTGTCTTATTTATCAAGTTGTCTAGTTCGTCCTGCGGATTTGTTTATGCTGTGTTAGTTCTCAGCGTTGCTGGCATTATTTTCGTGTGATGTTTCTAATTTCTGTTTCTGGTTTTATTGAATCCAATAGGTGATTTTGATGGCACTGGTCATAATGATACTGTTTATGATACGCCAATTGGCACTCGTTGTCCTGGTGGTAAGCATCATGGTGGTGAGGCAGGCCATGAAGTGAATTCACCAATTGAATCTTCTCCTATAAGTGTGGCCCCTCCTTTGGGTATGTTGTTTGTTCTTTTTCTTATTTTAGTTTGCCAAATTGGTTGTATCACACTGTCTCTTGTAAATTTCATATGTGTCATGTGAGTTTTGAACTACATTGTTCTCATATATACTTTATATTTTTTATGTGCATGCTTTGTTTATTGTGTATGTTGTGTTGTTGCCTTGCTGAAGTTAGTCAGGCATTTTTTGGAAACAGACATGTAGTTAGTGTATGCAGCACTGCATTTATATGTATATGTGAACTCCACTATATGTATCTGTGAACTGCGTTGTCGTTTTATTCAGGTTGTGTATGCAGATGGGTGAACTCCATTACATTGATTTGTGAACTGTGTTAGCGCCGAGCCCTAGCTTGCTCTTTGCGCCGGTGCCCAGCTCCCTCCCGCTCTCTTTCTCCTGCATGAATGTAGGTAGCAGAAAGAGGAGACACAGGAAACAGTGGTGGTTTTCCGGCGCACATACGCCTGCCGCAACGACGACCTTTCCCTCAAGCAACAACTCGAGCCACCACACACACACAAACACACCTGGATACTACATCTCTCCTCAGGCAACATTCCACGGCATTCCACTCTGGCCCCTTATTAGGCAAGACCTGTGGGTAAGCCACTAACACCACCTAGCACTCACGCACACACACAGGCAACTACCTGATCCTATTTCTACTACCACTAATTCACGACCTACATGCACGCACACCACACCAGCCATCCACACATGACCTGGCCAAACACATGGGCTAGCTAACTGATACGTCCATTTTGCATCATGCTTTTATATTGATATTTATTGCATTATGTCTTATTACACATTATGTCACAATACTTATGCATAATCTCTCTTATTTTACAAGGTTTACATAAGGAGGGAGAATGCCGGCAGCTGGAATTCTGGGCTGGAAAAGGAGCAAATATTAGAGACCTATTCTACACAACTCCAAAAGTCCTGAAACTCCATGAAAGTAATTTTTGGAAATAATAAAAAATATTGAGCGGAAGAAATACGTCAGGGGGGCCTCCACCTGGCCACGAGGGTGGGGGGCGCCCCCCTGCCTCGTGGGCCCCCTGTTGGCCTTCCGGTGCCCATCTTCTGCTATATGAAGTCTTTCGTCCGAAGAAAAATCAGAAGCAACCTTTCGGGATGAGACTCCGCCGCCACGAGGCGGAACCTTGGCGGAACCAACCTAGGGCTCCGGCAGAGCTGTTCTGCCGGGGACACTTCCCTCCGGGAGGGGGAAATCATCACCATCGTCATCACCAACGCTCCTCTCATAGGGAGAGGGCAATCTCCATCAACATCTTTACCAGCACCATCTCCTCTCAAACCCTAGTTCATCTCCTGTATCCAATTCTTGTCTCCAAGTCTGGGATTGGTACCTCTAGGTTGCTAGTAGTGTTGATTACTCCTTGTAGTTGATGCTAGTTGGTTTATTTGGTGGAAGATCATATGTTCAGATCCTTTATGCATATTAATACTCCTCTGATTATGAACATGAATATGCTTTGTGAGTAGTTACGTTTGTTCCTGAGGACATGGGAGAAGTCTTGCTATTAGTAGTCGTGTGAATTTGGTATTCGTTCGATATTTTGATGAGATGTATGTGTCTATCCTCTAGTGGTGTTATGTGAACATCAACTACATAACACTTCACCATTATTTGGGCCTAGAGGAAGGCATTGGGAAGTAATAAGTAGATGATGGGTTGCTAGAGTGACAGAAGCTTAAACCCTAGTTTATGCGTTGCTTCGTAAGGGGCTGATTTGGATCCATATGTTTCATGCTATGGTTAGGTTTACCTTAATAATTTTGTTGTAGTTGCGGATGCTTGCAATAGAGGTTAATCATAAGTGGGATGCTTGTTCAAGTAAGGACAGCACCCAAGCACCGGTCCACCCACATATCAAATTATCAAAGTACCGAATGCGAATCATATGAACGTGATGAAAACTAGCTTGATGATAATTCCCATGTGTCCTCGGGAGCACTTTCCTTTATATAAGAGTTTTTCCAGGCTTGTCCTTTGCTACAAAAAGGATTGGGCCACCTTGCTGCACTTTATTTACTTTTTTTACTTGTTGCTCGTTACAAATTATCCTATCACAAAACTATCTGTTACCTATAATTTCAGTGCTTGCAGAGAATACCTTGCTGAAAACCGCTTATCATTTCCTTCTGCTCCTCGTTGGGTTCGACACTCTTACTTATCGAAAGGACTATGATAGATCCCCTATACTTGTGGGTCATCAAGACTCTTTTCTGGCGCCATTGCCGAGGAGTGAAGCGCCTTTGGTATGTGGAATTTGGTAAGGAAAAATTTATAGTGTGCTGAAATTTACTGTCACTTGTTACTATGGAAAGTAATCCTCTGAGGGGCTTGTTCGGGGTATCTTCACCCCGACCAGTAGAGCAAAGAGTTGCTACTCAACCTACTGAACCTACTGAAAATGAAAAATGTCCACTTTGAGATTCCTTCGGGTATGTTAGAAAAACTGCTAGCTAATCCTTATGCAGGAGATGGAACAATGCATCCTGATGAGCACCTAATATATGTGAATGAAGTTTCTGGATTATTTAAGCTTGCCGGTATACCCGGTGATGTTATTAAGAAGAAGGTCTTCCCTTTATCTTTGAAGGGAGATGCATTAACATGGTATAGGCTATGTGATGATACAAGATCATGGAACTACAAACGACTGAAATTGGAATTTCATCAGAAATTTTATCCTATGCATCTTGTTCATCATGATCGCAATTATATATATAATTTTTGGCCTCACGAAGGAGAAAGCATCGCTCAAGCTTGGGGGAGGCTTGAATCAATGTTATATTCATGCCCCAATCATGAGCTCTCAAGAGAAATAATTATTCAGAATTTTTATGCTCGGCTTTCTGATAACAATCGCACCATGCTCGATACTTCTTGTGCTGGCTCTTTTATGATGAAGACTTGGGATTTATTGGGTAGAATTAAACGCAACTCTGAAGATTGGGATCTCGACGAAGGTAAGGAGTCAGGTATGACACCTTAGTTTTATTGTGTTAAATCTTTTATGGATACCGATGTTTTCCGTAAATTTAGCACTAAATATGGACTTGACTCTGAGATAGTAGCTTCTTTCTGTGAATCTTTTGCTGCTCGTATTGATCTCCCTAAGGAGAATTTGTTTAAATATCATCCTCCCATAGAAGTAAAAGTAGCTGCACCTATTAAAGTTGAAGAAAAGACTATCACTTATAATGATCCCATTGTTCCTACTTCTTATGTTGAGAAACCACCTTTCCCTGTTAGGATAAAGGATCATGCTAAAGCTTCAACTGTGGTCCGTAAAAGCAATATTAGAACGTATACACCTCCTGAGCAAATTAAAGTTGAACCTAATATTGCTATTGTTAAAGATCTCTTGTCTGATAATATTGATGGGCATGTTATTTATTTCTATGATGAAACTGCTAGAATTGCTAAACCTTGTGCTAAAGATAAACATAGACCTGTGGTAGGCATGCCTGTTATTGCGGTTAAAATAGGAGATCATTGTTATGATGGCTTATGTGATATGGGTGCTAGTGCTAGTGCAATACCTTTTGACTTATACAAAGAAATTATGCTTGATATTGCACCTGCTGAGATGGAAGATATTGATGTCACAATTAAACTTGCCAATAGAGATACTATTTCACCCATGGGAATTGTTAGAGATGTTGAAGTCTTGTGTGGAAAAACTAAATATCCTGCTAATTTTCTTGTTCTTGGTTCCCCACAAGATAGCTTTTGTCCCATTATTTTTGGTAGACCCTTCTTGAACACAGTTAATGCTAGGATAGACTGCGAAAAGGATGTTGTTACTATTGGTTTGGGTGATATGTCTCATGAGTTCAACTTTTCTAAATTTAGTAGACAACACCGTGAAGAGGAATTGCCTAGTAAGGATGAAATAATTGGTCTTGCTTCTATTGCCGTACCTCTTAGTGATCCTTTAGAACAATATTTGCTAGACCATGAAAATGATATGTTTATGAATGAAAGAAGGGAAATAGATGAAGTATTCTTTAAACAGGAACCTATCCTGAAACACAATTTTCCTGTTGAAATCCTAGGGGATCCTCCTCCACCCAAGGGTGATCCCGTGTTTGAGCTTAAACCATTGCCTGATACTCTTAAATATGCTTATCTTGATGAGAAAAAGATATATCCTGTTATTATTAGTGCTAACCTTTCAGAGCATGAAGAAGAGAGATTATTGAAAACTCTGAAGAAGCACCGTGCTGCTATTGGATATACTCTTGATGACCTTAAGCGCATTAGTCCCACTCTATGTCAACATAAAATAAATTTGGAGAAAGATGCCAAACCAGTTCATGATCACCAACGACGGCTGAATCCTAAGATGAAAGAAGTGGTAAGAAAGGAAATACTAAAGCTCCTTGAGGCAGGTA
Source organism: Triticum aestivum (assembly GCF_018294505.1). NCBI lineage: Eukaryota > Viridiplantae > Streptophyta > Magnoliopsida > Poales > Poaceae > Triticum > Triticum aestivum. The sequence continues at coordinate 358,853,725 of NC_057799.1, forward strand.
TAATTTATCCCGTTGCTGATAGTCAGTGGGTAAGTCCTGTCCATTGTGTCCCTAAGAAAGGAGGTATTACTATCGTTCCTAATGATAAAGATGAATTGATCCCGCAAAGAATTATTACAGCTTATAGGATGGTAATTGATTTCTGAAAATTAAATAAGGCTACTAAAAGGATCATTACCCCTTACCTTTTATTGATCAAATGCTAGAAAGATTATCCAAACATACACATTTTTGCTTTCTAGATGGTTATTCTAGTTTCTCTCAAATACCTGTGTCAGCCGATGATCAATCAAAGACCACTTTTACTTGCCCTTTCGGTACTTTTGCTTATAGACGTATGCCTTTTGGTTTATGTAATGCACCTGCTACCTTTCAAAGATGCATGATGGCTATATTCTCTGACTTTTGTGAAAAGATTTGTGAGGTTTTCATGGACAATTTCTCCGTTTATGGATCCTCTTTTGATGATTGCTTGAGCAACCTTGATCGAGTTTTGCAGAGATGTGAAGAAACTAATCTTGTCTTGAATTGGGAAAAGTGCCACTTTATGGTTAATGAAGGTATTGTCTTGGGGCATAAAGTTTCTGAAAGAGGTATTGAGGTTGATAAAGCCAAGGTTGATGCCATTGAAAAGATGCCATGTCCCAAGGACATCAAAGGTATAAGAAGTTTCCTTGGTCACGCCGGTTTTTATAGGAGGTTCATTAAGGACTTCTCAAAAATTTCTCGGCCTCTGACTAATTTATTACAAAAAGATATACCATTTGACTTTGATGATGATTGTGTAGAAGCATTTGAAATACTTAAGAAAGCATTGATTTCTGCACCTATTGTTCAGCCACCTGATTGGAATTTACCCTTTGAAATTATGTGTGATGCCAGTGATTATGCTGTAGGTGTTGTTCTTGGGCAAAGAGTTGATAAGAAATTAAATGTTATTCAATATGCTAGTAAGACCCTAGACAGTGCTCAGAGAAATTATGCTACTACTGAAAAAGAATTCTTAGCAGTTGTCTTTGCTTGTGATAAGTTCAGACCTTATATTGTTGATTCTAAAGTAACTATTCACACTGATCATGCTGCTATTAAATATCTTATGGAAAAGAAAGATGCTAAACCTAGACTTATTAGATGGGTTCTCTTGCTTCAAGAATTTTATTTGCATATTATTGATAGAATGGGAGCTGAGAACCCCGTTGCAGACAACTTGTCTAGGTTAGAAAATGTTCTTGATGACCCACTACCTATCGATGATAGCTTTCCTGATGAGCAATTAAATGTCATAAATACTTCTCGTACTGCTCCATGGTATGCTGATTATGCTAATTATATTGTTGCTAAATTTATACCACCGAGTTTCACATACCAGCAAAAGAAAAAGTTTTTCTCTGATTTGAGACATTACTTTTGGACCACATCTTTATAAAGAAGGAGTAGATGGTGTTATTAGACGTTGTGTACCTGAGCATGAACAGGAACAGATCCTACGCAAGTGTCACTCCGAGGCTTATGGAGGACACCACGCTGGAGATAGAACTGCACATAAGGTATTGCAATCCGGTTTTTATTGGCCTACTCTCTTCAAGGATGCCCGTAAGTTTGTCCTATCTTGTGATGAATGTCAAAGAATTGGTAATATTGGTAGACGTCAAGAAATGCCTATGAATTATTCACTTGTTATTGAACCATTTGATGTTTGGGGCTTTGATTATATGGGACCTTTTCCTGCCTCTAATGGTTACACACATATTTTAGTTGCTGTTGATTACGTTACTAAGTGGGTAGAAGCTATACCAGCTAGTAGTGCTGATCATAACACTTCTATTAAAATGCTTAAAGAAGTTATTTTTCCGAGGTTTGGAGTCCCTAGATATTTAATGACTGATGGTGGTTCACATTTTATTCATGGTGCCTTCCGAAAAATGCTTGCTAAATATGATGTTAATCATAGAATTGCATCTCCTTATCACCCACAGTCTAGTGGTCAAGTAGAATTGAGCAACAGAGAGCTAAAATTAATTTTGGAAAAGACTGCTAATAGATCTAGAAAGAATTGGTCCAAGAAACTTGATGATGCATTATGGGCCTATAGAACTGCATATAAAAATCCTATGGGTATGTCTCCGTATAAAATGGTTTATGGAAAAGCATGTCACTTACCTCTCGAACTAGAACATAAGGCTTATTGGGCTATTAAAGAGTTCAATTATGATTTCAAACTTGCCGGTGAGAAGAGGTTATTTGACATTAGCTCACTTGATGAATGGAGAACCCAAGCCTATGAAAATGCCAAGTTGTTTAAAGAAAAGGTTAAAAGATGGCATGACAAGAGAATACAAAAGCGTGAGTTTAATGTAGGTGATTATGTATTGCTATACAACTCTCGTTTAAGATTTTTTGCAGGAAAACTTCTCTCTAAATGGGAAGGCCCTTACGTTATCGAGGAGGTCTATTGTTGTGGTGCCATAAAAATCAACAACTTCGAAGGCACAAACCCGAAGGTGGTGAACGGTCAAAGAATTAAACATTATATCTCAGGTAATCCTATAAATGTGGAAACCAATGTTATTGAAACCGTAACCCCGGAGGAATACATAAGGGACACTTTCCGGAATGTTTCAGACTCCGAAAAGGAATAGGTATGTGGTATGGTAAGTAAACCGAGTCCAAAACAGTTTTTATGGAAATATTTCTCCATTTTGGAATATTTAGAAAAATAGAAAAATACGAAGCAGTCCGGGAAGGACACGAGGGCTCCACGAGGGTGGAGGGTGTGCCCTACCCTACTGGGCGCGCCCCCTACCTCGTGGGCACCTCGTGTGCTCTCCGGACTCCGTTTTCTTGCACGTTATGTGTTTTGGTCGGTAAAAATTCATTATATATTCTCCCGAAGGTTTTGACTCCTGTATCACGAAATTGTCCTCTGTTCTTGTTTCGAGCTGTTTTCTGTCAGGGTTGTCAAGGCCAGGCATCATGTCGTCCCCCTCCTCCAACAATGGTGACAACGATGCTTGGCTAATGAAGATAGAGCTGAAGAGGGAAGAACCCATGGAGATCAACAAGGAGGAAGGGATCAAGAAGGCCACGCAGGACCAAGTTCCGACAACAGAAGACATCCTTCAACTTGATCACAATCTTCTTACCCCAACTGAGATTGAAGCTTTCAAGATGATTGAGCTAGCTCGTATACAAAACAAGTATCTCACACGTGAAAATATTTTGTTGAAGGAGCATATTGTTGCACTCAAGGGCATTATCCGCAAGCTGGAGGATCTCTTACGCTCGATGTGCGACTACCCATCATCACCATCATCCTCTTCACCAACAAAGGAGACATAATCACATGGGTATGGGCACTCCCCTTGGCAACTGCCAAGCTTGGGGGAGATGCCCTGGTATCGTATCACCATCACACTCCTATCTTTACCGTTTTTCTTAGTTCGATCCTATTTAGTAGTATCTTGATCTAGTAGAATAAAAGTTTTTGTATGATCTAGTTTTGAGTTTTGCTTTATGATCCCTCTATGTAATCGAGTCCGTGAGCTATATATAATAAAGATTAGTGTTGAGTCAAGGGCTTGATTATTTTGCTGTGATCTTGAGTGAATAAAAGAAAAGAGAAAAGAATAAAAAGAAACAAAGAGATCATATTGATCTTATGGAGAGTAATGACTTAACATAGAAAGAGTATGATGATTAAAAATTGTTGAGAGTTGACAAACATAGCTTTGGTCATCGTTGCAATTAATATGAAGTAATAAAGAAAGAGGGGTTTCACATATAAATATACTATCTTGGACATCTTTTATGATTGGGAGCACTCATTAAAATATGACATGCTAAAGAGTTGATGTTGGACAAGGAAGACAACGTAATGGGTTATGTTTTCTTATATCTGAGATAAAGTATATTGTCATGGATCATCCAACATGTTGAGCTTGCCTTTCCCCCTCATGCTAGCCAAATTCTTTGCACCAAGTAGAGATACTACTTGTGCTTCCAAAAACCCTTAAACCAGTTTTGCCATGAGAGTCCACCATATCTACCTATGGATTGAGTAAGATCCTTCAAGTAAGTTGTCATCGGTGCAAGCAATAAAAATTGCTCTCTAAATATGTATGATTGATTGGTGTGGAGGAAATAAGCTTTATACGATCTTGTGATGTGGAAGAAATAAAAGCGACGGACTGCATAATAAAGGTTCATATCACAAGTGGCAATATAAAGTGACGTTCTTTCGCATTAAGATTTTGTGCATCCAACCCTGAAAGCGCATGGCAACCTCTGCTTCCCTCTGCGAAGGGCCTATCTTTTATTATTACCTTCTACCTTATGCAAGAGTCATGGTGATCTTCACCTTTCCTTTTTTACATTTTATCCTTTGGAAAGCACAGGATGTTGGAAAGATCCTGATATATATATATCTAATTGGATGTGGGTTAGCATGAATTATTATTGTTGACATTACCCTTGAGGTAAAAGGTTGGGAGGCGAAACTTAAAGCCCCTATCTTTCTCTGTGTCCGATTAAAACTCCATAACCACAAGTATTGTGTGAGTGTTAGCAATTATGAAAGACTAAATGATAGTTGAGTATGTGGACCTGCTGAAAAGCTCTGACATAGACTCTTTCTGATGTTATGATAAATTACAATTGCTTCAATGACTGAGATTATAGTTTGTTGGTTCTCAATAAAGTTTCTGATTCATACTTTGCATTGTGAATAGATTATTACTTGAGCATAAGAAATCATATGACAATATCTATATATGTTGTTGTTATGAGAATAATCATGATGCCCTCATGTCCGTATTTTATTTTATCGACACCTCTACCTCTAAACATGTGGACATCTTTATCGTTATCGGCTTTCACTTGAGGACAAGCGAGGTCTAAGCTTGGGGGAGTTGATACATCCATTTTGCATCATGCTTTTATATCAATATTTATTGCATATGGGCTGTTATTACACATTATGTCACAATACTTATGCCTATTCTCTCTTATTTTACAAGGTTTACATAAGGAGGGAGAATGCCGGCAGCTGGAATTCTGGGCTGGAAAAGGAGCAAATATTAGAGACCTATTCTACACAACTCCAAAAGTCCTGAAACTCCATGAAAGTAATTTTTGGAAATAATAAAAAATATTGAGCGGAAGAAATACGTCAGGGGGGCCTCCACCTGGCCACGAGGGTGGGGGGCGCCCCCCTGCCTCGTGGGCCCCCTGTTGGCCTTCCGGTGCCCATCTTCTGCTATATGAAGTCTTTCGTCCGAAGAAAAATCAGAAGCAACCTTTCGGGATGAGACTCCGCCGCCACGAGGCGGAACCTTGGCGGAACCAACCTAGGGCTCCGGCAGAGCTGTTCTGCCGGGGACACTTCCCTCCGGGAGGGGGAAATCATCGCCATCGTCATCACCAACGCTCCTCTCATCGGGAGAGGGCAATCTCCATCAACATCTTCACCAGCACCATCTCCTCTCAAACCCTAGTTCATCTCCTGTATCCAATTCTTGTCTCCAAGTCTGGGATTGGTACCTGTAGGTTGCTAGTAGTGTTGATTACTCCTTGTAGTTGATGCTAGTTGGTTTATTTGGTGGAAGATCATATGTTCAGATCCTTTATGCATATTAATACTCCTCTGATTATGAACATGAATATGCTTTGTGAGTAGTTACGTTTGTTCCTGAGGACATGGGAGAAGTCTTGCTATTAGTAGTCATGTGAATTTGGTATTCGTTCGATATTTTGATGAGATGTATGTTGTCTATCCTCTAGTGGTGTTATGTGAACGTCAACTACATAACACTTCACCATTATTTGGGCCTAGAGGAAGGCATTGGGAAGTAATAAGTAGATGATGGGTTGCTAGAGTGACAGAAGCTTAAACCCTAGTTTATGCGTTGCTTCGTAAGGGGCTGATTTGGATCCATATGTTTCATGCTATGGTTAGGTTTACCTTAATAATTTTGTTGTAGTTGCGGATGCTTGCAATAGAGGTTAATCATAAGTGGGATGCTTGTTCAAGTAAGGACAGCACCCAAGCACCGGTCCACCCACATATCAAATTATCGAAGTACCGAACGCGAATCATATGAACATGATGAAAACTAGCTTGACGATAATTCCCATGTGTCCTCGGGAGCACTTTCCTTTATATAAGAGTTTGTCCAGGCTTGTCCTTTGCTACAAAAAGGATTGCGCCACCTTGCTACACTTTATTTACTTTTTTTACTTGTTGCTCGTTACAAATTATCCTATCACAAAACTATCGGTTACCTATAATTTCAGTGCTTGCAGAGAATACCTTGCTGAAAACCGCTTATCATTTCCTTCTGCTCCTCGTTGGGTTCGACACTCTTACTTATCGAAAGGACTACGATAGATCCCCTATACTTGTGGGTCATCACTAACAAACTACACTAAGCTAGTTAACAACATGGTCATGGACTTGCGCCACGCACGCACTACGCATGCACACGCGCGCACACCTAACATGGTTTACTCCAACATACTCCCCCTAAACCACGATCTCGCCACCCATCCTGACGTACATGACATCAGCTCCTCGTCGACTGTCGTGGGGAATGCCACTTCTTCACGATCGTCCCACACATGTACGCATGGCCATCCGATCTTCTCGTACGGGAGCCACCTGCTCATCCGTGAGACCTGGGCGCCGGTGAGCACATCACACCCATCCATGGAGCCGAGCCTCCGCCTCCGTCTGATGCCACTTCGTGCCTCAACGCGCGACCGCCCTCCATGGCCGCCGCACCATGGTCGTCGTGCCGCACCTCTGCGGCGGCTGGGCCGGCCGCACGAACGGCGTCACAGCACGCCACAGCCACATCCGCCGCGCTTGCCGCAGACTCACCGCGCATCGCCTCCGTGTCTGCCATGACAGCCGCAGTGCCGCTCACCTGCATAAGTTGACACACAGCCCGAAGCTTCACCACGCAGCCACCGGCGAACACCGCCATCGTCGGCATGCCTCCGGCACGGCGAACCACGCCCAAGACAGCCAATCTCATGATACCAATTGTTGGCGTCAATCCCTAGCTTGCTCTTTGCGCTGGTGCCCAGCTCCCTCTCGCTCTCTTTATCTTGCACGAACGAAGGTAGAATAAAGAGGAGACACAGGACACGGCGGTGGTTTTCCGGCGCACATACGCCTGCCGCAATGACGACCTTTCACTCAAGCAACAACTCGAGCCACCACACACACACACCTGGAGATTACATCTCTCCTCAAGCAACATTCCACGGCACTACACTCTGGCCCCTTATATAGGCAGGACCTGTGGGTAAGCCACTAACACCACCTAGCACTCACGCACACACACATGCAAGTACCTGATCCTATTTCTACTGCCACTAACTCACGACCTACATGCACGCACACCACACCAGCCATCCACACATGACCTGGCCAAACACATGGGCATGCATGGGCTAGCTAACAAACTCCACTAAGCTAGTTAACAACATGGTCATGGACTTGCGCCACGCACGCACACACATGCGCACCTAACCTGGTTTACTCCAACAAATTGCATTATTTTTTATTTAGCTTGTGCATGCAGCACTGCATTTATATGTATAGGTGTACTACATTTGTTCCTTTTGCACACTTCTTAATGACCATAGTTAAACTTTATTTTGACACAACGTCTGGTTGTAATGCTGGGGTGCCTAGGTTTGAGGAGGTTACTCACTTGATTGACCATTATTTCGTAGAGGGTGACGTTGGTGTGAGCTTTGACCAGAGCCTTAGGCGCCCCGTATTGTCAGAAACACAGTCACAATCTGTTGATGGTACAGAGGAAGTTACGCAGGAGTGGATTTTCCCAGATCAGCTTCGTGCATATGAATTGAAGCAACGCAAGAAAAAGTTGAGGTTTGAAAGTGACTCAAAGGAGTATGCAGAGAAAAAGAAGCAGAGGAGGGCTGCATATGGTGCCAAGAGTGCCAAATTTGGTAAAGTCAGGCAGCCCGCTTTGCAGAAGAAGAGACTAATTTCTGTTGCTGAGGAAGGTGGTACTCCTCGGTGAGTCCTCATGTTTTGCATGAACAAGAACCTTGGTAAGAGAACTGCTGAAGCTAGTGCATAGGATCCTCAACGAAAGCAACCACATGTCAGTGAAGGGCCCAACTCTAACGATGATGACTTTGTGTTTCTTCCTGATTTTGTGAGGGATGCTCAGACTGGTAGACGGAAAGATTGTGGTCCATCTAAGAGTCAACCTAAGCGGCCCTGTGATGATGGCGACGAAGAACCGGATGCTGACTCTGGTGGGGAGGCAGATATTGTTCCAAAGGTTTGTTGAAGTGGACTGCATTTGTTTCTTTCATTGTTATTCTATCTGCCTTTTTTATCTCTTTGTGGCTAATCTTCTAATGTGGACTACATTTTCCTTTACACAGAGGAAGAAGTCTAGTAAGAGGAAGGGAACTGAAGATGATAGCGAGGTAGATGATGCTCGATTTAACACCAGCGTACGTTTTTCACTCCCCACTTTGTGCAAAGATGCTGCTTTATTGAAAGAAGCACACCATAATCGTGTTCGAGACACTGGCTTTGGTGCTGTCTTTGACTTGACAGTAAAGAAAAATGTGCCGCGCATTCTTATGTGCTATCTGATGGGAGTGACTGACTATGCCACGATGACAATGGACTTTGGGAATGATAGGGTTCTTCGAATCAATCGTGCTGCAGTTCATCACATTTTTGGTTTTCCTATGGGACCTCTCACTGCACCCATGCCTGCTACCAGTGGCCATGATGACTCGTTGTCTGCCCTCAAGGATGATCTTGGCTTTGACCATTCACGAAGTATAGGTGTCAAGGACTTGGTTCAAATGCTAGCAGTTTTGGTGGAGGATGATGATCATGTGACAGTTGATCTTGTTGTCAAGGTATTCATCCTGATACTTTATCAGAATTTGCTGTGCCCCGGGCCTGCACTTCGTTTGGGCAGGGTTGCTGCCATGGTTGAGAACATGGATTATGCGGCTATGGCGCAGATGGATTTTTGGCAGCTTGTTGTTGATGAGCTACAGGTAGCTGTGGTGAAGTGGCAGATAGAAGGTAGCAAGCAGAATTGTGAAGAGGGTTGTGCCATTGTCCCCCTGATTATGTATCTGGATTGCTTGAAGCTTCGCAAATTTTCAGTTATGCACACGTTGACACCACGCGCGTCATTCCTGATGAACAAGGACTTGTTGAAGTTATACAATGAGGATATCGTTGTAAAGGTAAAGATTTATCTGGAAACTTACAAATTTGGGAGGCTGCTGGTTAGTGCATCAGAGTTTTTTTTAATTTGCAGTCATTAGAAATCTGAACTTTCTAATATTCACATGTGTACTTCTTTCCCTTTTTATCTTTTTGCAGTGGAAGGCGTCAGGAAATGTTGTGTACAACCGTCCTACTGCAGTGTTGTGTGGCAGCCCTGATGCAGGGCCTAGCAGTCATGCTAGGTTCTATGAGCCTATCTGTAGCTAGCTTCCTGCCTGTGATGATGATCCACCGCCTACTTGTGGTTTCACGGGTCGTCGGATGTTTGATAATAGAAGCTCTTCTCAACAGACATTTATCAGCGGCAAAAAACACGAGGAGATTGATGAGCTTGTTATGAAGGTTTTGAAGTTAACTGAAGATTTGCCAACCTCTGGTGATAGGTTGAGGACGGTTGCTGGATTTTCCCTACTAGCCATGGCCCCCGTGAAGAAGATATTGTTGCTACTCACAACTTTGATTGTGGTGTGGTTAAAAGCTTGAAGATTGCAGTGACGAATATTCGGTCTTCGTATGCTCAGTTGAAACATTCACGGGAAGAAAAATGCGTTCGGTATGAGAAGGATGTTGAGCACATTTTGGATGAAATGAACCGATGGGGCGCTGGCGCCGGCGGTGATAATGTACGTTGTCCTTTTATTGTCCTTTTGAACATCTTTTGTTTATTATGTGGACTGCTCCTCACTCTTTGTTTTTGCCGTAGGCTGGAGTGGAATCTGATGGTGTTCATGCATCTAGGGACGATGGAATTGGTCAGGTATAAGTAATTTTCACATGCCTATTCTGCTAACTTGTATCTTTTGCTTTCCATTTTATTTTATTTTTTGTGTACCTCACGATTGTAAAATGTGTACTGCTTGTGCATAGTTGAAGTTTTTTTTTCCTTTTTTGGTCGTTGCCATCTTATTTCGTTTTGGTTTGTTATACGCTGTAGACTGGAGTTGCTGCTTGTGATGTGCATAAGGATTCATACGACGGCTCTGAGAAGGATGAGGACTTGGCTGATGCGTCATCCCCTCCGGATGTTGAAGCTGATAAGGTTTAGTGGAATTACTTTTTCTGTTAGTGGTTTATAATCTAATTTTTGTTGTTGTTATAAGCTAGACGTACGTTGTTTTGTTCACTCACATGCATTTCTTTTCCATATGTTTAGTTTTACATGTGTGAGCTACAGTCTTTAACAGAAGTGAACGACGGTTCTTTTACATATGTTGGCTGCAGTCTTTGACATAAGTGAGCTTCAGTCTTTGACAGAAGTGAACTGCAGTTCTTTTACACATGTGGGATGCAGTCTTTTACATAAGTGAACTGCGTGTTGTTGTGTTAATTCTCCCCTCGCTCATTTGTGTTATTGTGGCTTTTTAAAACTTTTTTGCAGCCTGGAGATGAAAACGTAGAATTTTGTCAATTGGTTGGCGTTGTTCGTGTTGATGTGAACCAGGGGGATTGTGCTGTTGCTGGTGGTGACAGTGTGAATGCTTCTGTATCAGTTGTTGTTGACAGTGCATAACCTTTTGTTGCTCAGGAATCCCACCATGCTGTTGCCCCTAGTCAGCACGAAGATGCTGATGTTGACATTGAAAAGCCGCTGGAGAATGTCGTTCCTACTGATAGTGTTGCTGGTTCTCCTGTTTGTCTGGCGTCCAACGATGTTCCTGATGTATTCAATGTGGAGCCTCATGTAGCTGAGTTATCTGAGGGCGTTGCGGTTCTCCGGACTGTTGAAAATCCAGACAACACTGATGTTGCTATAGTAGGGCAGTCCAGTGAGGCTGTGGTGGTTTCGTCGCAACCTAGCGGAGAAACTGTTTTGGTTAGCTCTAAAGAGCAACAACATGAAGACTCTGACACCGAAGGCAAGTGTTTTGTTTTGAACAGTGAAGTTCAAGTTTTCCTCATTCATTTTTTAATTACTATGGTAGCTACATCAAATGTTTAATGATAAGTGAACTTCTTCTTTGTTGGTGATTTTCAAAATAGTTGCTAGCTAGCACATTTCCTTATCTTACAATTGAACTTCATATTTTAGATAAGTGAACTTCATCTTTTATTTGTTCCTTTTTTATTGCAGATGAGGAACTTCCTGTTGTGACACCGTCGAGCATTGATCCTGCTCTTCTCAAAAGATAGAACGAGTTGTACACTACTATTACCAGGGCTCAGAGGGACAAAAATAAGAAGTATGGCTTTTTATAAATTGTTCTGTTAATATGTATTTTCTAATCGCAGTCTTTGCCCTTTTTCGTTCTTGTTATTTTTGTAGTATCTTATGTTTCAATTTTTCAAAAAAATCAGGGACATGATTGCTTTTGCAACTGAGTTGGGCGATATTAGCATTGGCAAAGTTGGTCAATCTTTTTGGAAGAAAGGGATGCTCACTACAGGCATTGTAAATTTCGGGGTTTCTTTGCTGGTAGATAAGTTTAAGGGATCTCCGACGATGGTTGTCCCGTACCATATTCCTGTAAGCACGCAGAACTTTTTGTTTGTTGTTTGATTCTCTTTTCTGTTTTCGTATGCTGACCTGTTTTCTTCAACACTGTTTCTTGTTTGGTTTTGTTTTGACAGACAAGTATTTGGAATGGTGGTAGTGTAGGCAGGAGTGTGAAATTGATGTTCTCTTCAAAAGTTGAGGAACGTGTCGATAAAAAAGATATGGTGAGTAATGTTTTATATGTCCAAAACCATTTTTGTGTGTTGGTTTTATGTGTTATGCTTCTTGTTCTTTTAATACTCTTATTTATTTTTACTTCCGACAGGTCCTGTTTGCAACATTTGATCCGCCAGAGATGAGGGATGGCGTTGGCCATTATTGTGTAGTTGCCTTGAATGTGAAGGAAAGGCGGTTTGAATTTCTTGACTTGCTCAATAAACCCGGCAGCTCTGAAGCGAACAGGGTTTTTAGGAGGATGGTTAAAAATATCGAGCGTGCATTGAAAGAAGGTACCTCAAGTTCTGATGAGCCGCTAAATCCTCCTACACTTGATGGCTTTACGTTGAAACATGTGGTTGTCCCAATTCAGCCAAATGGGTATGTCTTTTGTAGCCTTCTCCCCATACTCCTTGATACGTCTCCATCATATCTATTTTTCTAAACTATTTTGCCCTTGTTTTGGACTCTAATTTGCATGATTTGAATGGAACTAACCCGGACTAACGCTGTTTTCAGCAGAATTGCCTTGGTGTTATTTTGTGCAGAAATAGAAGTTCTCGGAATGACCTAAAACTTCACGGAGAATATTTTTGGAATGAATAAAAAATATTGGCGAAAGAATCAACCAGAGGGGACCCACCGGCTGTCCACAAGGGTGGAGGGCGCGCCCCCTGCCTTGTGGGTCCCCCGGACCTCCACCGACCTCAACTCCAACTCCATATATTCACGTTCAGGGAGAAAAAAATCAAAGAGAAGGATTCATCGCATTTTACGATACGGATCCGCCGCCACCTCCTGTTCTTCATCGTGAGTGCAGATCTGGAGTCCGTTCGGCGCTCCGGAGAGGGGAAATCATCACCATCATCATCACCAATCTTCCTCCATCACCAATTTCATGATGCTCACCACCGTGCATGAGTAATTCCATCGTAGGCTTGCTGGACGGTGATGGGTTTAATGAGATTTATCATCTAATCGAGTTAGTTTTGTTAGGTTTTGATCCCTAGTATCCACTATGTTCTGAGATTGATGTTGCTATGACTTTGCTATGCTTAATGCTTGTCACTAGGGCCTGAGTGCCATGATTTTAGATCTGAACCTATTATGTTTTCATGAATATATTTGTGTTCCTGATCCTATCTTTTTCAAGTTGTAGACACCTGTTACGAGTTATGATCCACATACCCCAAGGTGACAATATCTGGGATTCTTTTCGGTGATTATCGTAGTTTGAGGAGTTCATGTATTCACTAAGTACTAATGCTTTGGTCTGATTCTCTATTAAAAGGAGGCCTTAATATCCCTTAGTTTCCATTAGGACCCCGCTACCACGGGAGGGTAGACAAAAGATGTCATGCAAGGTCTTTTCCATAAGCACGTATGACTATATTCAGAATACATGCCTACATTATATTGATGAATTGGAGCTAGTTCTGTGTTACCCTAGGTTATAACTGTTGCATGATGAATGCCATCTGAGATAATTATCCATCATTGACCCGTTGCCTACGGGCTTTTCACATATTGATCTTTGCTACTTTACTTTGTCGTTGCCACTGTTACAGTTGCTACAAAACTGCTACTGTTACTTTTGCCACCATTAACGTTACTTCCATACTACTTTACTACTAAATACTTTGCTGTAGATATTAAGTCTTTCAGGTGTGGTGAATTGTCAACTCATCTGCTAATACTTGAGAATATTCTTTGGCTCCCCTTGTGTCGAACCAATAAATTTGGGTTGAATACTCTACCCTCGAAAATTGTTGCGATCCCCTATACTTGTGGGTTATCAAGACCTTTTCCTGGCGCCGTTGCCAGGGAGCATAGCTCTATTCTCTGAGTCACTTGGGATTTATATCTCTTGGTCACTATGAGGAATTTGAAAGATACTAGAACCAAGATTTTTTTTTCCTCTACTACGAGAGGAGATAAGGAACTGAATCTAGCTCTGCACTTGATTCACCTTCTGTTTTGAGTAAGCTTGCAACACCTACACCTGCTATCGATTCTGATATGTCACATGTTATTGATGATGCTACTTCTACTATGAATGATGCTTATGATGCTACTACTTTTCTTGATAAAACTGTGCCACTGGCTGAATTACTTGATGAACATCTTACTAGAGTTAGAACTATTAATTATGCTGAAGATGATGATATTTCTGAAACTGATGAAATTATTGAAACTGAAAAGTTTGAAACACCTGATAAGACTAGCTCTCCTAGATATGAACTTCCTGTTATGCCTAAGGGTTATGTTATGGATGGAAAGGTAGCTAGGGACTTTCTTGCTTGTAAGGATAGAGATGATCTTGAGAAATTATTATGCAAGTGAAAGAAAAGTCTTTGAATGCTAGAATGCAATATGATCCTAAGTTTGCTACTTCACCTATCTTTGTTACTGATAAGGATTATGAATTCTCTGTCAATCCTGAGTTAATTACTTTGGATGAATCTGATCCTTTCTATGGTTATGAATCTAAAACTGTTGTGGCCCATCTTACTAAATTGAATAATATGGCCACCCTATTTGCTCATGAGGAAAAAATTCGCTATTACTATATTCTTAAGTTGTTTCCTTTCTCGTTAGAGGGTGATGCTAAGTTATGGTTTAATTCTCTTGCTCCTGGTTGTGTGCGTAGACCCAGGATATGATTTAATACTTCTCTGGAAAAATTCCCTGCTCAAAAGAAACAAGTTGCTTTAAAGGAAATATTTAACTTTGTACAAATTAAAGAAGAGAGTCTCCCACAAGCTTGGGGAGGCTTCTATAGTTACTTAATGCTTTGCCTGATCATCCTCTCAAGAAAAATGAAATACTTGATATCTTTTATAATGGACTAACTGATGCTTCTAGGGACCACCTAGATAGTTGTGTTGGTTGTGTTTTCAGGGAACCAACTGTTGAGAAAGCTGAATTGCTATTGAATAATATATTGAGTAATGATAATGATTGGACACTTCCTGAACTAACTCCTAAGCCAACTCCGAAGAAAACAGGTATTCTATTTCTCAGTCTTGAAGATATGCAAGAGGCAAAGAAATCTATGAAAGAAAAAGGTATTAAAGCTCAAGATGTTAAGAATTTACCACCTATTGAAGAAATAATATGGTCTTGATAACCCGACATAGGTAGTAGAGGTAAATTCTCTCTATAGATTTTGATGAAAATGATATTCCTCATAATAAGTCTGCTAGTCAATGTCTGGACGAGTTTGTTAATTTTATTGTTAAACAAGAAAATTTCAATGCTTATGTTAGTAGACAATTGAAATGTAATGCTTACATGCTTGACTGCTTGGGTAATTATATGATTAGAACTATTAGTGATCTTAATATTATTAGTAAGCATTATTCCATGGTTAAAACTCAAGTAGAACAAGTACTTAAGGCATAGGATGATTTGGTGATTGAGTTGAATAGTAAGAACAATGATAATGTTGTTAGAGTTATGACTAGAGGCGGTAAAATGACCCAGGAACCTTTGTATCCTGAGGGCCATCCTAAGAGAATTGAGCAAGATTCTCAGAGAACTATACTGATGCACCTAGTCCTCCTAGTAGAAAAAGAAAAAGAAAATTGATAGGACCGTGCATGCTTCTAGTGAACATGTTATAGAAATACCTGAGAATCCCAATAATTTTTCTATTTCTGATGCTGAGACACAATCTGGTGATGAACATGAACCTAGTGCAAATGTTAATGATGATGTTCATGTTGATGCTCAACCTAGTAATGACAATGATGTGGAGGTAGAACCTGCTGTTGATCTTGATACCCACGATCAAAGAATCAACATTATGATAAGAGAGACTTCATTGATAGGAAACATGGTAAAGAAATAGAGCCATGATTTCAGAAACCCATGCCCTTTCCTCCTAAACCATCCAAGAAAAAAGATGATGAGGATTTTGAGCTCTTTGTTGAAATGCTTAGACCTGTCTTTTTGTGTATGCGTTTGACTAATATTCTGAAAATGTCTCCTTATACTAAGTATACGGAGGATATTGTTACAAATCAAAATAAAGATACTGAAAGCTGAAACTTCCACCACGCTTGCTAATTATACTTTTAAGGGTAGAATACCGAAGAAACTAGGAGGCCCAGGAGTACCAACTATACCGTGCTCCATTCAAAGAAACTATGTTAAAACGTCTTTATGTGATCTTGGAGCCGGTGTTAGTGTTATGACTTTCTCTTTATATAGTAGACTTGAATTGAATAAGTTGACACCTACTGAAATTTCTTTGCAAATGACTGATAAATCAACTGCTACCCCCATCGGTATTTGTGAGGATGTGCTTGTTGTGGTTGCAAACGTTA
The DNA here is from genome assembly GCF_018294505.1 of Triticum aestivum. Classification (NCBI taxonomy): domain Eukaryota; kingdom Viridiplantae; phylum Streptophyta; class Magnoliopsida; order Poales; family Poaceae; genus Triticum; species Triticum aestivum. The sequence goes on from NC_057799.1 coordinate 358,870,007, forward strand.
CTATCTTCACGGACTTTGTTATTCTTGATATTCCCGAGGACGACAGTATGTCGATCATCCTTGGTAGACCCTTTTTGATTACTGCAGGGGCTGTTATTGATTGCAACAAAGGTAATGTCCCTTTTCATGTTAATGGTAATGAGCATATGGTACACTTTCCGAAGAAATAACCTCAAGTTCATAGTATCAATTCTATTGGAAAAATTTCAGCTATTACTATTGGAGCTTTTGAATTCCCTCTTCCTACTATCAAAAAGAAATATGATATTATTATTGTTGGGGACATGGATATCCCCACTGAGGTAACCTAGTGTTATTCGAAAATTCTCCGGTTTCATGTCATTCGGAAGAAGTTTGTTAATAAGACTTGATCAACCATGTTAATGGATTCCTTTTGATGGGCATGAGATGGATGAATTTAGAAAGCAGACTTTCTGTACCCACCTTTTACTTTCTGTTATTTAGAATAAATAATGCAAAAATAGTATTATTCATCTATTTTTTGAATTATCCGTGCAATAAAAAATGTACCGAAAATAAAAGTTCTCCAAATGCCCTGAAAATTTAGTATGATTTTTTATAGAATATTTTAGAATTTCTGGCACTAAACATGCACCAGGGGCTGCACCAGTGGGCCACAAGGGTGGAGGGCGCGCTCGTGCCTTGTGGGACCCACGTGGGACCCCTCACTTATTCCAGTACCCATCCACTTCGTCTTCCTCCAGAAAAAACCATCCCGCTGCTCAAACTCGTGTTCTTGCTCATCTTGCTACCACTTTCGAGCTCCTTGTGCAAAGCTCCTTTTTCAAAATTGTTTTGGGGGATTGTTCTTCGATATGTGACTCCTCCAGTGGTCCAATTAGTTTTTGTTCTAGTGCTTTATATATTGCAAACTTTTTCTGTTGTGGTGACCTTGTTCTTGAGCTTGCATGTCAAATTTATATGGTCCAAAGTAGTTTTGATGCATGATATAGCCTCTAGACACTTGTAGGAGTAGTTGCTATCAATTTTGTTGAGTTTGGTTCACTTTTATTTTGAGTCACTAAAAATATGAGAAATTTTTCAAAGGAATAAAAATGTTTAGGAAAATATACCAAGGTGGTTCCTCGAGGAAGCAAGCCCCAAGGCTCACGATACGTGAGCCGGATCTTCAACCACCAAGGGAAGCTCATGTACGGCCTTGCGAATGGCCGTTGGATCAATTCATGGTTCATGCAGGTTTCAAGGAGGAATTCGATGCGTACGTACAAAATGCTGAACTAGAGGACTTCGTGTCAGATAAGTGTCGCCAATACTATCAACTCACTGATTCATTTGTGCGAAGGTTCAAATTTACATCCTAGCACAATACTCATACCGTTTTATTTGATCTTTATGATGAATCATATACCATGGACCTTGAAGATTTTAATACTGCATGCACAATCCCACAATGGGGCACTCATAGCGAGCCTCAGAAAACTGAGTATAATGATTTCCTTACTATCATTACTATGGGAGAAACTAGAAATATTACACAAGCTTCCATTCATTTTCCCGCCATACATTATTTTGCTCTCTTTATAGGAAGCCGCATCAATGGTAAACATGATCATAGCCACCTTTGTGCATCAGATCTTAGTGTCCTCAAGTGTGCGGGTTGGGTGATAAACGATATAACTTGGGGGCCATTATTACGAGGAGGTTACATCTTAATGCTAAATATGGAGATTTATTTGGTGGGATTTATGCAACCCGTTTAGCTAATTATCTTGGGGTATCCATAAGGGTGAATGACATTGAGTTACCACCTGCTTTTCCTGATTATAATGCTATGGTACGCTACCAGTTTCTTGAGAGGAACGAATAGTCCCTCTAGTACCGACTAATCTTTGACCGGTAGCGTGCTGCCCATATTACCCTTTCTGCTCCTGCCTTCTTTAACTTTCAGGTAAGAGGGAGATATTTGATAACTAGAGAGGAGGCAAACAAGTATCAGAGAGAGGTGGAGGCCGCTCGCTGCTACTTCTCGAGCTTGAGTTGGTTTTTCCCTTGAAGAGGAAAGGGTGATGCAGCAAAGTAGAGATAAGTATTTCCCTCAGTTTGATAACTAAGGTATCAATCCAGTAGGAGAGACGCTCAAGTCACTGAATACCTGCACAAACAATCAAACAACTTGCACCCAACGCGATAAAGGGGTTGTCAATCCCTTCACGGTCACTCGCAAAAGTGAGATCTGATGGAGATAGATAAAAGTAAACAAACGGTAAAGTAAATATTTTTGGTATTTTTGGTTTATAGATCAGAAAGTAAAAAAAGATTTCAAAAAGAGTAGATCGGAAACTAATATTGTAGATCGGAAACTTATATGATGGAAAATAGACCCGGGGGCCATAGGTTTCACTAGAGGCTTCTCTCAAGATAAAAAATAATACGGTGGGTGAACAAATTACTGCCGAGCATTGATAGAAAAGCGCAAAGTTATGACGATATCTAAGGCAATGATCATGAATATAGGCATCACGTCCGTGTCAAGCAGACCGAAACAATTCTGCATCTACTACTATTACTCCACACATCGACCGCTATCCAGCATGCATCTAGAGTATTAAGTTCATAAAGAACGAACGCATTAAGCAAGATGACATGATGTAGAGGAATTAACTCAAGCAATATGATGAAAACCCCATCTTTTTATCCTTGATGGTAACAATACAATACGTGCCTTGCTGCCCCTACTGTCACTAGGAAAGGACACCGCAAGATTGAACCCAAAGCTAAGCACTTCTCCCATTGCAAGAAGAACCAATCTAGTTTTCCAAACCAAACCGATAGTTCAAAGAGAATTACAAAGATATCAAATCATGCATAAAAGAATTTAGATAATATTCAAATAATATTCATAGATAAGCTGATCATAAACCACAATTCATCGGTTGTCGGCAAACACACTGCAAAAAATTATTACATCGAATAGATCTCCAAGAACATCGAGGAGAACATGGTATTTAGAATCAAAGAGAGATAAGAAGCCATATAGCTACTAGCTATGGACCCGTAGGTCTGTGGTAAACTACTCACGCTTCATCGGAAGGGCAATAGAGTTGATGCAGAAGCCCTCCATGATTGAATCCCCCTCCGGCAGGGTGCCGAAAAAGGTCCCTAGATGGGATCTCACGGGTACAGAAGGTTGCGGCAGTGGAAAAGTGTTTTCGTGGATGCCTCTGATGGTTTGGGGATACATGGGAATATATAGGGGGGAAGAATTAGGTCAGGAGGTGCGCGAGGGGCCCACAAGGGTGGGGGTGCGCCCTAGCCCCCTAGGTGCACCCTTCGACCTTGTGGCTGCCTCGTGGCTCCTCCGAATTCATCTCCAAGTCTCTTGGTTGTCTTCTGGTCCAAGAAAGATCATCGCGAAGGTTTTATTCTGTTTGGTATTCCTTTTCTGCGAAACTCAAAAACAGGGAAAAAACAGGAACTGGCACTAGGATCTAGGTTAATAGGTTAGTCCCAAAAAATAATATAAAATAGCATATTAATGCATATAAAACATCAAAAACAGATAATATAATAGCATGGAAAATTATAGATAAGTTGGAGACGTATCACTCGCCTCCATGCTGCAGCCCTTCAGGCAGTAGCTGCCGCATTCCAGTACGACCCCGACTACAACTTTGGATACACGACAGGCCAGCCATGGCCATAGACCAACTTAGGCCAAAAGGCCTAAGCTTGGGGGAGTACGTATTTCTCACCGACATTACATTCATGTTCACACACTCATTCCAGTTGTCGCTGCTCATACTTTTTCATAGTATTATCCATGTTAGTTTATTTCTTTTTCTCGGTTTCTTCTTGTGTGTTTGAAAAACTTTGAGAAAACTAAAAAATTAGTTGTAGATTCTTTTTAGTTTCCTTTCCATGTTTATTTAGTAGTAGTATTAAAAGAAAACCCAAAAAGATTTCTCGTTCTTCTTTTGCTTGTTGGGAGCTTTCCCGTGTAAATAGTTTTTCTCATTCTTGTTTTACTTTCTTCAGAAAAAAAACTCCAAAAACATTTCAGTGTGTTTCTTTGAAATTCTTTTTCCGTTCTTTGGGTCGAGAGGAGAAGACCGCAATGAAAATGTTGAGTGGCTCTCTTATGCATTATTGTTGATCTAACAAAGATCCAATATTACCTTGTCTTCTCCTTTGAATACATGTCTGCATATTCCAGCTTAGTCCAATGCACGTGCACTCTTATTATTATTCACACCACTCGGTCATGCAAGTGAAAGGCAATAATGATGATATATGATGAAATGATTGAGATGAGGAAAAGCTGGTATGAACTCAACCTATTTTGTTTTTGTAAATATGATTAGTTCACCGTTCTCGATTCAGCCCATTATGAATGAAACATGTTTGCAATGAAAATTAGAGATTATAGTTACTCATGCAATGCTTAATTAGCTAGGAGTTTCTAATGGTTAATGTTGCGAGCCAACATGCTTTTAAAATGGTTGTGATGTAGTATGATAGGATGGTATCCTCCTTTGAATGATTCGAGTGACTTTACTTGGCACATGTTCACGCATGTAGTTGAAACAAAATCAACATAGCCTCCACGATATTTATGTTCATGGTGATTTATATCCTACTCATGCTTGCACTCAACGTTGGTTAATCTCAATGCATGTTTATGACTATTGTCGCTCTCTAGTTGGTAGCTCCTCAATCTTTTGCTAGCCTTCACTTGTACTAAGCGGGAATACTGCTTGTGCATCCACTTCCATAAACCCAGAGTTGTTCCATATGAGTCCACCATACCTACCTATATGCAGTATTTACTTGTCGTTCCAAGTAAATTTTCATGTGCCAAACTCTAAACCTTCAAATAATAATCTATTTTGTATGCCCGAATCGCTCATGTAGCGACTGGGGGCTGTCAGTATCTTCCATGCTAGGTGGGTTATTCTCACGGTGAGTGTTAATTCACTTGTCATTCATGAGAAAGTGGCTGGTATTCGGGATGCCCAGTTCCATGCTCAAATCAAATCAAAATATAACTTCAAACAAAACTCCCCCAGGACCGTTGTTTGTATGGACGGTACCCGTTGTTTCGGACCAACTGTGGAATGTGCTCGTTGGTGGAGGGGGGGTAAAAACTTTACCATTTTGTTTGGGAACCGCCTCTAATGTATCTAGCATGGAAGATACCACGATTTCTTGGTTTTTATGTTGACAATGAAAGCATGCCCCTCAAAATATTATTCATCACAATTTCAAAAAGCTCGAGCTCCGGCACCTCTGTAAATCCCTGTTTCCCTCTGCGAAAGGCCTATCTATTTACTTTTATTGCTGAGTCATCATCCTCTTATAAAACGCACCAGTTAGAGCGCATCACTGTCATTTGTATGTGTTGTTATTAATTGATATTGAGTATGACTATGACTGGATCTCTTTTGCCATGAATTACAATGTCTAGTTAGTCCTTGATCTTCAGGAGTGCTGTGCATTTATGTTTTGCGGTCTCAGAAAAGGCTAGCGAGATACCATTTTATTATATCATATCATGATTGTTTTGAAAAAGTGTTGTCATCCGAGATTTATTATTATTACTCGCTAGTTGATTATGCCATTGATATGAATAAATGTGAGACCTAAATGTTATTGTGAATATGGTTAGTTCATAATCTTTGCTAAAAACTTGAATGCTAACTTTACATACTTGCAACAAGATCAAACAGATTTTGTAAAAGTTTTTCTTTATCACTTTCAGTTTGTTAACTGAATTGCTTGAGGACAAGCAATGGGTTAAGCTTGGGGGAGTTGATACGTCTCCATCGTATCTACTTTTACAAACTCTTATGCCCTTGTTTTGGACTCTAATTTGCATGATTTGAATGGAACTAACCCGGACTGGCGTTGTTTTCAGCTGAATTGCCTTGGTGTTATTTTTGTGCAGAAATAAAAGTTCTCAGAATGACCTGAAACTTCACGGAGAATATTTTTGGAATAAATAAAAAATATTGGCAAAAGAATCAACCAGAGGGGACCCACAAGCTATCCACAAGGGTGGAGGGCGCGCCCCTGGCCTTGTGGGTCCCCTGGAGCTCCATCGACCTCAACTCCAACTCCATATATTCACGTTCTGGGAGAAAAAATCAGAGAGAAGGATTCATCGTGTTTTACGATACGGAGCCGCCGCCACCTCCTGTTCTTCATCGGGAGGGCACATCTAGAGTCCGTTCGGGGCTCCGGAGAGGGGAAATCATCGCCATCATCATCACCAACCTTCCTCCATCACCAATTTCATGATGCTCACCGCCGTGCGTGAGTAATTCCATCGTAGGCTTGCTGGACGGTGATGGGTTGGATGAGATTTATCATGTAATCGAGTTAGTTTTGTTAGGGTTTGATCCCTAGTATCCACTATGTTCTGAAATTGATGTTGCTATGACTTTGCTATGCTTAATGCTGGTCACTACGGCCCGAGTGCCATGATTTTAGATCTGAACCTATTATGTTTTTCATGAATATATGTGTGTTATTGATCCTATCTCGCAAGTTGTAGACACCTATTACGAATTATGATCCGCATACCCCAAGGAGTTCATGTATTCACTAAGTGCTAATGCTTTGGTCCGGTTCTCTATTAAAAGGAGGCCATAATATCCCTAAGTTTCCATTAGGACCCCGCTGCCACGGGAGGGTAGGACAAAAGTTGTCATGCAAGTTCTTTTCCATAAGCACACATGACTATATTTGGAATACATGCCTACATTATATTGATGAATTGGAGCTAGTTCTGTGTCACCCTAGGTTATAACTGTTGCATGATGAATGCCATCCGAGATAATTATCCATCATTGGTTCGTTGCCTACGAGCTTTTCACATATTGATCTTTGCTACTTTACTTTGTTGTTGCCACTGTTACAATTGCTACAAAACTGCTACTGTTAATTTTGCCACCGTTGCCGTTACTTCCATACTACTTTGCTACTAAATACTTTGCTGCAGATATTAAGTCTTTCAGGTGTGGTTGAATTGACAACTCAGCTGCTAATACTTGAGAATATTCTTTGGCTCCCCTTGTATCGAATCAATAAATTTGCGTTGAATACTCTACCCTCAAAAACTGTTGCGATCCCCTATACTTGTGGGTTATCTCTCCTCAACTGTTATTTTATATTTATGTGAAACTAATGTTTTCGTTCTTTTTTGCAGGCATGGATATGGATTCCACATGTTTCAATTCTTGCAGACTTGGGATGGTGTTTGAGTTACTCAGTTTGGGGTGGAGCACATTGGCTACATCGGAAAGGCTATGCTCTACAGTTGGCTCACATCGACGAAGTGTTCCCTTGAGTTATCGTCACTTTTAATATTTTCAGATAAAGGTTGTGTTAGTGAACTGCTTTATTTCCTTTATTTCTTTTGTCTACTTCTTGCTTCCGCTTCTTAAGGTTTTATTTACTAGCGTATTAGTGAAATGCGTGTTTGACAGTGGAGAGTTGCGTATTGTTGTGTAAGTGAGCTGCATTGTTGTAGACAAGGGAGATGCATTATTTGGGACAAGTGATCTACATTGTTCTAGACAAGTGGGTTGCATTGTTCTAGACAAGTGGGTTGCATTGTTCTAGATAAGATAACTGCATTATGTTCTTTAGTGAACTGCATTTTTTATATTAGTGAGCTGCATTTAATGTTTTTTGTTTTGTATTTGGCTGAGTGTTCCCATGTTTTTTCCCCTCGTTATCAGGTTTTGATGGAGGTCTTCATGGAGGTTGTACATCACTGTTTGAGTCCCAGGGTTCTGGAGCAGTTATGGAGGATTGTGCCATTGAAATCTCTCAAGAGAATTTTGGTTCCTTGGCTAGAGATGGTTTGAACACGGATGTGGCATCTGGACCAGATGGTGGAAAGGTTGCTCCACCTAGCTCTTCACATGAGGTAGTTGATCTTGATGACGATTTTGTTACGCCGGTGCCATGCGTCACTAGGACTAGGAGTGCAGCAATCAATCGTCCTCCCATTGAGGAGCCTCAAGTATTTTCGAACAAGAGGGCAGGAGAGAGGGTTTTTAAGTTGAGAGACTCTTTAGAGAAATTGAGGCCTTCGAGTTTCAAATATATTGATGAGGCGAGGAAAATAAAGGATCTCGTTCTCAGCCAAGATTTTGTAACCAAATACAACGAGTAAGTTTTATGTGTGTGCCCTTCATCCTTTTGTGTTTTCTGTTTTGAACTTTATTTTGATCCCATCTGTGTATCTTTACCGCAGTAACACGCTCTTGATGGTGAATAATGCTTTTGATGATGTCAAATCAGTCAAAGTTGACTATATCTTTAAAACATTTGGCAAAGGAGGTTTCATGGACTTGTATCTCATGGATTATATCATTAAGTACTGGAAGCAAGATCCTGAAATGAGTTTAGTTTATCATTCTGGTGAACGTGTGCTACTTTCACCTTTATTTATCACGGTAAATGTGTCTGCTCTCATGTATTTTTTGCTTTGGTGCATTTTTTCTCTTGTACCAATTTTTTATGTCCATTCATGCATGCTTATTCTTTTTCATGCTCCATTTGTTCTTTTTCTATGCAGTATGTTCTTCAAATGGAAATCGTTGTGAATAAAAATGATGAAGGATACCCTGTGCTGACGGTTGAGCATAGCCCATTTTTTTAGAAGATGCGGTAAAGCAGTTCAAGGTTTTGTTGGCGATGAAAACCTGTTGGACGCAAAACTAGTAAGGCCATTGTTTCCATCATTTCTTCTTCTTTGGTGTATTTCTTCTATAGTTATTTGAAGCATGGTCCTAATGTTATGTGTCGAATGAACTTCATTTGATTTGTTTATTGATGCGACAGATTTTGATGACGCGCTGCAAGGATGGACCTTACGCCCTATACACGATGAACCGGCATCGCGAGACCATTGATATCCACGACATGAGGAGGTACACTGGCAATGTTGGTACATGACAAAGTGGCGCAATGTGATGCCCGGATAATTAAGTTACAACAACCCTCTGCTAATGATGCCATGTCACCACGATTACTGTTGATAATCTCACGATGATTAAAAACTTGTTCGAATTCAAATTAAAATAAGTCAAACTATAAAAGTTTTCAATTGTCAAACTAAAATGTTCGGCGTGAACCAAGTAATGCATAGATAATTATGGTGGAGAAACCACACCTTTATAAAATATTTAAATACTATTAGATGAATAAAACAGTAGTGAAAACTATTATCTAAATACTTTTAAATATTAAATAATTACGAAACTATTTTAGTTTGGGTAGCAAGTTAGTGTGGCTGTGGCATATTTGGTAATATCAAATTAGGTGCCATTTTGGTATTTTGCTAAAAAAATAAAAGGAAACTAAAAGAAAATAGAAAAGAAAATTAAATAAAAAGTAAAAACAAAACAAAAGAGAGTCCCCCTTTACCCGCTGGACCTAGCCCACTAGGGTCGGCCCAGCCAGCCCGCCCCCCCTCCGTCCCCTTCCCTGTTCCCCCGACCAGGGTCGGAACAGGGGCACGTCCCCGCCCGACCACCTTGCCGACCCCGACGCCGGGAGGGGATAAGGCCACCCCGACGCCTCGACCTCCACCACTCTCTCCCACTTGTCCCCTCTCGCTCACCTTTGCGCCTCCCCTCCCCCAGTTCCACCTCTCCCCTCTCCTCTTGCTCGATCCGGAGCACGCCCGTCACCATGGCCCTGTCCTAGCCGCAGCCACCGTCGCCACCTCGCCTCGTCCCCGTGACAGATCGGTTCTTTGGCCCTCACTACGTCCTCCCCGACTACCTGCTCGAGCCGGGACCCCCTGCATTGAAGGAAACATGCCCTAGAGGCAATAATAAAGTTGTTAATTTATATTTCCTTATATCATGATAAATGTTTATTATTCATGCTAGAATTGTATTAACCGGAAACTTAGTACATGTGTGAATACAAACAGAGTGTCCCTAGTATGCCTCTACTTGACTAGCTCGTTAATCAAAGATGGTTAAGTTTCCTAACCATAGACATGTGTTGTCATTTGATGAACGGGATCACATCACCAGGAGAATTATATGATGGACAAGACCCACCCGTTAGCTTAGCATAATGATCGTTAAGTTTTATTGCTATTGCTTTCTTCATGACTTATACATATTCCTATGACTATGAGATTATGAAACTCCCGAATACCGGAGGAACACCTTGTGTGCTATCAAACGTGACAACGTAACCGGGTGATTATAAAGATGCTCTACAGGTGTCTTCAAAGGTGTTTGTTGGGTTGGCATAGATCAAGATTAGGATTTGTCACTCCGAGTATCAGAGAGGTATCTCTGGGCCCTCTCGGTAATGCACATCACTATAAGCCTTGCAAGCAATGTGACTAATGAGTTAGTTATGGGATGATGCATTACGAAACGAGTAAAGAGACTTGCTGGTAACGAGATTGAACTAGGTATGATGATACCGACGATCGAATCTCGGGCAAGTAACATACCGATGACAAAGGGAATAACGTATGTTGTTATTGCGGTTTGACCGATAAAGATCTTCGTAGAATATGTAGGAACCAATATGAGCATCCAGGTTCCGCTATTGGTTATTGACTGGAGATGTATCTCGGTCATGTCTACATAGTTCTCGAACCCGTAAGGTCCGCACGCTTAACGTTCGATAACCCTGTAGCAGCTAACTTGTCTAGGTTAGAAAATGTTCTTGATGACCCACTACCTATTGATGATAGCTTTCCTGATGAACAATTAGCTGTCATAAATGCTTCTCGTAATGCTCCATGGTATGCTGATTATGGTAATTACATTGTTGCTAAATTTATACCACCTAGCTTGACATACTAGCAAAAGAAAAGGTTTTTCTATGATTTAAGACATTAATTTTGGGATGACCCGGCCACACCTTTATAAAGGAGTAGATGGTGTTATTAGACGTTGTGTACCTGAGCATGAACAGGAACAAATCCTACGCAAGTGTCACTCCGAGGCTTACGGAGGACACCATGCTGGAGATAGAACTGCACACAAGGTATTACAATCTGGTTTTTATTGGCCTACTCTCTTCAAAGATGCTCGTAAGTATGTCTTGTCTTGGGATGAATGCCAAATAATTGGCAATATTAGTAGATGTCAGGAAATGCCTATGAATTATTCACTTGTTATTGAACCATTTGATGTTTGGGGCTTTGATTATATGGGACCTTTTCCTTCCTCTAATGGGTATACACATATTTTAGTTGTTGTTGATTACGTTACTAAGTGGGTAGAAGCTACTCCAACTATTAGTGTTGATCATAACACTTCTGTTAAAATGCTTAAAGAAGTTATTTTCCCAAGGTTTGGACTCCCTAGATATTTGATGACTGATGGTGGTTCACACTTTATTCATGGTGCTTTCCGTAAAATGCTTGCTAAATATGATGTCAACCACTGAATTGCATCTCCTTATCATCCTCTGTCTAGCGGCCAAGTAGAATTGAGCAATAGAGAAATTAAATTGATCTTGCACAAGACTGTTAATAGAACTACTTATAAAAACCCCATGGGTATGTCTCCATGTAAAATGGTTTATGGAAAAGCATGTCACTTACCTCTTGAGCTAGAACATAAAGCTTATTGGGCAATCAAAGAGCTCAACTATGATTTCAAACTTGCCGGTGAAAAGAGGTTATTTAATATTAGCTCACTGGATGGATGGAGAACTCAAGCCTATGAAAATGCCAAGTTGTTTAAAGAAAAAGTTAAAAGATGGCATGACAAAAGGATACAAAAACGTGAATTTAATGTAGGTGACCATGTCTTGCTATATAACTCTCGCTTAAGATTTTTTGCAGGAAAGCTTCTCTCTAAATGGGAAGCTCCTTACATTATCGAGGAGGTCTATCGTTCCGGTGCCATCAAAATCAACAACGCCGAAGGCACTAATCCGAAGGCGGTAAACGGTCAAAGAATCAAACATTATATCTCAGGTACTCCCATAATGTTGAGACCAATATAATTGAAACCGTAACACCGGAGGAGTACATAAGGGACACTTTCTAGAACATTTCAGACTCCAAAAAGGAATAGGTATGTGGTACGGTAAGTAAGCCGATTCCAAAACGTTTCCAATAGCAAATTTCTTTGTTTTGGAATATATTACATACTTATGTTGACGGTTCGGAGATGGGGGCCGAAGGGGTAGGTGGTTCCACCTAGGTAGTGGTGGGCCTGGGTTCCCGGCAGCCCCCTGATGGTTACTTTGTGGCGGAGCGACATGGAAGGTTGCGACCACCTAGGAGAGAGGTGGGCCTGGTCCCTAGTCGGTGTCCGCGGTTACTTCAAAATAACACACTTAACGAGATCTTGGTATTTGATCTGAGTCTGGTTATGAGCCTATACGCACTAACCAACTACGCAGGCACAGTTATGGGCACTCGACATTGTGGTGTCAGCCGAAGCCTTCTTGACATCAGCGGTTGAGTGGCGCACGCTGGTTTGGACCTCGTAACGCAACTTCCTTTGTAATGGAGGTTGCTAGGTCTTCTCACCGGCCGCGTATGCAACATGCAGGTGTGCAACGGGCGATGGCCCAGACCCCTGCGCTTAGGATTTAGACCGGCGTGCTAACCTCTCTATTGAGTCTAGGTAGGGCTGCAACGTGTTGATCTTCCGAGGCCGGACATGACCCAAGAAAGTGTGCCCGGCCAGAGGGATCGAGCGTGTTGGGTAATGTGGTGCACCGCTGCAGGGAAGTTTATCTATTCGAATAGTCGTGTCCCTCGATAAAAGGACGACCCGGAGTTGTACTTCGACCTTATGACACTAGAACCGGATACTTAATAAAACACACCTCTGACAAGTTCCAGATACAACCCGGTGACCGCTTTCCCACAGGGCGATGAGGGGAGGATCTCCGGGTAGGATTATGCTATGCATTGTTACTTGATGATGCACTTGCTACTCTCTTGTACATGCTTCAAGATGGAGGCTGCGAGAAGCGTAGTCTTCGATAGGACTAGCTATCCCCCTCTTATTCTGGCATTTCGTAGTTCAGTCCGCAGATACTACCCATTTCATTGATACCAATGCGTATGTAGTGTAGATCCTTGCTTGCGAGTACCTTGGATGAGTACTCACGGTTGCTTTGCTCCCTCTTTTCCCCCTTTTCCATTCTTCTCGGATGCTGCAACCAGATGTTGGAGTCCAGGAGCCAGACACCACCGTCGACGACGACCCCTACTACACTGAGGGTGCCTACTACTACGTGCAGGCCACCGACAACCAGGAGTAGTTAGGAGGATCCCAGGTAGGAGCTCTGCACCTCTTTTGATCTGTTTCCCAGTTTGTGCTAGCCATCTTATGACACCTTGTTTAACTTAATGCATGTACTCAGATATTGTTGCTTCCGCTGACTCGTTTATTTTCGAGCACTTGTATTCGAGTCCTTGAGGCCCCTGGCTTGTAATATGATGCTTGTATGACTTATTTGTGTTTAGAGTTGTGTTGTGATATCTTCCCGTGAGTCCCTGATACGTCTCCATCATATCTACTTTTCCAAACTCTTTTGCCCTTGTTTTGGACTCTAACTTGCATGATTTGAATAGAACTAACCCGGGCTGACGCTGTTTTCAGCAGAATTGCCATGGTGTTATTTTTGTGCAGAAATAAAAGTTCTCAGAATGACCTGAAAAATTCACGGAGATCGTTTTTGGAATTAATAAAAAATATTGGCGAAAGAATCAAGTGAAGGGGGCCCACACCCTGGCCATAAGGGTGGGGGGCGCGCCACCCGACCTTGTGGGCCCCCTGGATCTCCACCGACCTCAACTCCAACTCCATATATTCACTTTCAGGGAGAAAAAATCAGAGAGAAGGATTCATCATGTTTTACGATACAGAGCCGCCGCCAAGCCCTGTTCTTCCTCGGGAGGGCAGATCTGGAGTCCGTTTTGCGCTCCGGAGAGGAGAATCCGTCGCCATAATCATCATCAACCATCCTCCATCACCAATTTCATGATGCTCACCGCCGTGCGTGAGTAATCTCATTGTAGGATCTCCGGACCGTGATGGGTTGGATGAGATTTACCATGTACTCGAGTTATATTTGTTAGGATTTGATCCCTACTATCCACTATGTTCTAAGATTGATGTTGCTATGACTTTGGCATGCTTAATGCTTGTCACTAGGGCCTGAGTGCCATGATTTGAGATTTGAATCCTTTATGTTTTCATGAATATATTTGTGTTCTTGATCCTATCTTGCAAGTTATAGTCACCTACTACGTGTTATGATCCGGCAACCCTGGAGTGACAATAGTCGGGACCAGTCCCGGTGATGACCGTAGTTTGAGGAGTTCATGTATTCACTAAGTGCTAATGCTTTGGTCCGGTACTCTATTAAAAGGAGGCCTTAATATCCCTTAGTTTCCAATAGGACCCCGCTACCACGGGAGGGTAGGACAAAAGATGTCATGCAAGTTCTTTTCCATAAGCATGTATGACTATATTCGGAATACATGCCTACATTATATTGATGAATTGGAGCTAGTTCTGTTTCACCCTATGTTATAAATGTTGCATGATGAACGCCATCCAACATAATTATCCATCATTGATCCATTGCCTACGAGCTTTTCACATATTGATACTTGCTTCATTACATTTCCGATGCTACTGTTACAATTGCTATGAAACTACTACTATTACTTCTGCCATTGTCACTGTTACTTCCATACTACTTTGCTACTAAATACTTTGCTACAGATATTAAGTCTTTCAGGTGTGGTTGAATTGACAACTCAGCTGCTAATACTTGAGAATATTCTTTGGCTCCCCTTGTGTCGAATCAATAAATTTGGGTTGAATACTCTACCCTTGAAAACTGTTGTGATCCCCTATACTTGTGGGTTATCAAGACCTTTTTCTGGCGCCGTTGCCTGGGAGCATAGCTCTATTCTCTGAGTCACTTGGGATTTATATCTGCTGATCACTATGAGGAATTTGAAAGATCAAAGAACCGAGATATTTCCCTCAACTACGAGGGGAGGTAAGGAACTGCCATCTAGCTCTGCACTTGATTCTCCTTCTGTTTTGAGTAAACTTGCGACACCTACACCTGCTATTGATTCTGATATGTCACATGTTATTGATGATGCCACTTCTGCTATGCATGATTCTTATGACGAAACTACTTCTCTGCTTGATAATACTGTGCCACTAGGTGAATTTCTTGATGAATAACTTGCTAGGGTTAGAGAAAATGAAATTACTGAAACTGATGATATTATTGAAACTGAAGATTATGATTCTCCCCCTAGATATGAATTGCCTATTGTACCTGAAGGTTATGTTATGGATGAAGAAACTGCTAGAGACTTCTTAGCTCCCAACGATAGGGAAGATCTTAAAAAATTGTTAGCTACGCTGAAAGAAAAATCCTTGAATGCTAGAATGAAATATGATCCCACTGTTGCTACTTCACCTACCTTTGTTGCTGATAAGGATTATGAATTCTCTGTCGATCTTGAGTTAATCACTTTGGTTGAATCTGATCGTTTCTATGGCTATGAATCTGAAACTGTTGTGGCACATCTTACTAAATTGAATGATATAGCCACCCTATTTGCTCATGAGGAAAAATATTCGCTATTACTATATTCTCAAATTGTTTCCTTTCTCATTAAAGGGTGATGCTAAGTTATGGTTTAATTCTCTTGCTCCTGGTTTTGTGCGTAGTCCCCATGATATGATTTACTACTTCTCTGCAAAATATTTCCATGCTCATAAGAAACAAGCTGCTTTAAAGGAAATATTTAACTTTGTGCAATTTGAAGAAGAGAGTCTCCCACAAGCTTGGGGGAGGCTTCTCCAATTACTTAATGCTTTGCCTGATCATCCTCTCAAGAAAAATGAAATACTTGATATCTTTTGTAATGGACTAACCGATGCTTCCAGAGACCACCTGGATAGTTGTGCTGGTTCTGTTTTCAGGGAAGAACTGTTGAGCAAGCTGAATTGCTATTGAGTAATATATTGAGTAATGATAATGATTGGAGACTTCCTGAACCAACTCCGAAGCCAACTCCGAAGAAAAGGGGTTTTCTATTTCTCAGTCCTCAAGATATGCAAGAGGCAAAGAAATATATGAAAGAAAAAGGTATTAAAGCTGAAGATGTTAAGAATCTACCACCTATTGAAGAAATACATGGTCTTGATAACCCGACACAGGTAGTAGAGGTAAACTCTCTCCGAAGATTTGATGAAAGTGATATTCCTCATAATAAGTCTGCTAGTCAATGCTTAGATGAGTTTGATATTTTTATTGTTAAACTAGAGAATTTCAATGCTTATGTTAGTAGACAATTGAAACATAATGCTTACATGCTTGATCACTTGAGTAATTATATGAGTAGAACCGTTAATGATCTTAAGCTTATTAGTAAACATGCTTCCATGGTTACAACTCAAGTAGAGCAAGTACTTAAGGCACATGATGATTTGCTTAATGAGTTGAATAGTAAATATAATGATAATGTTATTAGGGTTATGACTAGAGAGGGTAAAATGACTCAGGAACCTTTGTATCCTAAGGGCCATCCTAAGAGAGTTGAGCAAAATTCTCAGAGAATTAATACTAATGCACCTAGTCCTAATAATAAAAATAAAAAGAAAACTGATAGGACTTTGCATGCTAGAGAACCTGCTATACACACACCTGAGAATCCCAATGATATTTCTATTTCTGATGCTGAGACAGAGTGTGGTGATGAACATGAACCTAGTGATAATGTTAATAATGATGTTCATGTTGATGCTCAACCTAGTAATGATAATGATGTAGAGATTGAACCTCCTGTTGATCTTGATAACCCACAATCAAAGAATCAACGTTATGATAAGAGAGACTTCGTTGCTAGGAAACGTGGTAAAGAAAGAGAACCATGGGTTCAGAAACCCATGCCCTTTCCTCCTAAGACTTCCAAGAAAAAGGATGATGAGGATTTTGAGCGCTTTGCTGAAATGATTAGACCTATCTTTTTGCGTATGCGTTTGACTGATATGCTTAAAATGCCTCCTTATGCTAAATATATGAAAGATATTGTTACCAATAAAAGAAAGATACCGGAAGCTGAAATTTCCACCATGCTTGCTAATTATACTTTTAAGGGTGGAATACCAAAGAAAATAGGAGATCCAGGAGTACCAACTATACCATGCTCCATTAAAAGAAACTATGTTAAAACTGCTTTTTGTGATCTTGGAGCCGGTGTTAGTGTTATGCCTTTCTCTTTATATCGTAGACTTGAACTGAATAAGTTGACACCTACTGAAATCTCTTTGCAAATGGCTGATAAATCAACTGCTATACCCATCGGTATTTTTGAGGATGTGCCTGTTGTGGTTGCAAACATTACTATCTTAACGGACTTTGTTATTCTTGATATTCCCGAGGACAACAATGTGTCGATTATTCTTGGTAGACCCTTTTTGAATACTGTCGGGGTTGTTATTGATTACAACAAAGGCAATGTCACTTTTCATGTTAATGGTAATAAGCATACGGTACACTTTCCGAGGAGACAACCTCAAGTTCATAGTATCAATTCTATTGGAAAATTTCAATATTACTATTGGAGGTTTTGAATTCCCTCTTCCTACTGCCAAAAAGAAATATGATATTCTTATTGTTGCGGAAATGCATATCCCCGTTGAGGTAACCTAGTGTTATTTCAAAAATTCTCTGGTTTCATGTCACTCGGAAGAGGTTTGTTAATAAGACTTGATCAACCTTGTTAATGGATTCCTTTTGATGAGCATGAGATGGATGAATTTATAAAGCACAAATCCCTGTACCCACTTTTTACTTTCTGTTATTTAGGTTAAATAAAGCAAAAATGGTATTTTATGTCTGTTTTCTGAATTATCCATGCAATAAAAATGTCCCAAAAATAAAAGTTCTCCAAATGCCCTGAAAATTTAGTATGATTTTTTATAGATTATTTTAGAATTCTGGCACTGAACATGCACCATGGGGCCTCATCAGCTTGCCACAAGGGTGGAGGGCACGCCCATGTCCTTGTGGGCCCCATGTGGCCCCCTCCACTTATTTCAGCACCCATCCTCTCCTTCTTCCTCCCGAAAAATCACTCCATAGCTCAAACTCGTGTTCTTGCTCCTCTGCTGCCATTTTCGATCTCCTTGCTCAAAGCTCCATTCACAAAACTGCTTTGGGGGATTGTTCTTCGGTATGTGACTCCTCCAAAGGTCAAATTAGTTTTTGTTCTAGTGCTTTATTTATTGGAAATTTTTGCTGCCGAGGTGACCTTGTTCTTGAGCTTGCATGTCAAATTTATATGGTCCAAGTAGTTTTGATGCATGATATAGCATCTAGGCACTTGTAGGAGTAGTTGCTATCAATTTTGTTGAGTTTGGTTCACTTTTATTTTGAGCCACTAAAAATTTCAGGAATTTTTCAAAGAAAGAAAAATGTCTAGGAGAATGTACCAGGGTGGTTCTTCAAGGAAGCAAGCACCGAGGCGTATGCGAACTGGACCCTGAACCAGAACCACCACAGGAAGCTCAAGTGAAGCCGTGTGAATGGCTGTCGGATGAATTTATGGATCGTGCAGGTTTCAAGGATGAATTATATGCGTACGTACAAAATGTCGGCCTCGAGGACTTCTTATCGGACAAGTGCCTACAGTATTATTATCTCACCGATTTCTTTGTGCGGAGGTTTGAGTTTTCATCTAAGCGTAATACTCATACTGTCTTGTTTGATCTTTATGATGAATCTTATACCATGGACCTAGAAGATTTTTGTGATGCATGCAAAATTCCACAATGTGGTAATCTTAGTGAGCCTCACAAATCTGAATACACTGATTTTCTTGCTAGCATCACCGTTGGAGAAACTAGAAATATCACACAAGCTACCATAGGGAGCATTCATTTTCCTGCCTTACACTACTTTGCTCTCTTTATAGGAAGATGCATTAATGGTAAACATGATCATAGCCAGCTTTGAGTACCAGATCTTAGTGTCCTCAAATGTGCAGTTTTAGGCGATAAGCGACATAACTTGGGGGCCATTATTGCTAGGAGGTTACACCTTAATGCTAAAGATGGAGATTTATTTGGTGGGATTTATGCAACTCGTTTAGCTAATTATTTGGGTGTACCCATAAAAGGGTATGATATTGAGTTGCCACCTGCTTTTCTAGATTATGAGGCTATGGTACGCTACTGGTTTCTCAAGAGGAACGAATAGTTCCTCCAGTACCGACTAATATTTGATAGACGACATGCCGTCCATGTTGCTCTTCCTGCTCCTTCTTTCTTTAACTTTCAGGCAAATGGGTGATATTTAACTAGAGAGGAAGCAAACGAGAATGAGCGAACAGCGGAGGATGCTCGCCTCCAAGAGGCATCTCGCCAAGCAGTAGCTGCTGCATCTTAGTACAACCCCGAGTACAACTTTGGATATCCACCAGGCCATCCATGGGCATAGACCAACTTAGGCCAAAAGCCTAAGCTTGGGGGAGTACGTATTTCCCACCGACATTATATTCATGTTCACACATTCATTTCAGTTGTCGGTGTTCATACTTTTTCATTGTATTATCCATGTTAGTTTATTTCTTTTTCTGCTTTCTTCTTGTGTGTCTGAAAAACCTTAAGAAAACAAAAACAAAACAAAATTAATTGTAGTTAGTTTACTTTCTATGCATGCTTAGTTGTAGTATTAAAAGAAAACCCAAAAAGATTTCTCGTTCTTCTTTTGCTTGTTGGGAGCTTTCCCGTGTAAATAGTTTTTCTCGTTCTTGTTGTACTTCCCTCGGAAAACAAAAACTCCAAAAACATTTCAGTGTGTGTTCCTTTGAATTTATTTTCTTTTCTTTGGCGATCGAGAGGAGAAGACCACGACCAAAATGTTGAGTGGCTCTCATATGCATTATTGTTGATCTAACAAAGAGCCCATATTACCTTGTCTTCTCCTTTGATTAAATGCTTGCAGATTCCAGCTTAGTCCAATGCACGTGCACTATTATTAGTATCCACACTGTTCAGTCGTGCAAGTGAAAGGCAATAATGAAGATATATGATGAAATGATTGAGATGAGGAAAAGCTGGTATGAACTCGACCTATCTTGCTTTTGTAAATATGATTAGTTCATCATTCTTGATTCAGCCTATTATGAATGAAACATGTTTGCAATGACAATTAGATATTATAGCTACTCATGCCATGCTTAATTAGCTAGGAGTTTATAATGGTTTACCTTGTGTGCCAACATGAAAATTAAAATGGTTGTGATGTAGTATGATAGGATGGTAGCTTCCTTTGAATGATTCGAGTGTGTAACATCGCAGATTTTCAATTTGGAATGTTATACATAGGTCATTCATGCATATCATATTTTACTGCATTTCGTTTCTCGATCCTCGAAATTCTAAGCAACTCAAGGACCCACGGAGAGAGTTGGGGATTTCACGTTTCTTATATTTGAATTTTATCAAATATTGAAACAAGGATCATTTTGGTTTTAATTAATTTTTCTCTCCAAAAATATTTCATGTCAAAATATATGAGAGGAGATAACAGGACTTCTCCAAAATAAATGAAATATTGGAGGAAAAATATTAAAATCAAATAAATTATTTTATTTGGATTTTATTGCAATTTTATTCGAATTAGGAAAAAATACGCGTTTTCGAAATTGCACTAGAAGCCCAAATAAATGTTCACTTTGTCCGGCATATTTTTAGAGGACGGGGAAAATTTATTTCGGGATTTTTGCAGTCTGTTTAGTAATTTTTTCTTCGTTTTCTGCGTGTCGGAATATTTTTTTTAAAGAGTAACCGACCTAACCGGGCCGTGCCCGACTAGGACACCGCCCAGCCGGCCTTTATAAGCCGTGCCGACCGAGCCGCCCCAGCCCACCGAAGCCCGCGCCGCGCCCAACCCTAACCCTAGCCGCGTGCCGCCGCTGCCAGCCGCTGCTGCCAGCCGCCGCCGCCTTGCGCCCACGCCGCCGCCAGCCGCGTCGCCGTCCCGCCGCCCCACGCCGCCGTCCCACCGCCCCGTGCCGCCGTCGGAGCCGCCCGCCGCTGCCGGAGCCGCCGGCGTCCCGTGACCCCGCCGCCGCCGTTGCCGACCTCGCCGGAGGTAGCGCCGCCGCCACAGCCGGTTTTCGCGAGAAAACTAGTTTTTTCGGCTCGTTCGGTTTTTTTTGAAACCCTAGATTCTTTTTTTAATAGATTGGTTCGGTTTTCCCGTCGGTTTATTTATTTAGCGGACGTTCGTCCGTACGTTTGTTTTAATGAACGTTGTTCGCCCGTTAGCCGCAGACAGCGAACGTTCGTTCGTTAGCCTGTTCGTCAGTTTTTCTTTTTCCAGGGTTTTCGCGATTAGTTTCGATCGCGATTTCTGCCCTGATCTTCGTTTTAGTTTAAATTTTCGCTCGTTTATCGGAATCAGGCGATTCAAGCGCCTAGGTCTTCGTCTCGAAGCCCTCTTTCTGTTTCACCAACTTGAACAAGATTTCAGTACTGTAAATTTTGACTTTAGTCCAGAATATAATCGGATCTTGTTTCTTTCGCAGTTTGAGTTTCGTTGCTCCGTTTGATTTGATTCTTTTTGCAAACCGGAGTTCTTCAGTTGAACTTTCTGGTTAGATCTTGTTATTTGAGATTTACCCATGCATCTTTGCTTGATTTCTTATAGTATGCTATTGTTTGTTTGCGATAGAATTCCTGGAGTGCGAAGCGTGCTACTACGAGTCTCTAGGATTTGCAGATCGTCAGCAAGGCAAGTAACACATTGATCAAACCCCTTTGTTACCCAGTTTTTATGCATTAGTTACAACCCTCACACATTGCATGAGTAGGATCTCTTGCATGAGTGGGATCTCTTAACATGTGGGTTTGGGAAGTAGATGATGAGGTAGAACCTATTACCTATTTTATTATCAAACCCTTGGGAGTTACTTCTACATTATGTTTATTGCCATGCTATGCTCGTAGACGTGGATTGGGTTTGAGTGTATCCATGACAAATGTGAGTTGTTAATTAATGGTTCAACTTAAGGTGGCAACTTTAATACACATCTGGGTGGATTGCTTGTGGGCACCTGGAGAATCCAGTGTTGTCCTAGGATATCCCGGAGTACCCGTGTGATCATCCTACGGTCCGCCACCCAGGCTCAAAGGGATCATAAGATTATTCATGCTAGAAACTTACGTGTGCAGCCACAAGCCATTATGGGCTCTGGCATAGTTGAGTATGTGATACGTGCATTTTGCATCATGCTTTTATATCGTTATTTATTCCATTATGGGTTGTTATTACACATTATGTCACAATACTTATGCCTATTCTCTCTTATTTTACAAGGTTTACATATGGAGGGAGAATGCCGGCAGCTGGAATTCTGGGCTGGAAAAGGAGCAAATATTATATACCTATTCTGCACACTCCAAAAGTCCTGAAACTCCACGAAAGTTATTTTTGGAAATAATAAAAAATACTGGAAGAAGAATCCACGTCAGGGGGGCCTCCACCTGTCCACGAGGGTGGGGGCGCGCCCCCTGCCTCGTGGGCCCCCTGTTGGCCCTCCGGTGCCCATCTTCTGCTATATGAAGTCTTTCATCCGAAGAAAAAACACAAGCAAGCTTTCGGGACGAGACTCCGCCGCCACGAGGCGGAACCTTGGCGGAACCAATCTAGGGCTCCGGCAGAGCTGTTCTGCCGGGGACACTTCCCTCCGGGAGGGGGAAATCATCGCCATCGTCATCACCAACGCTCCTCTCATCGGGAGAGGGCAATCTCCAACAACATCTTCACCAGCACCATCTCCTCTCAAACCCTAGTTCATCTCTTGTATCCAATTCTTGTCTCTAAGTCTGGGATTGGTACCTGTAGGTTGCTAGTAGTGTTGATTACTCCTTGTAGTTGATGCTAGTTGGTTTATTTGGTGGAAGATCATATGTTCAGATCCTATATGCATATTAATACTCCTCTGATTATGAACATGAATATGCTTTGTGAGTAGTTACGTTTGTTCCTGAGGACATGGGAGAAGTCTTGCTATTGGTAGTCATGTGAATTTGGTATTCGTTCGATATTTTGATGAGATGTATGTTGTCTATCCTCTAGTGGTGTTATGTGAACGTCGAATACATGACACTTCACCATTATTTGGGCCTAGAGGAAGGCATTTGGAAGTAATAAGTAGATGATGGGTTGCTAGAGTGATAGAAGCTTAAACCCTAGTTTATGCGTTGCTTCGTAAGGGGCTGATTTGGATCCATATGTTTCATGCTATGGTTAGGTTTACCTTAATACTTTTGTTGTAGTTGCGGATGCTTGCAATAGAGGTTAATCATAAGTGGGATGATTGTTCAAGTAAGGGCAGCACCCAAGCACCGGTCCACCCACATATCAAATTATCAAAGTACCGAACGCGAATCATATGAACGTGATGAAAACTAGCTTGACGATAATTCCCATGTGTCCTCGGGAGCGCTTTTCTCTATATAAGAGTTTGTCCAGGCTTGTCCTTTGCTACAAAAAGGAGTTGGCCACCTTGCTGCACTTTATTTACTTTTGTTACTTGTTGCTCGTTACAAATTATCCTATCACAAAACTATCTGTTACCTATAATTTCAGTGCTTGCAGAGAATACCTTGCTGAAAACCGCTTATCATTTCCTTCTGCTCCTTGTTGGGTTCGACACTCTTACTTATCGAAAGGACTATGATAGATCCCCTATACTTGTGGGTCATCAAGACTCTTTTCTGGCGCCATTGCCGGGGAGTGAAGCGCCTTTGGTAGGTGGAATTTGGTAAGGAAAAATTTATATAGTGTGCTGAAATTTACTGTCACTTGTTACTATGGAAAGTAATCCTCTGAGGGGCTTGTTCGGGGTATCTTCACCCCGACTAGTAGAGCAAAGAGTTGCTCGTCAACCTACTGAACATACTGAAGATGAAAATTTCCACTTTGAAATTCCTTCGGGTATGTTAGAAAAACAACTAGCTAATCCTTTTGCAGGAGATGGAACAAAGCATCCTAATGAGCACCTAATATATGTGGATGAAGTTTGTGGATTATTTAAGCTTGCAGGTATACCCGGTGATTTTATTAAGAAGAAGGTCTGCCCTTTATCTTTGAAGGGAGATGCATTGACATGGTATAGGCTATGTGATGATACGGGATCATGGAACTACAAACGATTGAAATTGAAATTTCATCAGAAATTTTATCCTATGCATCTTGTTCATCGTGATCGCAATTATATATATAATTTTTGGCCTCGCGAAGGAGAAATCATCGCTCATGCTTGGGGGAGGCTTAAATCAATGTTATATTCATGCCTCAATCATGAGCTCTCAAGAGAAATAATTATTCAGAATTTTTATGCTCGGCTTTCTGATAACAATCGCACCTTGCTCGATACTTCTTGTGCTTGCTCTTTTATGATGAAGACTATTGAATTCAAATGGGATTTATTGGATAGAATTAAACGCAACTCTGAAGATTGGAACTCGGCGAAGGTAAGGTGTCAGGTATGACACCTAAGTTTGATTGTGTTAAATCTTTTATGGATACCGATGTTTTCCGTAAATTTAGCACTAAATATGGACTTCACTCTGAAATAGTAGCTTCTTTCTGTGAATCTTTTGCTGCTCATATTGATCTCCCTAAGGAGAAGTGGTTTAAATATCATCCTCCCATAGAAGTAAAAGTAGCTGCACCTATTAAAGTTGAAGAAAAGACTATCACTTATAATGATCCTATTGTTCCTACATCTTATGTTGAGAAACCACCTTTCCCTGTTAGAATAAAGGATCATGCTAAAGCTTCAACTGTGGTTCGTAAAATCAATATTAGAACTTATACACGTCCTGAGCAAATTAAAGTTGAACCTAATATTGCTATTGTTAAAGATCTCTTGTCTGATAATATTGATGGGCATGTTATTTATTTCTGTGATGAAACTGCTAGAATTGCCAAACCTTGTGCTAAAGATAAACATAGACATGTAGTAGGCATGCCTGTTATTTCTGTTAAAATAGGAGATCATTGTTATCATGGCTTATGTGACATTGGTGCCAGTGCTAGTGCTATACCTACTGACTTATACAAAGAAATTAAGGATGATATTGCACCTACCGAGTTAGAAGATATTGATGTCACAATTAAACTTGCCAATAGAGATACTATTTCACCAATGGGAATTGTTAGAGATGTTGAAGTCTCGTGTGGGAAAACTAAATATCCTGCTGATTTTCTTGTTCTTGGTTCCCCACAAGATAGCTTTTGTCCCATTATATTTGGTAGACCCTTCTTGAATACTGTTAATGCTAAGATAGACTGCAAAAAGGATGTCGTTACTATTGGTTTGGGTGATATGTCTCATGAGTTTAATTTTTCTAAATTTAGTAGACAACACCGTGAAGAGGAATTGCCTAGTAAGGATGAAATAATTGGTCTTGCTTCTATTGTCGTACCTCCTAGTGATCCTTTAGAACAATATTTGCTAGACCATGAAAATGATATGTTTATGAATGAAAGAAGGGAAATAGATGAAGTATTCTTTAAATAGGAACCCATCCTGAAACACAATTTGCCTGTTGAAATCCTAGGGGATCCTCCTCCACCCAAGGGTGATCCCGTGTTTGAGCTTAATCCATTGCCTGATACCCTTAAATATGCTTATCTTGATGAGAAAAAGATATATCCTGTTATTATTAGTGCTAACCTTTCAGAGCATGAAGAAGAGAGATTATTGAAAACTCTGAAGAAGCATCGCGCTGCTATTGGATATACTCTTGATGATCTTAAGGGCATTAGTCCCACTCTATGTCAACATAAAATAAATTTGGAGAAAGATGCCAAACCAGTTCGTGATCACCAACGACGGCTGAATCCTAAGATGAAATAAGTGGTAAGAAAGGAAATACTAAAGCTCCTTGAGGCAGGTATAGTTTATCCCATTGCTGATAGTCAGTGGGTAAGTCATGTCCATTGTGTTCCTAAGAAGGGAGGTATTACCGTCGTTCCTAATGATAAAGATGAATCGATTCCGCAAAGAATTATTACAGGTTATAGAATGGTAATTGATTTCCGCAAATTAAATAAAGCTACTAAAAAAGATCATTACCCCTTACCTTTCATCGATCAAATGCTAGAAAGATTATCCAAACATACACATTTTTGCTTTCTAGATGGTTATTCTGGTTTCTCTCAAATACATGTGTTAGCCGATGATCAATCAAAGACCACTTTTACTTTCCCTTTCGGTACTTTTGCTTATAGACGTATGCCTCTTCGTTTATGTAACACACCTGCTACCTTTCAAAGATGCATGATGGCTATATTCTCTGACTTTTTTGAAAAGATTTGTGAGGTTTTCATGGATGATTTCTCCGTTTATGGATCCTCTTTTGATGATTGCTTGAGCATCCTTGATCGAGTTTTGCAGAGATGTGAAGAAACTAATCTTGTCTTGAACTGGGAAAAGTGCCACTTTATGGTTAATGAAGGTATTGCCTTGGGGCATAAAGTTTCTGAAAAGAGGTATTGAAGTTGATAAAGCCAAGGTTGATGCTATTGAGAAGATGCCATGTCCCAAGGACATCAAAGGTATAAGAAGTTTCCTTGGTCATGCCGGTTTTTATAGGAGGTTCATTAAGGACTTCTCAAAAATTTCTCGGCCTCTGAATAATTTGTTACAAAAAGATATACCATTTGTCTTTGATGATGATTGTGTAGAAGCATTTGAAATACTTAAGAAAGCATTGATCTTTGCACCTATCGTTCAGCCACCTGATTGGAATTTACCTTTTGAAATTATGTGTGATGCTAGTGATTATGCTGTAGGTGTTGTTCTAGGGCAAAGAGTTGATAAGAAATTAAATGTTATTCTATATGCTAGTAAGACTCTAGACAATGCTCAGAGAAATTATGCTACTACTGAAAAAGAATTCTTAGCAGTTGTATTTGCTTGTGATAAGTTCAGACCTTATATTGTTGATTCTAAAGTAACTATTCACACTGATCATGCTGCTATTAAATATCTTATAGAAAAGAAAGATGCTAAACCTAGACTTATTAGATGGGTTCTCTTGCTACAAGAATTTGATTTGCATATTATTGATAGAAAGGGAGCTGAGAACCCCGTTGCAGACAACTTGTCTAGGTTAGAAAATGTTCTTGATGACCCACTACCTATCGATGATAGTTTTCCTGATGAGCAATTAAATGTCATAAATGCTTCTCATACTACTCCATGGTATGCTGATTATGCTAATTATATTGTTGCTAAATTTATACCACCTAGTTTCACATACCAGCAAAAGAAAAAGTTTTTCTATGATTTGACATATTACTTTTGGGATGACCCACATCTTTATAAAAAAGGAGTAGATGGTGTTATTAGACGTTGTGTACCTGAGCATGAACAGGAACAGGTCCTACGCAAGTGTCACTCCGAGGCTTATGGAGGACACCACGCTGGAGATAGAACTGCACATAAGGTATTGCAATCCGGTTTTTATTGGCCTACTCTCTTCAAGGATGCCCGTAAGTTTGTCTTGTCTTGTGATGAATGTCAAAGAATTGGTAATATTAGTAGACGTCAAGAAATGCCTATGAATTATTCACTTGTTATTGAACCATTTGATGTTTGGGGTTTTGATTATATGGGACCTTTTCCTGCCTCTAATGGATATAAACATATTTTAGTTGTTGTTGATTACGTTACTAAGTGGGTAGAAGCTATTCCAACTAGTAGTGCTGATCATAACACTTCTATTAAGATTCTTAAAGAAGTTATTTTCCCAAGGTTTGGAATCCCTAGATATTTAATGACTGATGGTGTTTCACATTTTATTCATGGTGCTTTTCGTAAAATGCTTGCTAAGTATGATGTTAATCATAGAATTGCATCTCCTTATCACCCGCAGTCTAGTGGTCAAGTAGAATTGAGTAATAGAGAGCTCAAATTAATTTTGCAAAAGACTGTTAATAGATCTAGAAAGAATTGGTCCAAGAAACTTGATGATGCATTATGGGCCTATAGAACTGCATATAAAAATCCCATGGGTATGTCTCCGTATAAAATGGTTTATGGAAAAGCATGTCACTTACCTCTCGAACTAGAACATAAGGCTTATTGGGCTATTAAAGAGCTCAATTATGATTTCAAACTTGCCGGTGAGAAGAGGTTATTTGACATTAGCTCACTTGATGAATGGAGAACCCAAGCCTACGAGAATGCCAAGTTGTTTAAAGAAAAAGTTAAAAGATGGCATGACAAAAGAATACAAAAGCGTGAGTTTAATGTAGGTGATTATGTATTGCTATACAACTCTCATTTAAGATTTTTTGCAGGAAAACTTCTCTCTAAATGGGAAGGCCCTTACGTTATCGAGGAGGTCTATCATTCCGGTGCCATAAAAATCAACAACTTCGAAGGCACAAACCCGAAGGTGGTGAACGGTCAAAGAATTAAACATTATATCTCAGGTAATCCTATAAATGTGGAAACCAATGTTATTGAAACCGTAACCCCGGAGGAATACATAAGGGACACTTTCCGGAACGTTTCAGACTCCGAAAAGGAATAGGTATGTGGTACGGTAAGTAAACCGACTGCAAAACAGTTCTAAAGGCAATTTTTCTCCGTTTTGGAATATTTAGAAAAATAGAAAAATAAGAAGCAGTCTGGGAAGGACACGGGGGATCCACGAGGGTGGAGGGCGCCCCCCTACCTTGTGGGCACCTCGTGTGCTCTCCGGACTCCGTTTTCTTGCACGATACGTATTTTGGTCGGTAAAAATTCATTATATAATCTCCCGAAGGTTTTGACTCCTGTATCACGCAAATATCCTCTGTTCTTGTTTCGAGCTGTTTTTCTGACAGATCTAGATCATCATGACGTATCCAAGTGCCCCCAAGGACATGTTCTTCGAGAACGTCATCAATCCCTACCTCGCGGAGGTGCTGCAACACCCTCAAACCATTGAGATGCATGAGGGGGTGCTGCACATCCGCGATGTTGAGGGGCCACTGAGGACCGGAAGCATGGAGACAAGGCTTGAAGCAATGGAGCAACAAGTTTTCAAGTGCCAGGAGATGGTGGAGCGTGGACTTGACTCCAATCACATAATGATCACGGAGTTCACCAACAACCACAAGCTGGATGCCAAGGACATTGGGGAGGCCATCTTCAAGCTCCACGAGAAAATCGTGCACCTCCAAGCCCAAATCTATGACCTGCAAAACCAAAACTGTGAGTATGAATATAGATTCAAGAGGATGAGTTTGGCTGCAGAATTAAGGATCCCGGAGACTCGATCATCCTTTTATGATGGTGAGCCTATGCCTTGGAAGATGGACGACAAGCCTACATCATCAACAAGCCCTTCACCAGCAAAGGAGACATAATCATATGGGTATGGGCACTCCCCTTGGCAACTGCCAAGCTTGGCGGAGGTGCCCCGGTATCGTATCACAACCACATCTCCTATCTTTACCTTTTTCTTAGTTCGATCCTATTTAGTAGTATCTTGATCTAGTAGAATAAAAGTTTTGGTATGATCTAGTTTTGTGTTTTGCTTTATGATCTCTCTATGTAATCGAGTCCGTGAGCTATATAATAAAGATTAGTGTTGAGTCAAGGGCTTGATTATCTTGCTATGATCTTGAGTGAATAAAAGAAAAGAGAAAATAATAAAAAAGAAACAATGAGATCATATTGATCTTATGGAGAGTAATGACTTCACATAGAAAGAGTATGATGATTAAAAATTGTTGAGAGTTGACAAACATAGCTTTGGTCATCGTTGCAATTAATACGAAGTAATAAAGAAATTAGAGGTTTCACATATAAATATACTATCTTGGACATCTTTTATGATTGTGAGCACTCATTAAAATATGACATGCTAAAGAGTTGATGTTGGACAAGGAAGACAATGTAATGGGTTATGTTTTCTTATATCTGAGATAAAGTATATTGTCATGGATCATCCAACATGTTGAGCTTGCCTTTCCCATCATGCTAGCCTAATTCTTTGCACCAAGTAGAGATACTACTTGTGCTTCCAAAAACCCTTAAACCAGGTTTGCCATGCGAGTCCACCATACCTACCTATGGATTGAGTAAGATCCTTCAAGTAAGTTGTCATCAGTGCAAGCAATAAAAATTGCTCTCTAAATATGTATGATTGATTGGTGTGGAGGAAATAAGCTTTATACGATCTTGTGATGTGGAAGAAATAAAAGCGATGGACTGCATAATAAAGGTTCATATCACAAGTCGCAATATAAAGTGACGTTCTTTCGCATTAAGATTTTGTCCATCCAACCCTAAAAGCGCATGGCAACCTCTGCTTCCCTCTGCGAAGGGCCTATCTTTTATTATTATCTTCTACCTTATGCAAGAGTCATGGTGGTCTTCACCTTTCCTTTTTATATTTTATCCTTTGGCAAGCACAATGTATTGGAAAGATCCTGATAGATATATCTAACTGGATGTAAGTTAGCATGAACTATTATTATTGACATTACCCTTGAGGTAAAAGGTTGGGAGGCGAAACTATAAGCCCCTATCTTTCTCTGTGTCCGGTTAAAACTCCGTAACCACAAGTATTGCATGAGTGTTAGAAATTATGAAAGACTAAATGATAGTTGAGTATGTGGACTTGCTAGAAAGCTCTAACATATACTCTTTCTGATGTTATGATAAATTGCAATTGCTTCAATGACTGAGATTATAGTTTGTTAGTTCTCAATAAAGTTTCTGATTCATACTTTGCATTATGAATAGATTATTACTTGAGCATAAGAAATCATATGACAATATCTATATATGTTGTTGTTATGAGAATAATAATGATGCCCTCATGTCCGTATTTTATTTTATCGACACCTCTACCTCTAAACATGTGGACATATTTATCGTTATCGGCTTTCGCTTGAGGACAAGCGAGGTCTAACCTTCGGGGAGTTGATACGTCCATTTTGCATCATGCTTTTATATCGTTATTTATTGCATTATGGGCTGTTATTACACATTATGTCACAATACTTATGCCTATTCTCTCTTATTTTACAAGGTTTACATAAGGAGGGAGAATGCCGGCAGCTGGAACTCTGGGCTGGAAAAGGAGCAAATATTAGAGACCTATTCTGCACAACTCCAAAAGTCCTGAAACTCCACGAAAGTTATTTTTGGAAATAATAAAAAATATTGGAAGAAGAATCCACGTCAGGGGGGCCCCCACCTGTCCACGAGGGTGGGGGCGCGCCCTACCCCCCTGGGCGCGCCCCCTGCCTCATGGGCCCCCTATTGGCCCTCCGGTGCCCATCTTCTCCTATATGAAGTCTTTCGTCCGAAGAAAAATCACAAGCAAGCTTTCGGGATGAGACTCCGCCGCCACGAGGCAGAACCTTGGCGGAACCAATCTAGGGCTCCGGCAGAGCTATTCTGCCGGGGACACTTCCCTCCGAGAGGGGGAAATCATCGCCATCATCATCACCAACGCTCCTCTCATCGGGAGAGGGCAATCTCCATCAACATCTTCACCAGCACCATCTCCTCTCAAACCCTAGTTCATCTCTTGTATCCAATTCTTGTCTCTAAGTCTGGGATTGGTACGTGTAGGTTGCTAGTAGTGTTGATTACTCCTTGTAGTTGATGCTAGTTGGTTTATTTGGTGGAAGATCATATGTTCAGATCCTATATGCATATTAATACTCCTCTGATTATGAACATGAATATGCTTTGTGAGTAGTTACGTTTGTTCCTGAGGACATGGGAGAAGTCTTGCTATTAGTAGTCATGTGAATTTGGTATTCGTTTGATATTTTGATGAGATGTATGTTGTCTATCCTCTAGTGGTGTTATGTGAACGTCGACTACGTGACACTTCACCATTATTTGGGCCTAGAGGAAGGCATTGGGAAGTAATAAGTAGATGATGGGTTGCTAGAGTGACAGAAGCTTAAACCCTAGTTTATGCGTTGCTTCGTAAGGGGCTGATTTGGATCCATATGTTTCATGCTATGGTTAGGTTTACCTTAATACTTTTTTTGTAGTTGCGGATGCTTGCAATAGAGGTTAATCATAAGTGGGATGCTTGTTCAAGTAAGGGCAGCACCCAAGCACCGGTCCACCCACATATCAAATTATCAAAGTACCGAACGCGAATCATATGAACGTGATGAAAACTAGCTTGACGATAATTCCCATGTGTCCTCGGGAGCACTTTTCTCTATATAAGAGTTTGTCCAGGCTTGTCCTTTGCTACAAAAAGGATTGGGCCACCTTGCTGCACTTTATTTACTTTTGTTACTTGTTGCTCATTACAAATTATCCTATCACAAAACTATCTGTTACCTATAATTTCAGTGCTTGCAGAGAATACCTTGCTGAAAACCGCTTATCATTTCCTTCTGCTCCTCATTGGGTTCGACACTCTTACTTATCGAAAGGACTACGATAGATCCCCTATACTTGTGGGTCATCAGTATGTTGCATGACCTCTTCCAGTGGTAGGCTAGCAGATGTAGGGGATGTAGGTTGGTACTATCTACCCGGGGTTAGAGTTAATGCTTCTGAAAGACTGTGTCTCGGTCATCCGTTTCTCAAACACCATGCAGTGCGAGAAATCCAACGGAGGAGATCGAGTCTTGTGGGGAAAAGTGCGCAAACCTCTGCAGAGTGTATAAACTAATCATGGTTAGCCGTGTCCCCGGTTATGGACATCTTGAGTATCTGGTACTTGAATTATTGATTTGATCTCATCACTCTAAATGAACTTGTTGGGTTGTTGATGATTACTTTAATTGGGATTGAGTTGGAGGAACCTTCTCAATGATGTTTCAACCACCATGATAGTTAAATAAAATTTATGCCTTTGTTGTAGGAAAAAATTGGCTTTTCGCAAAACTATATAACCATAGAGCCTCCACCAGCCAAATATGCATGTAGTGATAGCATTTATCTCTTCATTGCTCTACTGTGTTATATTGCTAGCATATTCCATGTGCTGGCCCATTTTCGGGCTGCAACGTATCATCTTGCAGACTTTTCAGACGAGGAGTAAGGTGCGCTAGGTCGTTTGTCATGCACTCAGCTATGCCGTCGGAGTTGATGGACTCACTTTATCTTCCAAGCCTTCCGCTGTTATTTCTTTTAGATGGCCTTAAGCCATATTTACTGTAATAAGTTCTCTTTGGATACATTCGATGTAATAAGTGTGTGATTGCTACTCTGTTATAAATCCTTCGAGTACTGTGTGTGTCAGCATTACCGATCCAGGGATGAAACGGAAGCACGGAGACTTGACCTTCTGAGGTCGGGTCGCTACAGAGTGGCTTGACTTGGCACATGTTCACGCATGTAGTTGAAACAAAATCAACATAGCCTGCATGATATTTATGCTCATGGTGATTTATATCCTACTCATGCTTGCATTCAATGTTGGTTAATCTTAATGCATGTTTATGACTGTTGTCACTCTCTAGTTGGTCGCTTCCCAGTCTTTTTCTAGCCTTCACTTGTACTAAGCGGGAATACTGCTTGTGCATCCACTTCCATAACCCCAAAGTTGTTCCACATGAATCCACCATACCTACCTATATGCGTTATTTACCTGCCGTTCCGAGTAAATTTGCATGTGCCAAACTCTAAACCTTGAAATGATAATCTGTTTTGTATGCTCGAATCGCTCATGTACCAACTAGGGTTGTCAATATCTTTCATGCTAGGTGGGTTATTCTCACGATGAGTGGACTCCGCTCATCATTCACGAGAAAACGGCTGGTAACCGGGATGCCCAGTCCCATGCTCAAATCAAATCAAAATAATTGCAAACAAAACTCCCCCAGGACTGTTGTTAGTTGGACGGTACCCGTTGTTTCGGACCAGCCGTGGAGTGTGCTTGTTGGTGGTGGGGGAGTATAAACTTTACCATTTTGTTTGGGAACCGCCTATAATGTATGTAGCATGGAAGATACCGAGATCTCTTAGTTGTTATGTTGATAATTAAAGCATACTGCTCAAATCTCTATTTCAAAACTCGAGCTCTGGCACCGCTGCAAATCCCTGCTTCCCTCTGCGAAGGGCCTATCTATTTACTTTTATTGCTGAGTCATCATCCTCTTATAAAAAGCACCAGTTAGAGAGCATCACTGTCATTTGTATGCATTGTTATTAATTTATATTGAGTATGACTGTGACTGGATCTCTTTTACCATGAATTACAATGTCTAGTCAGTCCTTGATCTTCAAGGGTGCTCTGCATTTATGTTTTGCGGTCTCAGAAATGGCTAGCGAGATACCATCTTGTTATATCATATCATGATTGTTTTGAGAAAGTGTTGTCATCCGAGATTTTTTATTATTGCTCGCTATTTGATTATGCCATTGATATGAGTAAATGTGAGACCTAAACGTTATTGTGAATATGGTTAGTTCATAATCTTTGCTGAAAACTTGAATGCTGGCTCTACATTTTTGCAACAAAAAGATCAAACAGAGTTTGTAAAAGTTTTTCTTTATCACTTTCAGTTTGTCAACTGAATTGCTTGAGGACAAGCAATGGGTTAAGCTTGGGGGAGTTGATATGTCTCCATCGTATCTACTTTTCCAAACTCTTTTGCCCTTGTTTTGGACTCTAACTTGCATGATTTGAATAGAACTAACCCGGATTGAGGTTGCTTTCAGCAGAATTGCCATGGTGTTATTTTTGTGCAGAAATAAAAGTTCTCGGAATGACCTGAAAAATTAACGGAGATCATTTTTGGAATTAAGAAAAAATATTGGCAGAAGAATCAAGTGAAGGGGCCCACACCCTGGCCACAAGGGTGGGGGCACCCACCCCCTGGGGCACGCCACCCGACCTTGTGGGCCCCCTAGATCTCCACCGACCTCAACTCCAACTCCATATATTCACTTTCGGGGAGAGAAAAATCAGAGAGAAGGATTCATTGCGTTTTATGATACGAAGCCGCCGCCAAGCCCTATTCTTCCTCGGGAGGGCAGATCTGGAGTCCGTTTTGGGCTCCGTAGAGGGGAATCCGTCGCCATCAACCATCCTCCATCACCAATTTCATGATGCTCACCGTCGTGCATGAGTAATCTCATCGTATGATTGCTGGACCATGATGGGTTGGATGAGATTTAACATGTAATCGAGTTAGATTTGTTAGGGTTTGATCCCTAGTATGCACTATGTTCTAAGATTGATGTTGCTATGACTTTGCCATGCTTAATGCTTATCACTAGGGCCCGAGTGCCATGATTTCAGATCTGAACCCTTTATGTTTTCATGAATATATTTGTGTTCTTGATCCTATCTTGCAAGTTATAGTCACCTACTACATGTTATGATCCGGCAACCCCGGAGCGACAATAGTCAGGACCACTCCCGGTGATGACCGTAGTTTGAGGATTTCATGTATTCACTAAGTGCTAATGCTTTGGTCCGGTACTCTATTAAAAGGAGGCCTTAATATGCCTTAGTTTCCAGTAGGACCCCGCTGCCACGGGAGGGTAGGACAAAAGATGCCATGCAAGTTCTTTTCCATAAGCACGTATGACTATATTTGGAATACATGCCTACATCATATTGATGAATTGGAGCTAGTTCTATGTCACCCTATGTTATAACTGTTGCATGATTAATGCCATCCAACATAATTATCCATCATTGATCCATTGCCTACGAGCTTTTCACATATTGACCTTTGCTTCATTCCTTTCCCGTTGCTACTGTTACAATTGCTATGAAACTACTACTGGTACTTATGCCATTGTCACCATTACTTCAATACTACTTTGCTATTAAATACTTTGCTGCAGATATGAAGTCTTTCAGGTGTGGTTGAATTGACAACTCAGCTGCTAATACTTGAGAATATTCTTTGGCTCCCCTTGTGTCGAATCAATAAATTTGGGTTGAATACTCTACCCTCGAAAACTGTTGTGATCCCCTATACTTGTGGCTTATCAGTCCCTGATCTTCATCGTACATGTTTGCATGTATGATTAGTGTACGATTGTATCGGGGGTGTCACAAGTTGGTATCAGAGCCGACTTCCTGTAGGAATCCCCTTTCCAACACCTTGGCCGAAGTTGAGTCTAGTCGTTAAAAAACTTTTACTAACATGGTTGTGCGGCTTACGGGCCCACGTCGCCATTGGGTGGTATTAGGATCTTTTACTCCTCGTCTGTACTCCGGGACTCTGATCTCTCTTCTATTCGGGTTAAATGATTTTGCTAACTCTAACTTTAGGTTCTCGTAAATACTTCCTCCCGGAGAGCCCCTTCAGTCCAGATGATCGCCGACTGCACCAAAAGATTTTGAAGATACTCTTTGATATTCTCTCTAGACTTTGTGTCGTTGCTTTTGCAATTCCCTACCACCAAAATATCCCTATGGATAAATACATACACATGTCGTTCTTACTTTTATTCCCAGTTGATCTTGTTATTACGAGATACCCCGAAATTCTATCAATTGCTCCGAGAAAACTTTGTGCCTACTACCTTGCAGTTCTAATCCACCTGAATACCCCTACGGATAAATTCTTGCACCTATCGAGTATCCGCTCATCCCCGGTTGATTCATGTATTTCACAAAGTCTTCGAAATACCATTCGTTGTTCTGAAAATCCTCAACAGCCTAATGCTCTTGAATTTCGTGCTTGCTAGCATTACGATTAATCACATAAGTCTCGTAATCTTATTGGCATCCTTTGTCATTATCATTTTTAGTCCATTGATTCAATATGTTGCGAATGCTCGCAATCCTCAATCAGATCCTAGAATTCATCCTTCCGGCTCAGTCATCATTTTAAACATGAGCTGGATCTCGACCAATCAGATTGTCATCGATTGTACCCCTAAGATTACTCAACTTATCCATCCTTAATCAGAGTGTTTGCTTCTGATCCTTTGATTTGGAAATCATAATTCCTTTACATTTGAGATTTAAATTAGTCAGCTGTTTCTATAATATGACCCCTTGCTTTCTTTCTTCTTCTGGTTGAGTACCGTTACTCACATTAGATCCTTTGCGGTCCGCTAGATCCTTTGGTGGATTATAAGCCGGCCATTCTTGCATATTCTCAAAACCTAGAGTTCTTTCCTTGATACATAATGCCATTGGTAAAACCTATTCTCTAATTTGGCCAACCATGCTTTGCTTTCGAGCTGGTGATATTTACTCTTGAAGCTTGAGGTATATGTTTCTGAGATGCCCCAATGGGTTGAACCTATACCTTCCCTAAAAATCGTATGAAACCGAAGGTTTTCACAAGTCATACCCTTCTGGTGTTTTACCAGATAATTTTCTACCATACAACTTCTTCGGGGACGAGAAGTGAATGAAAGGTCATGCATTGGAGAAGTGGGAGTCAACCTTGAACTTTGTGTTCATGCCCATGGACACGATGTAGATCTTATCATGGAAGCTTCTTGCAATAATAACTATTTCCTTGAAAATATCATTTGGTACCTATGAATTGATCCTTTGCCACCATGGTTCCGACCATATTTTCTCCTTGATTCCATTTCTCAGACAAGTTAAAGTACTTGTCTTCTGCAAATCAATACATCTGCCCAACCTTTATTCTGCCCTACTTTCGAGTATCACCCTCTGGAATTTTGATAATATCACACAATCATGTTGCTTAATTATGAGCCTTCATCAAGTACTAATTCCCACCAATTCCAATTTTCCTGGGTTCTGAGTGGTTAGTCACTCGAGGACATCGACAACTGAATCGAGTCCGCACCGTGATTAAACAACTCTTAGTAATCTTATTTACTTACAAGTTTGTACCCGATCATGTCATTCCTAGCCTGATTGGCTATATCATTATCATGCTGATTTTAACTGTGCTACCTCGTCCTTATTCCCGGAGCACAACCTTCGACGATGAGCTAAGCTTACGTCGATTCCCTCATCTTATTGTTCCACCTCGAACAATAAGCTTGATTCCGAGTTGGTGTATGATGTCTACTACAGAACTTGTTCTTGTAGACTCATGTTGGGCCTCCAAGCGTAGAGTTTTGTAGGACAGTAGCAGATTCCCCTCAAGTGGATGACCTAAGGTTTATCAATCCGTGGGAGGTGTAGGACGAAGAAGATCTCTCTCAAACAACCCTGCAACCAAATAATAAAAAGTCTCTTGTGTCCCCAACACACCAAATACAATGGTAATTTGTATAGGTGCACTAGTTCGGTGAAGAGATGGTGATACAAGTGTAATATGGATAGCAGATATTGGTTTTTGTAATAACAAACAATAAAAAAACAGCAAGGTAGCAATTGATAAAATGGAGCACAAATGGTATTGCAATGCTTGAAAATGAGGCCTAGGGTATGTACTTTCGCTAGTGCAATTTCTCAACAATGCTAATATAATTGGATCATATAACCATCCCTCAAAGTGCGATGAAGAATCACTCCAAAGTTCCTATCTAGCAGAGAACATACGAAGAAATCGTTTGTAGGGTACGAAACCACCTCGAAGCTAATCTTTCGATCGATCTATCCAAGAGTTCGTACTAAAATAACACCAAATAATTTCAGACTCATAATACTCAATCCAACACAAATAACTTCAAAGAGTGCCCCAAGATTTCTACCGGAGAAACAAAAGACGAGAATGTGCATCAACCCCTACGCGTAGATTACCCCATATGAGGCTTACCAACAAGATAGAGAGGGGAAAACACCATATGATCTGACTATATTAACAAAGCCCGCGATACATCAAGATCGTGACATCTCAAGAACACGAGAGAGAGAGAGAGAGAGAGAGAGATTAAACACATAGCTACTGGTACAAACCCTCAGCCCTGAGGGTGGACTACTCCCTCCTCATCGTGGTGGCCGTCGGGATGATGAAGATGGCCACCGGTGATGATTCCCTCCTCCGGCGGAGTGCCGGAACGGGGTCTAGATTGGTTTTCGGTGGCTACAGAGCCCTGCGGCGGCGGAACTTCTGATCTAGGTTAACCTCGAGGGTTTTTGGAATATTTGGGATTTTTTAGGGCAAAGAGGGGGTGCGGGAGGCCACCGAGGTGGGCACAACCCACCTGGGCGCGCCTGGGCCCCCAGGCGCGCCCTGGTGGGTTGTGCCCCCTCGGGGCACCCCCCAGGTGCTTCTCTGGCCAAATGGTGCTCTTCTGGTCCAACATCATTCCAAAGGCTTTACTTGGCACTTTATTGAAACAAAAGCTATAAAACATGATCAATGCAGTAGCATAATCATGTGAACACACAAAAACTGTAGGTAAAAGTGTTGGGTTGTCTCCCAACAAGCGCTTTTCTTTAATGCCTTTTAGCTAGGCATGATGATTTCAATGATGCTCGCATAAAAGATAAGAATTGAAAGAAAATGGGAGCATCATGAATCATATGGCAGGAAAATTTAAGGCTAACCCACTTCCTATGCATAGGGATTTTGTGAGCAACCAACTTGTGGGAACAAGAATCAACTAGCATAGGAAGGCAAAACAAGCAAAACTTCAAGATTTTCAACACATAGAGAGGAAACTTGATATTATTGCAATACCTACAAGCATATGTTCCTCTCTCATAATAATTTTCAGTGGAATCATGAATGAATTCAACAATATAACTACCACATAAAGCATTATTTTCATGATCCACAAGCATAGAAAATTTATTACTCTCCACATAAGCAAAATTCTTCTCATCAATAGTAGTGGGAGCAACTCCACAAAATAACTATCATGAGAGTGAAAATTAAAATCATGATGACAAGTTTCATGGTTATCATTATTCTTTATAGCATACATATCATCACCATAATCATCATAGATAGCAACTTTGTTATCATAGTCAATTGAAGCCTCATCCAAAATGGTGGATACATCATTAAATAAAGTCATGACCTCTTCAAATCCACTTTCATAATTATAATCATCATAAATAGGAGGCATCCAATCATTATAAAAAATTTGCACATCAAATCTTGGGGGACTAAAAATATCATCTTCATCAAACATAGCATCCCCAAGCTTATGGCTTTGCATATCATTAGCATCATGTATATTCAAAGAATTCATACTAATAACATTGCAATCATGCTCATCATTAAAATATTTTGTGCCAAACATTTTATTGACTTCTTCTTCTAACAATTGAGCACAATTTTCCGAACCATCATTTTCAAGAAAGATATTATAAAGATGATCAATAATATGATGCAACCTCAATTCCATTTTTATGTAATTTTCTATTATGAACCAAACAAGTGATAAAACAAGAAACTAAAAGATTCAATTGCAAGATCTAAAGATATACCTTCATGCACTCACCTCCCCGACAACGACGCCAGAAAAGAGCTTGATGTCTACTACACAACTTGTTCTTGTAGACTCGTGTTGGGCCTCCAAGCGCAGAGTTTTGTAGGACAGTAGCAAATTTCCCTCAAGTGGATGACCTAAGGTTTATCAATCCATGGGAGGTGTAGGATGAAGATGGTCTCTCTCAAACAACCCTGCAACCAAATAATAAAAAGTCTCTTGTGTCCCCAACACACCAAATACAATGGTAATTTGTATAGGTGCACTAGTTCGACGAAGAGATGGTGATACAAGTGTAATATGGATAGTAGATATTGGCTTTTGTAATAAGAACAATGAAAAATTAGCAAGGTAGCAATTGATAAAACGGAGCACAAACAGTATTGCAATGCTTGAAAATGAGGCCTAGGGTCCGTACTTTCGCTAGTGCAATCTCTCAACAATACTAATATAATTGGATCATATAACCATCCCACAAAGTGCGATGAAGAATCACTCCAAAGTTCCTAGCTAGCGGAGAACATACGAAGAAATTGTTTGTAGGGTACGAAACCACCTCGAAGCTATTCTTTCCAATCGATCTATCCAAGAGTTCATACTAGTCAGATTCATAATACTCAATCCAACACAAAGAACTTCAAAGAGTGCCCCAAGATTTCTACTGGAGAAACAAAAAGACGAGAACGTGCATCAACCCTGATATCTACTACGCAACTTTATTCTTGTAGACTCGTGTTGGGCCTCCAAGCACATAGTTCTGTAGGACAGTAGCAACTTTCCCTCAAGTGGATGACCTAAAGTTTATCAATCCATGGGAGGTGTAGGATGAAGATGGTCTCTCTCAAACAACCTTGCAACCAAATACAAGAAATCTCTTGTGTCCCCAACACACCCAATACAATGGCAAATTGTATAGGTGCACTAGTTCGGCGAAGAGATGGTGATAAAAGTGTAATATTGATGGTAGAAATATATTTTTATAATCTGAATAAATAAAAACAGAAAGGTAGCAAATAGTAAACGAGCACAAAAATGGTGTTGCAATGCTTAAAAATGAGGCCTAGGGTCCGTACTTTCGCTAGTGCAATCTCTCAACAGTGCTAACATAGTTGGATCATATGATTATCCCTCAAAGTACAATAAAGAATCACTCCCGAGTTCCTATTAGCGGAGAACAAAAGATAGGAATTGTTTGTAGGGTACGAAGCCGCCTCAAAGCTATTCCTTCCGATCGATCTATTCAAGAGTTCGTACTAAAATAACACAAAGCTATTGTTTCCATTCGATCTATCCTAGAGTTCGTACTAGAATAACACCAAAACATATTCATATTCATAATACTCGATCCACACAAAGAACTATAAAGAGGCCCCAAAGTTTCTACCGGAGAAAAACATGCATCAACCCCTATGCATAGATTACCCCAATATCACTGCGGGAATCCGCGAGTTGAATGCCATAACATATATCAACTGAATCAATAAGATACCCCAATTGTCACCTCAAGTATTCATACCGCAAGACATATATCATGTGTTCTCATCTCTGAATATTCAATCCGACATGACAAAACTTCAAAGGGTAAAGATTCAATTCATCACAACAAGAGTATAGAGGGGAGAAACATCATATGATCCGACTATATTAACAAAGCCCATGATATAGATCACAAGAGAGAGTGAGATAAAACACATAGCTACTGGTACAAACCCTCAGCCCCGAGGGTGGCCTACTCCCTCCTCATCGTGGTGGCCGCCGGGATGATGAAGATGGCCACCGGAGATGATTCCCCCCTCCGGCAGGGTGCCGGAACGGGGTCTAGATTGGTTTTCATGGATACAGAGACCTTGTGGCGGCGGAACTTCTGATCTAGGGTAACACTGATGGGTTTCGGAATATTTGGGAATTTATAGTGCTAAGAGGGGGTGCGGGAGGCCACCGAGGTGGGCACAACCCACCTGGGCGCGCCAGGGGGGCCTGGCGCGCCCTGGTGGGTTGTGCCCCCCTCGGGGCACCCCCAGGTGCTGCTCTGGCCCAATGGATGTATTCTGGCCCATAGAAAATCCCCTTGGAGTTTCATTGCGTTTGGACTCCGTTTGGTATTGATTTCCTGCGATGTAAAAAACAGCAGCTGGCACTGGGCACTGGGTCAATAGGTTAGTCCCCAAGCTTAATTCCTACTCGTCCTCGAGTAGGTAAATGATAAAATAAATAATTTATTAAGTGTGAATGCTAGCAAAGTGCATAAGTTTGATCAATGACAATTTCAATCACTTTTCTTAGCATCATAACAGGAATCCTTTCTTATAAAACTTCTCATGTTATAGTAGCAACCAATTCACATGTTAAGGTTCAAAAAATGAACTCTCTTCAAACTCAACAACCTATTTTCTTAGTCACCAAGCAATTGCAATTCAACTTATTCAACAGAGTTTAAGTAAGAGCTCCACACACTCAACCATCATATAGTCTTCTATGATTGCTAACATTCACCGCATACTCATGAGCAAAACGTTTCAACTGGACACATAGAAAGATAGGGGCTTATTGTTTTGCCTCCCAACGTATTCACCTCAAGGGTGATGTCAACAATAATAACTGATGCTACCCCTATTCAACTGGACATATGTGCCTGGATCTTTCCTCACCACATGATGCTTGCCAAAAGAGAAAAAATAAAAGGGAATTGAGAGAATAACTTTGACTCTTTGCATAAAAGTAAATACTGAAAAGTAAAAGATAGGCCCTTCGCAGAGGGAAGTAGGGATTTGTAGAGGTGCCAGAGCTCAAAGCGAAAATTGAGAGATAAAAACATTTTGAGAGGCATACTTTTCCCACCAACGAAAACGACTTAGAGTTCCCAACACTTTCCATGCTAGATATATCATAGGTGGTTCCCAAACAGAAAATAAAGTTTATTCCGTTTTCCACCGTACTTTCACTTCCATGGCTAACCGTATCCACGGGTGCCCTCCATACCAACATTTTCCAAGGAATTTATTATTTGACAACATAAAGTAAATTCATTTTTTCATTTCGGGACTGGGCATCCCTAGTACCTTTGCCTTACTCCCGTGCAATGACAAGTGAATAAACACTCATCATGAGAATAAAACATCTAGCATTGAAAATATTGGCCACCCCTCACCGCCTCGCGAGCAGTACGAGCACACAAAAGAGAAATTTATTTTGACTATTAGAGATGGCACATACAAATTTGCTTAGAATGGCAAAAGAATACCACATATAGGTAGGTATGGTGGACTCGTCAAAATAAGATTTGGGTTTAAGGGTTTTTGGATGCACAAGTAGTATCTCTACTTAGTGCGAAATTTTTGGCTAGCAAAGATAGGGGGCAAGCACCACATGTTGAAGGGTCTATGACAATATGACTTCTATGTGAATATGAATAAACATAAATCATTACGTTGTCTTCCTTGTCCAACGTCAACAATTTTGGCATATAATATTTTGATGGGGGCTCACAATCACAAAAGATTTCCATGATAGTGTATTTATATGTGAAATTTCTCTTCCTTATACTAAGTATTTGTGAATTGCTTGTACGACCAAAATTGTGATTGTCAAGCCTCAAAAGATTTCACTTTATAAACCCAATGTGAAGCTACCACTAGGCATGATATAATTTCAACTTCATGATATTCAATTCATTCAACAATTTACTCATAGGATA
The DNA here is from genome assembly GCF_018294505.1 of Triticum aestivum. Lineage (NCBI taxonomy): Eukaryota > Viridiplantae > Streptophyta > Magnoliopsida > Poales > Poaceae > Triticum > Triticum aestivum. The sequence goes on from NC_057799.1 coordinate 358,914,031, forward strand.
TAAGTGAAGCACAAGAGTAAATGGCAAGCTACTCCAAAAAGATATAAGTGAAGATTGAATGAGTTGTTAAGTAAATAAATAGCTATGTGTGAACTCTCTTATTTAAAACTTTCAGATCTAAGTATTTTATTAAAACAGCAAGCAAAACAAAAATAAAATGACATTCTAAGAATAGCACAACTCATGTGAAGAAGCAAAAACTTAGGCTCAACCGATACTAACCGATAATTGTTGATGAAGAAAAGTGGGATGCCTACCGGGGCATACCCAAGCTTAGATGCTTGAGACTTCTTGAATATTATCTTGGGATGCCTTGGGCATCCCCAAGCTTGAGCTTTTGTGTCTCCTTAATTCCTCTCATATCACGGTTTTCCTAAATCTCAAAAGCTTCATCCACACAAAACTCAACAAGAACTCGTGAGATAAGTTGGTATAAACCAATGTAAAAACCTTATCATTCTCTACTGTAGAAAATCACTAAAAATATTATTCAACATTGCATACTAAATGCCTCTACATATTTAATACTCCTATCCTCAAATAGAATCATTAAACAAGCAAACATATGCAAACATAATAGCAATCTGCCAAACCAGTACAGTCTGTAAAGAATGCAAGATGCATCATACTTATTCAACTCCAAACATTATGAAATTCTACCACACTGTAGAAAATTTATCAGATCTTATTATTCAAAAAATTTCAACATTTTATCACATTCTGACTTTCCTCGGGAATTTTTGCAACATCGATAAACTTTCTGTTTTCAAACAGCAACATGTATACTTGCAAGATAAGCATGGCAAAGGCTATCAATGCCACTTTTATTGAAATAAAAGATGCAAAACATTATTCTAAATAACGGCAAGCAAATCCTAACAAAATAAATTGACGCTCCAAGCAAAACACATATCATGTGATGAATGAAAACATAGCTCCAAGTGAGGTTACTGATAATGTTGGAGACGAAAGAGGGGATGCCTTCCGGGGCATCCCCAAACTTAGTTTCTTGGATATTCCTTGAATATTATATTGGGGTGCCTTGGGAATCCCCAAGCTTAGGGTCTTGTCACTCCTTATTCTCCTCATATTGTCATCTCACCCAAAACATGAAAACTTCAATCACACAAAACTTAACGAAACTTTGTGAGATAGGTTAGTATGATAAAGAGCAAACCATTTCACTTTGGTACTGTCAAAGACAAGATTCATAATTGTTCTCACACAATGCCTACTGTAATATATCATTTCCACAATTTATATTGAGAAATATAAGCCACAGAAACTAGAAAGCAAGCAAAATATGCATTGAAAACAGAATCTGTCAAAAACAGAACAGTCTGTAATGATCTGGATAACTACCATACTTCTGGTACTCCAAAAATTATGAAAAAAATTGGACCAAGTGAGAACTTTTTATATTAAACTTCTGCCAAAAGAATCAACTCAATATCACTCTTCTGTTAAAAATGAAACTCATTTTCGTGAGCGCAAAAGTTTCTGTTTTTCAGCAAGGTCAAATCAACTATCACCCAACATCATCCCAAAGGCTTTACTTGGCACTTTATTGAAACAAAAGCTATAAAACATGATCAATGCAGTAGCATAATCATGTGAACATGCAAAAACAGTAGGTAAAAGTGTTGGGTTGTCTCCCAACAAGCGCTTTCTTGAATGCCTTTTAAGCTAGGCATGATGATTCAATGATGCTCACATAAAAGATAAGATTTGAAACACAAAGAGAACATCATGCATCATAAGTTCCTCTCTCATAATAATTTGAAGTAGCATCATGAATAGATTCATCAATATAACCATTACATAAAGCATTCTCTTCGTGATCCATAAGCATAGAAAATTTATTACTCTCCACATAAGCAATTTTATTCTCATTCACAATAGTGGGAGTATCATAAGAGACTTGAATAATAAAAATTGTTCCCACATTAAGAGAGTAATGTTTAGTAAAATGATATTCAAAATTATGACAATAATTATCACTACTTTTTATAACATAAGTATCATCACAATAATCATCATAAGTAGAAACTTTGTTCTCATCATAAATAGGAGGCATGCAACCATCATAGAAAGTTTGATCATTTAAAGTAGGGGGGCTAAAAAGATCATCTTCATTAAACATAGCATCCCCAAGCTTGGGACAAACATTAATTGCAGCAAATAAATTCTCAAACATGTCATTCTCATCAAACATAGCATCCCCAAGCTTGTGGCTTGGCATATCATAAGCATAATCACTCTCATCATTAATAGTATGAATAGCACCAACGGTATAACAATTGCTATCATGATAATTTCCCAAGTTGGTGCCAAAAAGATTTCCAAGATTATAAGAAGTATTGTTATCTTCCCAATCATAATCATCATAACGAGCAATAGGCATAACAAAATCATCATCAATAGTGCTCTCGGTCATTGTGCCATAAGACATAGAAGCAATATCATCATCAAGTGCATCATCTTCCACAATTATTTTTGATTCATTTTCATGAGGCACAACAATAATAGGAGAAACATTATTTGGGAGAGATACCTTTTTACCTCTCTTCTTTCTTCTTTTCTTCTTCTTCACCACATCATGTGTGGGTTTAATTAATCTTTTCAAGCTTCTTATTGATGAGATTGGTTGGATAGGAAGCTCCTCCTCGTTACCTAATTCATCATAATAAACACTAGGAGGGTTTTGGGAAACATTTTCCCTTTCATTAGTACTCTCTTCATATTCTATTTGTTCTCTTGACTTTAGATAGTTGGCAATATAAGGATTCTCAATGCAATTTACCGCACAAAACATATAAATTTCTTCTAGATCAAAATCAAGAAACCTCTCAAGATTAAATTTTGGAATACCCTTAGTTATACGTTTCATTTCTTCATACCCCAAAAGAAGACTAAGCTCTTTATGATGCTCAAGGGTAATCAAGTTATCACAATTTTTGGACACGATTTGATCATGAAAGAATTTGCATTGGAGGTTTAAATGACCATGTTCATTGCAAAGTTCACAAGGATGGCGAAAAATAAATCTTTCAGCACAATCATCTAGCCTCTCTTGCAACTTTCTTGTGTCTAAACATTTATGCTTCTTGCAAAATCTATCTTCCCTTTTTGGTGTGCAAAGGCACGCCCAATTCACTCCACAAAAAGTGACATTCTTATAAGAAACATTTTTGCCATGACTTGTGCAATCATCATTAGCATTTAGGATATTCAAAGAATTCATACTAACAACATTGCAATCATGCTCATCATTCAAATATTTTGTGCCAAGCATTTTATTGACTTCTTCTTCTAACAATTGAGCACAATTTTCCGAACCATCATTTTCAAGAAAGATATTATAAAGATGATCAAAAATATGATGCAACCTAAATTCCATTTTTTTGTTGTTTTCTTTTATAAACCAAACTAGTGATAAAACAAGAAACTAAAAGATTCAATTGCAAGATCTAAAGATATACCTTCAAGCACTCACCTCCCCGGCAACGGCGCCAGAAAAGAGCTTGATGTCTACTACGCAACTTTATTCTCGTAGACTCATGTTGGGCCTCCAAGCGCAGAGTTTTGTAGGACAGTAGCAATTTTCCCTCATGTGGATGACCTAAGGTTTATCAATCCGTGGGAGGTGTAGGGTGAAGACAGTCTCTCTCAAACGACCCTGCAACCAAATGCAAGAAATCTCTTGTGTCCCCAACACACCCAGTACAATGGCAAATTGTATAGGTGCACTGGTTCGGCGAAGAGATGGTGATAAAAGTGTAATATTGATGGTAGAAATATATTTTTATAATCTAAATAAATAAAAACAGCGAGGTAGCAAATAGTAAAGGAGCACAAAAACGGTGCTGCAATGCTTAAAAATGAGGCCTAGGTCTGTACTTTCGCCAGTGCAATCTCTCAACAGTGCTAACATAGTTGGATCATATGATTATCCCTCAAAGTACAATAAAGAATCACTCCCGAGTTCCTATTAGCGGAGAACAAAATATAGGAATTGTTTGTAGGGTAGAAGCCACCTCAAAGATATTCCTTCCGATCGATCTATTCAAGAGTTCGTACTAAAATAACACAAAGCTATTGTTTCCGTTCGATCTATCCTAGAGTTTGTACTAGAATAACACCAAAACATATTCATATTCATAATACTCAATCCACACAAAGAACTATAAAGAGACCTCAAAATTTCTGGTACAAACCCTCAGCCCCGAGGGTGGACTACTCCCTCCTCATCGTGGTGGCCGCCGGGATGATGAAGATGGCCACCGGAGATAATTCCCCCCTCCGGCAGGGTGCCAGAACGAGGTCTAGATTGGTTTTCCTGGATACAGAGACCTTGCGGCGGCGGAACTTCTGATCTAGGGTAACCCCGATGGGTTTCAGGGAATTTATAGTGCAAAGAGGGGGTGCGGGAGGCCACCGAGGTGGGCACAACCCACCTGGGAGCGCCAGGGGGGCATGGCGCGCCCTGTTGGGTTGTGCCCCCCTCAGGGCACCCCCCAGGTGCTGCTCTGGCCCAATGGATTTCTTCTAGACCATAAAAATCCTCGTGGAGTTTCGTTGTGTTTGGACTCCGCTTTGTATTGATTTCCTGCGTTGTAAAAAACAAGCAAAAAATAGCAACTGGCACTAGGCACTGGGTCAATAGGTTAGTTCCAAAAAATGGTATAAAGTTGCTATAAAATGATTGTAAAACATCCAAGAATGATAAAATAATAGCATGAATACTTCATAAATTATAGATACGTTGGAGACGTATCAAACCCGTACGCGTAGATTACCCCAATCTCACCGCGGGTATCCGCAAGTTTAGTGCCAAAACACATACAAGTGAATCAATATGATACCCCATTGTCACCACGAGTATTCATATGCAAGACATATATCAACTGCTCTCAAATCCATAAAAGTATTCAATCCGATAACAACGAAATCTCAAAGGGAAAAACTCAATTCATCACAACAAGATAGAGAGGGGAAAACACCATATGATCTGACTATATTAATAAAGCCCGCGATACATCAAGATCATGACATCTCAAGAACACGAGAGAGAGTGAGAGATTAAACACATAGCTACTGGGACAAACCCTCAGCCCCGAGGGTGGACTACTCCCTCATCATCATGGTGGCCGCCGGGATGATGAAGATGGCCACCGGTGATGATTCCCCCCTCCGGCGGAGTGCCGGAACGGGGTCTAGATTGGTTTTCGGTGGCTACAGAGCCCTGCGGCGGGGAACTTCTGATCTAGGTTAACCCCGAGGGTTTTTGGAATATTCGGGATTTTATAGGGCAAAGAGGGGGTGCGGGAGGCCACCGAGGTGGGCACAACCCACATGGGCGCGCATGGGCCCCCAAGCGCGCCCTGGTGGGTTGTGCCCCCCTCGGGGCACCCCCAGGTGCTTCTCTAGCCCACTGGTGGTCTTCTGGTCCATAAAAATCCACAAAAAGTTTCACGGTGTTTGGACTCCGTTTGATATTGATTTCCTACGATGTAGAAAGCAAGCAAAAAAACAACAACTGGAACTGGGCACTAAGTCAATAGGTAAGTCCCAAAAAATTATATAAAGTTACTATAAAATGATTGTAAAATATCCAAGAATGATAATATAACGGCATGAATACTTCATAAATTATAGATACGTTGGAGACGTATCAGTGTCGTATCCATGGATCCAATAGTCTTTCCCTGCATCAGTCCTTTTGCTTGATGCAATCGTTGTTCGATTGCTTCTTCGTGGAGCCTCTCGAGAAAATTTGTCATGATCATCATCAACATTTTGAATCCTTGCAGGATATCAATCGAATTCCTGATGGGGATTACCATCCTTATCCATTGGTAATTTGTGTTGTCATCGACTACTTTCTTGCCTTCTTTCCAACACAAACTTGTTCATGTTGTGGGTGTACCTTGAGTTCCTAGCAATCCAACTTATATTATGTCCTACCTTGGAGTATTACCATCTTATATATCAAGAATGTTGTGAGAATTTCACTACCTCTTAATAATTCTTGATATAGTAATACTTCTTGCCATCTCCGTTCATATCTTGGTCCCATGTTGTTTCTAGCCGGAGTACCAACAATTGAACTATGATGTGTGAATTCAAAACTTCTAGCAACCCTAATGCTTTGGAGTTATCAATCAATAGTTCCATTCTAAGCCTTTTGCTTATTGAATCATCATTCTAACATTGATCGTGCTACTTGACCCATAATTCCAGGTGCACCTTTCGATCAATGCTTAATTATGAGTGTTCCCCTCGAACATACTTCATTATATACTTTGGTATGTCCGATGTTTTCACCTTGTTCACTTCATTGTGGAAATCCATCTTTTTGGAAATCTCGATGAATTGTCGCTGAGTACATCAACCACCTCCTTATCCTCTCCTAGGTTTAATGATGAACTCTGGTTGTGGAACTCGCTTCCGTAGTTCAATTCCCAAGAATCTTGTAATGGCATCTCGTCAATTTGTGTTGCACCTTTTCTTCTCATACATCCTGAGTCTGAGGTATCCTGGCACCAACCAGATCTGAATCTCAGTCAGATATGATGGTTGGAACATATTTCCAAGAGTTATAACCATGGTCTTTTTATGACCCGGTAAGGTGATGTCATGCCTAGCACACCAGGCCGGAAGACCTATTGTTATAGTTTCCTTTTTAGCAAGGTTAGCCATTCTTCCAAGAGGAAATGGTAAGACTTATTCTATGAGTTGTTCATGATGGATCCTTTGTGTATCCAGAGTCCGACCTCTGATTGTCCGACCTCTGATTGAAGACCATGTCAATGCTATCTCGAAGCATGTCCGTGGTACTCCGATTTTCAATTAGAACATTTGAAGCACAATGCTAAAATTTCTTTATTAATTATCCAAGCACCGTTGTATGCGTAATGTCATGAAATTTCTCTCCCCTTTCCTAAAGGGTTTTCTACGTTATATCCTACCATGGATATCATGCTCTGCTTGTCCTTGGGAAGGATATACCCCTGAAATATGTGTTCAAACACATTTTCCTTTCCATTGTTCTGCTTAATTTGATAATCGCATTCCCCTTTCCATTGTATCATTTAACCTTTCTTGTAATCTGGCTTAGGTGAGTAGTGATAATTCCCTGCTTAAGTAAGCACCTCCTTGTACCACTCTGTCAGTAAGACCCTGTTACTTGTGTTGATGACATTCCGGTAACCACCGATGGATGAGAACTTTTCCTATTGGTCTTCCTCGTTCAACGAGCAGGAAAATGGTTCTCTTCGTCCCTCGCCCTTGGTACCGATGTTGTTGCCGACATAAATGACAGTATATTCTCCGACATGCCTTGCTATCATGATCGTGCAAGATGACATAGCTCTCCCTACATTTAACCAACATGGTGGGCCCATAACCCACAGTTCCACAGGATTGAAACCCGACTCTCCTATACACCCCGTGTTTCCTTAGCTATTCCTCATGTGTGGTCTTTGATACGTCTCCATCGTATCTACTTTTCCAAACACTTTTGCCCTTCTTTTGGACTCTAACTTGCATGATTTGAATGGAACTAACCCGGACTGACGCTGTTTTCAGTAGAATTGCCATGGTGTTATTTATGTGCAGAAATAAAAGTTCTCGGAATGACCTAAAACTTCACGGAGATTATTTTTGGAAATAACAAAAAATACTGGCGAAAGAATCAAGGCCAGGGGACCCACACCCTTTCCACGAGGGTGGGGGCGTGCCTTCCCCCTGGGCGCGCCCCCTCCCTCGTGGGCCCCCTGGAGCTCCACCGACCTCAACTCCAACTCCATATATTCGTGTTTGGGGAGAAAAAATCAGGGAGAAAGATTCATCGCGTTTTACGATACGGAGCATCCGCCAAGCCCTAATCTCTGTCGGGAGGGCTGATCTGGAGTCCGTTCGGGGCTCCGGAGAGGGGAATCCGTCGCCATCGTCATCATCAACGATCCTCCATCACCAATTTCATGATGCTCACCGCCGTGCGTGAGTAATTCCATCGTAGGCTTGCTGGACGGTGATGGGTTGGATGAGATTTATCATGTAATCGAGTTAGTTTTGTTAGGGTTTGATCCCTAGTATCCACTATGTTCTGAGATTGATGTTGCTATGACTTTGCTATGCTTAATGCTTGTCACTAGGGCCCGAGTGCCTTGATTTCAGATCTGAACCTATTATGTTTTCAGGAATATATGTGAGTTCTTGATCCTATCTTGCAAGTCTATAGTCAGCTACTATGTGTTATGATCCGGCAACCCCGAAGTGACAATAATCAGGACCACTCCCGGTGATGACCATATTTTGAGGAGTTCATGTATTCACTATGTGTTAATGCTTTGGTCCGGTACTCTATTAAAAGGAGGCCTTAATATCCCTTAGTTTTCGCTAGGACCCCGCTGCCACGGGAGGGTAGGACAAAAGATGCCATGCAAGTTCTTTTCCATAAGCACGTATGACTATATTCGGAATACATGCCTACATTACATTGATGAATTGGAGCTAGTTCTGTGTAACCCTATGTTATGACTGTTACATGATGAACCGCATCCGGCATAATTCTCCATCACCGATCCAATGCCTACGAGCTTTTCACATATTGTTCTTTGCTTATTTACTTCTCCGTTGCTACTGTTACAATCACTACAAAACCCAAAAATATTAATTTTGCTACCGTTACCGTTACTTCCATACTACTTTCCTACTAAACACTTTGCTGCAGATACTAAGTTATTCAGGTGTGGTTGAATTGACAACTCAACTGCTAATACTTGAGACTATTCTTTGGCTCCCCTTGTGTCGAATCAATAAATTTGGGTTGAATACTCTACCCTCAAAAACTGTTGTGATCCCCTATACTTGTGGGTTATCAGTCTCGTATGTAATTCACGAGCCACCTTCCGAGAGATCATCAATTCTGGTATTAGATACAATACTTATTCTCATTGCTTTGAGCCCCTTTCACACCCTATTTCAGGCATCGAACAATTGCCTGCCCGCTTGAAACTTCTCATTGTACCTTCTTACTTTGCTCTCGATATCTTCTTAAGTTTCAATCTGTGAGTTACTTTCCGCCACCTTCCCCGATATTCTCTACCAGATAGTCAACCTTGTAGAGGTCCGTTCTTCCGGAATAACCCCCCTGTTCTTCGGTAAGTAAGATGGAGTTCCTGAAGAAGGATCCCGACTTCATCATGATGACCTGAAGAAGAGAAATAAAGACATCAACAAAAAGGATCAACTACTTCGGGAAGGGCAACCAAGATCAAGAAGATTCGTTAGAATTTCGTAACCGATTCTTTCCCCATGACTCCACCTCTAAAATCTCGGGACGAGATTTCTTGTAGTGGAGGAGATTTGTGACACCCGGAGAATTAGGCTACAGTAATCACATACTAATGATCCCATGTCACTGTTATTAATCTCGCATTAGTCCAAAATCGATTCGAAATTCAAATTTAAAATGAAGTCAAACGGTAAAAGTTTTCAACATTATAACTAAAATAAAGTGAAAAATATAATAAAAACAGAAAAGAAAAAAAACTCCCCCTGGCCAAATGGCCTAGCCGACCAGCCCACTAGTCCAGTCGCCCCCCCCCCCCCCACCTCACTCCCTTAACCCCCACGCTCCCAAAACCCTAGCTCGTAACCCCCACTCCTCCCCCAATCCCTCTTGTCTCCCCACCTCGCCCCCGAGTGGATCTGGATCGGGGGCAACCGACGCCCCTCACCCCCCTCCCCCGCCGTCGTCGCGCGCGATCGCCCCACTGCCCTCGTCGTCGGTGGCCCGGACACTGCCCCGGTCTCGTCGACCCCGAACCCAAGCCGCCACGACGTCTTCGGACTTCGCCAGATCGCCTCGGCCTCCCCCTCACCGGACCACCCCGATCCTGCTGTCATTCCCCTACAGCCCCTCCGCGAGCCACCCCTCTGCCCCCTTCTCCCCCCTTGCCTGGCCTTGTCGTCATGCTCATCTTCGCCGCATAGACCGCACGCGTCCACGGCCGCACGCACGCGCCCTGTTGCCTCGCGGCTGCCGTCGGCTCCTCTATCGCAACCACCACGCTCGCCGCTCGCCTCTGCTCGCTGCCGCTGCTGTTGTTCCATCGTCGTACCGCGCAGCCCTGCCCCGGCACCCGTCCACGCTGCCCCTCCTCGCTGGCACTGTTGCGGCCTCGTCGTTCTGCGCGCTCGCATCCCCCCGCTTGCGCATGATGCCGCTGGCCGCTGGTGCTCACCTCGCGCACGTGCCCCACCCGCGCTCCCCCCGCAGCCAAGCCACTATCGCCTCCCCTGCTCCGGCCCGCTGCCTCGCCGCAGCTCCGCCGGCCCAACCTCGTTGCCGCCTCGCTCTGCCGTGCCTGCGGCCACCTCCGGTGACGCGCCGGCGCCCGCTCGGCCCTCATACGGGTTAGGCGCCCGCAGCGCCTGCGCCAGTAATCGCTGCCCAGCGCCCGCTAAGCCCTGGGGCCATTGACATGTGGGCCTGCCCCTATGAAACATTAAAAAAGGGAATAAATAAATACATAAATAAAAATAATCAATTAATTAAATAAATAAATGATTAATTAACTTAATTAACATTGTTTAATTAACCTAATCACCTAATTAAGCTAATTAACCCTGTTTAGTTAGTCTCAGTCTATGACGAACGGGTCCCACCTACCAGGGTTGACCTAGTCAACCTGTGGACCTGCTCACATCGTGTTGATGTCACGCTAACACAGTAATTGCATTTTCTAATTAATTTAAATCTGTTAAATCCAAAATTGATTTAAAACTTTGAAAACAATATAAAATAGTCGTATCTCAGATGAAAATACTTTGTACATGAAAGTTTCTCAGAACGATGAGACGAATCCGAATGCGCAGTCCGTTCGTCTGCCACACGTCCCTAGCATAGCGAACCTGCAACCGTCCCCCTCTGGTCCGTCTGTTCGAAAACACGAACACCAGTGATACTTTCCCGGATGTTTTCCCCTTCGACAATACCACCTACTACCGTGTTAGAGAACATCTAGCATCGCTTAATGTCTTGTAATGCATCGTCATGTATTTGTTTGCATTGTATTCATTGTTTCTTCCCCCTCTTCTCTCCGGTAGACTACGAGACTGACGTCGCTGCTGCTGCCCCAATCGACTACGTTGTTGACGACTGTTGGTGTCAAAACCGGCAGATCTCGGGTAGGGGGTCCCGAGTTGTGTGTCATGGATCGATGGGTAACAAGAGACAGGGGACACAATGTTTACCCAGGTTCGGGCCCTCTTAATGGAGGTAATACCCTACTTCCTGCTTGATTGATCTTGATGAATATAGAGATTACAAGAGTTGATCCACCCCGAGATCATATGTTGTGGTCTAAACCCTAGGGGCATGATGATTAATGTCATAATAATCTATCGACTAGCCTGGCCTTGGCTTATATAATGCACCAGAGGCCTAGGATAACAAGAGTCCTAGCCAAATACGTTGGTGGAGAGGAGTCCTTGTCTTGATCACCAAGTCTTGTGGAATACTCCTTATATGCGGCATTGGCTGCCCGAACTGGCCCATGAGTGAACCTCCATGGGGGTCCTCGGCCCGATCCACATGGTCGGGAGACGATGTGGTGAGTACCCCCTAGTCCAGGACACCGTCAGTAGCTCCCTGAACCGGTCTTCAAGTTGGGGACGCTCCTCGATCCTTCCGAACTGTTCTTCATCATCGGTCGTCGGTCTTGAAAACTGGTTCAACAGATCTTCTCATCTTTGATCTTGAGGATCGCTGAAGTGAATCCGAAGAGTTTACACGTCGGGTATCCGAGGAGCCCCTTTAAGTTCTTGGCCTTTATCAATGCCTTGTTATTTTTTATGCCACACCTTAGTTTTGAACTTGTTCCCGTGCGGCGGTGTCCTCTTGCATCCGAGCTCCAACGCCAGATTGCATTCGAGGTATCTTTTGCAGCCGAGCACCAACGCCGGACTGTATCCGAGCTCCAACGCGGACTGTATCCGAACTCCAACGCCGGACTATATCCGAGGTGTCATAGATCACCTTGGTTCAAAAGAGTTGAAGGAGTTTAGCCGAGCTTAATGCCGGAAATGTCCTCTATGGAGCCAGCCACTGGCGCCCGAGCTTTATGCCGGACTGCTTCTGAGGTGGTGCACCACCCCGACCGTGGGCTGATTTTTTGTGAATATTTTTTATTGGTGCAATTTATTCTCTGCCAAGATATATAGCCAGTATATGTATATCCAGTAGCCCTCAAGGTGTGTGTCGGTCTAAAACCCGAGATGCACCTGAAGGAAAACATAAAACTGCTGATCCTAGTAGCCCCTGAGACTCATGCAATTTGCAAAATCGGCATGAGGATCAACTCCTAGCTCGGCAGCATACGTAGGAATAGAAACGTAGTGTAATATATTAGAAATAATGATCAGGGGACAGGCCCCTGAGAGAGGGTTATGAGAAGTCGCCGTGATATATTAGCTTGATGCCGGATAAGTCCCAGATGGTACTTATTGTTGTCCGAAGACGCGCTTGCCCATAGTTCGGTCATGCCGAACACTGAGCACTTTGAATTTTCTGCATTGAATAAGAAATGCAGTAGCCCCCGAGACACTGGTCGGGTGGCAACACCAGATCAGGGGATTGATGTGCCCCTTTAATATTTATAAATAAAGAGCGTGAAGCCCAGTAGCCCACGGGTGGCCAAATTAAGGATCGATATCTGAAGTAAAATCACAAATTAAGTGTAATGATTCTATGTATCTAAGTAATTTACATCATTAATGCTCGGATCCGCATTGTACAAAACGTTGTTGACCGAACATCGGCTTCCACCTCCTCGGCCACTAGCCGAGGAGTGTTTGTCCTACTTTATAAAGCCTTTATGAGGGCAAAGATTTACGACAAACAAGGCAATCCGGCCATACTGTTTTATAAACAAAGGTACGCAGAGATATATGTTATATTACTGTTTAACATAAGAAATGTCTTCCAAAGAAAATAGTCCCGCTATCGGTTCCTTTCTTTGGGTTGTCATGCAAAGCATGATCATGAAACCTCACATCCGATCAATGCAGGAGAAAAATATTGAGGATGTAGTTTGGGGAAAGTTCCCGAACTATGTGGTCTTTAGCGAACCTAAATTTCACTTCCGTCGTTGCCGACCAATTATATCCTTTAAGATCGCTAGCTTTCGGCTTCACCCAGTCTGAGGTACTAACTCGGATGAGCCGGTAGTAACAATCACAGAGGTGCTCCCTTTACCGCCTAGCTGAACAATCGGGAACGTAGGGGTAAGCACAGGAGCCAGGCAACCCAGCTTGGCCAAAATCTTAAGTCAAATTGATGCATATTTATGGCTTTATAACGATAATTATGGAAGCCAACACTTGTATAATGAATACAAACGCTGATGATATATGCTTATTTTGACTCTATTGCGACCGTTTATCAGTTGAAAGTGGCCCATCGCGGGCTTCTACCCCTTTGTAGATACTACGCAGGGTGTTTCCGCAATAACAAGACAACCCTTAGCCGACGTCTTGGTGCCCGGAAGGCGTTTGTGTTAGCGGAAACGAGGCAATCAAATATGCGGGATTTATAACTTTCACGTAGTCATAGGAGCTTAAAGTTGGGAGGCCAGCTACTAGCCCCTGGTTAGTTTTCGGCGACATCCGAGGTCAAGCCGTAAACACTTCGGCCAATGTTATGAATGGCCCGTCATTTAACACAGTCATCGGATTGTTGACCAGTTTACGCTTATTGTGACAGTCAGTTTTCGGCTTTCTCCACTGAGGTGCTTAACCATGCGAGCTGGAAGCGCAATCGCAGTGGTTCTCCCTTTTCACACCTACCCGAACAAAGCCAAACGTAGGAGACAAGCACGAGAGCTGGGCAACCCAACTATTGACCAAAGACACAATTCGAAACCGATGCATATATAGTAATATCCGAGAATGTTTTTGCAGAATCTCTAAAGGTGTCCGGCGTTGCACTATGAGACTTATGCTGGAAACACACAAATAGTTTAAAAGTGCCATAGGCTCGAAAAGCCAAAAACTTATGTAGAAGCTTGATGTCCGGACTAAACCGAGATTTTGGAGCCAATTCGGAAATTGGTCTTTTAAAAAAATTGTGCCCCTGTCGTGCTTTAACATGACACATCTGATCTGAAGACTTCAAGTGGGTCAGCCTACAGCTTCAAGCTCCTTATCCTGAAGGCGGAGTGCTTCTCCGAGGCCAGTTTAGCGAACTAAACTCGAGCGGCTTTAGAGAGAAGCTAGGATATCCGGCTATTGACAATAGACTCGAGTCGAAAAAGGAGCGGTAGAAAAAGACTGTGCAGCGACTAACAAAAACGGCTCATACTGATTTAAGAGCCCCCAAGTGACTTGGGTAAAAGAATTTTATGTATAATGATTGTATGTACCGAAGTACTTATATCATATCTTTGTTCACCCGAACTTTAAACGCGTCTAAACCGACCGTCGGCTTCTCCCTCTTCGGTCAAGGGCCGAAAAGTGTTATGTACTCCACCTGTCGAGAATATCGACGGTGTTTCCGATAACCGGGCAATCAGGCCATAAGGCTGTAACAGACAAAGCGCGCTCAGGGAACTTATGCTATATTACTGACGAAGTGTAAGAAGCATCTTCGAACAAAATAGCACCCCCACCGATACCTTTCTTCGGTTGCTCATTGTTACTATGAGACTTGTGCAATAGATTTTTTGTAGTCATGAGTTCCGTTGTGTGCCGACCATGATTGAAAACAATAAGAGCGCTAGCTTTCGGCTTCACCCAATCTGAGGTCCGAGCTCGGATGACCCGATCGTGACAATCGTAGAGGTGCTCCCTTTACTCCCTAGCCGAACAATCAGGAACGTAGGGGTAAACACAGGAGCAAGGCAACCCAGCTTGCGGAACACTTAAGTCAACATGGTGCATATTGTAGCGTAATACACGAACAAGGCATGAAGCCATACAAGTATAATCATATGCAAGAGGAAAGGCTTCATAAAGGAAGCCCCCAAGTAAATGGGTATTTGAATTTGTGTGTCACAAACAAAGTTTTGACAAGGAAGTTTTTCACAAACAAATTTTTGCCAAAAAAGTATAATGCTTGGTCAAACCGAACAAAATTTAAAACTGAAAGTTTTTGAGCATGAAAGCGACTTAGCTGGTTAATGTGCTCAGTGTTGATGACGCGATTCGGGCTTGTGGCGGGACCAAGAGCCCATTGATCTGTGACAGATCCGACAAGGTTCACAGTCCTCGGCATGGCCGAGGTCCCAGCCCTCAAGTCCGAGGTGTCCGAGCTTGATGCGGGACAAGGTTCCATCCCCCAAGCCGGTCCCGAGGTGGCGGAGCGTAGAGCCCGGCACTCCAAAGTGGTGACATAGCACGGCCAAATGCAGGCCGGCAGAGTGACGCCGAAGTCCCCGGCGTGGGTTAATGAAGTGATGACTGACGGTGTCATGGAATAGGGGGTACTCACCACGTCGTCTGCCGACCAGCTGGATCGGGCCAAGGACCCCCTTGGCGGTTCATTCATGGGCCACTTCGGGCAGCCCATCCCGCATACAAGGACGTTTCCACAAGACTTGGCGCCCAAGCAAGGACTCTCTTAAACCCTAGGCCTCCAGTGTGTTATATAAACCGAGGCCAGGCTAGTCAATAGATCATCTGATATTCATTAGATCAATCTCGTGGTAGACACATGTACCCTGTACTACACCCATATCAATATAATCAAAAGCAGGATGTAGGGTTTTACCTCCATTAAGAGGGCCCGAACCTGGGTAAAATCCCGTGTCCATGTTACCATCGCTCCAAGACGCCTAGCTTAGGACCCCTACTACGAGATATGTCGGATATGGAACTGACAATGGTGCTTTCATTGAGAGCCTGCTAGGTGTTGCCGCGTTGTGATGGATCTTCGGCCGATGTCAAATCAGGTGTTACTTCTCTAATTAGATTACTTTGCATCAGTTGATTTCTTCAAAATTATTGTTGTTGGCTTTGTGCTACTTTGATCGCAGTATAAGATCAAGATCTGGGGAATCCTTTTAGGGCGGCGTAATGCCGGGCGATCAGCCAAGTTCAATTTCTACTGTAGCAGTCTTTTTTGTCTATCTGTTTGCTGGCCGAAGTGCCAAACCAGGGATGTGGCTGTGCGCAAGGCCCGAGGAACAAGAGGCAACACTAGTACTAGTGCTTCTCATTGCAAACACTAGTATGAGACCACGTGATGGCTGCTGGAGTATGGATTGTCTGCTGGCAGTGGCCGGCTTCGTCGTTCTGGTGCAGGACAGTTTTTTTGTCAGACTTTGCTTCGTTTGCCTTCGATTTGACTAACCTCTAGTACTATTGCCAGGTGCTATCTCTCCAAAGTATTTTCAATACACAATATTATTTTTTGGGAGAATTATTGCTTTGGCCAGTGTTATTTTCTCTGCACAGTACGTCGGATCGAAGGTCTACCCAAAAATGAGTCACACCGTGCTGTGGAAGGACCCCGAAGAAGCACGTGTGTACAGGCAGCCGATGTGTAAGGCAATCCGGTCTGTCACGATCCATCGAAGGAAGACGGGCATGGCTGCGTATAGTCCACGCGAAGCAGTGCCCATAGCTGACACGAATTCAGCTATTCCGTATATGTGGCAACGCACAGGGAGATCAATCCTTCCTTTTCTTTATTTTATATTAAGATAAGAGGTTGTCTACGCTTTTAACTTGTGGTCTGCCTTTGGTGCACTTTTTCACGCATTAGATTGATTTGACCATGGCGTGACAAGTAGTACTATAACTATGCTTGCTAGTATCATACCTGAGATGCTAGACCTCCTGAGCCATATTAATTAGGATCTGCTGTCGGATTGCTACATCATCAGTTGATTGCCACAACAAATAAAACAGGAAAAATACTTTGCCTACGCCACCTCGATGAGCGACCCTACACCGGCATTCGAACAACAGCGATCCGGTCGAGGCGGCTCACAGGGCTACTAGTACTACGAAGAGTGCACCGGGGCTGACATGAATTCAGCTTCGCGGCATGAGTCCAGGAAGATTCCTTCTCCTCTTCTTTTTAAAGTCCAGCGACTAGACGGCTCTTGTTTTCTAATATTTTCTGTTTAAGACTAACCGTGGAGCAACTAGTCTAATATAGCTACCTCTCACGTGAGTGCTCTAAGAGCACTTTGGTGCAGTTTTTGTTCCCACGATTACCCGGGTTCAGGTGCAATTTTTCCATTTATTTGTTTTGCACATTTTCATACATCAAGAAATCCTTTACTTCGGATTAGCACTGTTTGTGTGTGCAGGCCGACATCATTGCCGCAGGGACCCCGACATTTTTAGGCCACCATCATGCCGCGTCGACACGTTCCTAGAACAAGTTGGGACATGCGTTGGCATCCACATGATGTTACTTCGCCGAGCCGACCTCGGCATCCAGGCTATTTTTCTTTAATTCTATACCTCCTTAAATTAATTAAGCAGAGGAGATTTTTCATTAGTATTATTCGTTATTACTTTTTGCACTATTTTACATGTGTAGGTATTCGAATTTGACTGCGTCACGCGGTCACCTCGGCGTGCCGATGTCGTCGTCCTGCCTTCGTCAACCAAATTGTGTTACCACTTTGGCGCAGGACAACACACCTTTTTGTCGGCATCACCGCGCCATCACTTCTCCAACCTACTCCGGGGACTTCGGCCATACCCCGCCGACCTGCTCCATCACTTTGGCTAGACTGGGGGCTTCACCTCTTCGGATTGCCGAGCTCTTCGCTCGGCCACCTCGGGACTGGCTTGGGGGCTGGGACCTCGTCCCGCCATAAGCTCGGGCCACATCATCTACGTCGAACACATTAGCCAGCTAAGTCGCTTTCATGCTCAAAAAATCTCAGTTTTAAATTTTGTTCGGTTCAACCAAGCATTATACTTTTCTGGCAAAAAGTTGTTTGTGAAAAACTTCCTTGTCAAAACTTTTTTTGTGACACACAAATTCAAATACCCCATTTACTTGGGGGCTTCCTTTATGAAGCCTTTCCTCTTGCATATGATTATACTTGTATGGCTTCGTTCCTTGTTTGTGTATTACGCCACAATATGCACCACGTTGACTTAAGTGTTCCGCAAGCTGGGTTGCCTTGCTCCTGTGTTTACCCCTACGTTCCCGATTGTTCGGCTAGCGAGTAAAGGGAGCACCTCTGCGATTGTCACGATCGGGTCATCCGAGCTCGGACCTCAGACTGGGTGAAGCCGAAAGCTAGCACTCTTATTATTTTCAATCATGGTCGGCACACAACGGAACTCATGAGTACAAAAAATCTATTGCATAAGTCTCATAGTAGCAATGAGCAACCGAAGAAAGGTATCCGCGGGGGTACTATTTTCTGTGAAGATGCTTCTTACACTTTGTCAGTAATATAGCATAAGTTCCCTGAGCATGCTTTGTCTGTTACAGCCTTATGGCCTGATTGCCTGGTTATCGAAAACACCGTTGATATTGTCGACAGGTGGAGTACATAACACTTCTCGGCCCTTGACCGAAGAGGGAGAAGCCGACGGCCGGTTAAGACGCGTTTAAAGTTCGAGTGAACACAGATATGATATAAGTACTTCGGTACATACAATCATTATACATAAAATTCTTTTACCCAAGTCACTTGGGGGCTCTTAAATTAGTATGAGCCGTTTTTGTTAGTCGCTGCGCAGTCTTTTTCTACCACTCCTTTCTCGACTCGAGTGTGTGGTCAACAGCCGGATAGCCTGTTTTCTCTCTAATTCCGCTCGAGCTTAGTTCGCTAAACTGGCCTAACGAGCAGTACTCCGCCTTCGGGATAGGAGGTTGCAGCCGTAGGCTGACCCGCTTGAAGTCTTGAGATTGGATGTATCATTTAATGCACGACAGAAGCACAAAAGTAAGACCAATTTTCGGATAGGCACCAAATGACTCGATTAGTTCGGGCGTAAAGTTATTACTGAAGTTTTTTGGTTTTCCAAACCAATGGCACTTTTAAACTATTTGTGTGTTTCCAGCAGAAGTCTCATAGTGCAACGCCGGACACCTTTAGAGATTCGGCAAAAACATTCTCGGATATTGCTATATATGCATCGGTTTCGAATTGTGTCTTCGGTCAATAGTTGGGTTGCCCGGCTCCTGTGATTGCCTCCTACGTTCCGCTTTGTTTGGCTAGGTGTGCAAAGGGAGAACCAATGCGATTGTGCTTCTAGCTCGAATGGTTAAGCACCTCAGTGGAGAAAGCCGAAAACTGACTGTCACAAGGTGTAAACTGGTCAGCGATCCGATGACGGTATCAAAATATAGATCGATACCAATTACCCCGTGTTAAACGATGGGCCTTTCATAACATTGCCCGAAGTGTTAATGGCTAGACTTCGGTCGGTGCCGAACACTAACCAGGGGCTCGTAGCTAGCTTCCCCAGTTTAAAGCTCCTCTGACTAAGTGAAAGTTATAAGCCCGCATATCTGATTGCCTCGTTTCCGCTAACACAACCGCCTTCGGGCACCGAGACGTCGGCTAAGGGTTGTTTTGTTATGGCGGAAACACCCTGCGTAGCATCTACAAGGGGGTGGAAGCCGACGATGGGCCACTTTCATCTGATAAACGGTCGCAACGGAGTCAAAATAAACATATCATCGGCGTTTGTATTTAATATACGAGGGCTGCCTTCCATAAGTATCATTATAAAGCCATAAATATGCATCAATTTGACTTAAGATTTTGGCCAAGCTGGGTTGCCTGGCTCCTGTGCTTACCCCTACGTTCCCGATTGTTCGGCTAGGCGATAAAGGGAGCACCTCTGTGATTGTTACTACCGGGTCATCCGAGTTAGTACCTCAGATTGGGTGAAGCCGAAAGCTAGCGATCTTAAAGGATATAATTGGTTGGCAACGACGGAAGTGAAAATTTTGATTCATTTAGACCACATAGTTCGGAAACTTTCCCCGAACTAAATCCTCAATATTTTCCTCCCACATTGATCGGAGGTGAGGTTTCATGATCATGATCAGCATGACAACCCAAAGAAAGGAACCGATAGCGGGACTATTTTCCTTGGAAGATGTTTCTTACATAAAAAGTAATATAACATATCTCACCGCGTACCTTTTTTTATAAAACCGTATGACCGGATTGCCTTGTTTGCCGTAAATCTTTGCCCTTATAAAGGCTTTATAAAGTAGGGCAAACACTCCCTGGCTACTGGCCGAGGAGGTTAAAGCCGATGGTCGGTCAACAAAGTTTTGTACAATGCGGATCCGACCATTAATGATGTAGAGTACTTGGATACATAGAATCATTACACATAATTTGTGATTTTACTCCAAATATCGATCCTTAATTCAGCCACCCGCACCCACATTAAGGCTCGGGGACTACTGGGCTTCAGGCTTATCATTTACTAATACTAAAGGGGCACATCGATCCCCTGATCTGGTGTTGCCACCCGACCAGTGGCTCGGGGGCTACTGCATTGCCTATTCAATACAGAAAATTCAAAGTGCTCAGTGTTCGGCTTGACCGAGCTATAAGCAAACGCGTCTTCGGACAATAATAGGTACCATCTTGGGCCTATTCGGCATAAAGCTTAGATACAAATGGTTGGCTCCATAGAGGGCATTTCCGGCATTAAGCTCGGTTAAACTCCTTCGACTTTTTTTAGCCAAGATGATCTATGATATTTCGGATATAGTCCGGCGTTGGAGCTCGGATACTCTCCGGCGTTGGAGCTTGGATATAGTCCGGCGTTGGAGCTCGGATGCAGACCGGCGTTGGAGCTCGGCTGCAAAATGACACCTCGAATGCAGTCCGGCGTTAGAGCTTGGATAGAGTCCAGCCTTGGAGCTCGGATGCAAGAGGACACTGCCGCACGGGAACAACTTCAAACCCGAGGGGTGGCGTAAAAAATAACAAGGCATTGATAAAGGCTGAAAACTTAAAGGTCTCCTCGGATGCTCGACATGTGCACTCTTTGGGTTCAGCTCGGTGATCCTCATTCAAAGATGGGAAAGATTTGTTGAACGCGTTTTCAAGACCGATGACCGAAGATGAAGAACAATTCGGAAGAACCGAGGAGCGTCCCCAACTTGAAGACCGGTTCAGGGGGCTACTGACGGTGTCATGGACTAGGGGGTACTCACCACGTCGTCTCCCGACCAGCTGGATCGGGCCGAGGACCCCCTTGGCGGTTCATTCATGGGCCACTTCGGGCAGCCCATGCCGCATACAAGGAGGTTTCCACAAGACTTGGTGCCCAAGCCAAGGACTCTCTTAAACCCTAGGCCTCCGGTGTGTTATATAAACCGAGGCCAGGCTAGTCAATAGATCATCTGATATTCATTAGATCAATCTCGTGGTAGACACATGTACCCTATACTACACCCGTATCAATATAATCAAAAGCAGGATGTAGGGTTTTACCTCCATCAAGAGGGCCCGAACCTGGGTAAAATCCCGTGTCCATGTTACCATCGCTCTAAGACGCCTAGCTTAGGACCCCTACTACGAGATATGCCGGATATGGAACCGACAATGACGAAGCCCCCAGTCCAGCCGAGGTGACGTGGTACATCAGTACGTCGAGGTGACAACACTGCCCGACCCGGATCATTTACCTGTGCACAGAAAATAGTGCAAACCGGAAATAATAGTATTAAAAAAATTGTTGCATAATTAATAATTTATGCAAAGTGAGTAATAAAAGAAATATGGCCTATGTGCTGAACACTCGATGAGGTAGTGCTCCCTCAGTGATGCCGAAGTCCCGAGGAAACCGAACATGTCGGTATGGCAATTCGACCAACAAGGTGATCACGCGAGCCGATTTACGTCGATTGGGACGACGACGTCGGCTTGCCGAAGTGACCGCACGACGCAGTCGAAGTCGATTACCTACACATGTAAGATAGTGCAGTCCAACAATAATAATATAAATATATAAAAATCTTCACGTAATTAATTTACGCAAAATAATTTATTTAAAGATATGTGGCCTGGCGCCGAAGTCAATGTCAATGCAGGGCGTCCGCGTGATGCGGTAAGGCCTGGCAAAGCTTGAATTCACAGGTCGGTCCAAGTTCCGGATGCGGCGTTCGCCGAACTGTGTACGGAAACTGACCGAACCACCACGCGACTGTCATTAATGCGGCCACCATTTGATAGACCTGTGTATAGATGATGGAACAACCCAGAGTAATAATTCCTCGGGAAAAATAAAACCAAACAAGCAAAAATTACTAGGATTAATAGCACCTAGTTTATTTGTTTTAGCAATCCGAAGAAAGCTGACTCCCAAAATTGGGACTTGATCTGCACACTCATTGCCTGATGGGCGATAAAGCGACGGCATGGCGATGCTGGCAAAGGTTGGCTTGCCGAGGCAAAGCCCCCGGTCCAGCTAATGTGACGAAGCTAGTCAGCTGGTGACGCCAAAGTCACCGGAGTATGTTGATGAAGAAATAGCAAAGTCCCCGGTCCAGTCGAGGTGTCGAAGCCTCCATGTCAGCCGATGAGTCGGAGCAGGTTGGCTCGTGACGCTGAAGTCACCGGAGTAGGTTTGATGAAGATATGGTGAAGCCCCCGGTCCAGCCGAGGTGACGGAGCAGGACGGTAAGGAGACGTTGCAGCTGCCATGTCAGCCGAGGTGTTGAAGCAGTTCGGCGTGATGGACATCGGCTTGAACAAGCAACAGTGCGACCATGCCGACGCTGGTCGTAACTTGTGATGCGGTCAATGCCGGCTTGATGAAGTGACCATGCGGCGATGCCGGTGTGCCTGCTCTGTGTGATCCGTGGGGCGGCGATGTTGGTGATGATTTTTCCTTTGCGATTCCGAACTCTTGTTCGGCTTGCCGAGATGATGATCCGAAGAAGTTGAGCTCGGCTCAACAAAGCGACAATGTGTCTAGCGCAAGTCGGCAGCCGTGGAGCAATATTGCCGGACTGGTTTGACACCAGCGCGATGGTGAAGACCGTATTGGAAAAGACTTTAAAATTAATGAGATGTGTTTGGGAACAAAGCACAATACCCCATACAAAACTTCCTTCAAAAAGGATTTCCAAAATCCCGTTCATAAGAAAGATGAACTCGGGTCGGATTCGTTCTCTCGCAGAAAACAGATCTGAAAAGTGATGCAATAATCGGAAGGTTCCCGGAGTTTGGACGGTCGGATCGAGCTGAAATTTTGAGGGGTGGTAGATATAGGAATTCCGCAGCTGATAAACGGTTGGATCTTCCAAAGGACGTCTGAGCTAGATGCTGGACACCATGCTCCCAACTCGTCCAGATTCCCATCCAGATTTGACGGGGCTCCGGTATATCGGAGACCGGCGGAGATTGCTCCACCGGAACGCGATGAAATTTTACAGTGTTGTTGTAGACTCAATTCCGCACAATTCCAGCGAAGGAATCATCAAAGCAATGCTCGAGGAGGTGGTGGTAGCAGATACAAGTTTGCTGTTCGGAAGAACAGCATGGTCGCCCAAGGGCAATGTTGACGTTGAGCCCCTGAGCTCCATGGATGATTCCTCCATGATCTTGATAGAGATCGGAGTTGATGTTGATGAAGGCCCTCGTCCGAACATGACAATTGGAGGTAGGGCACAGTCCTCGGTCAAGCCAAGGTGACCAGTCGAGGCGGCGACGAAGACATCGACGTCGCAGTTGATCTGCACGCGAGCCATTGATCCTTTTGTCGACCACACAGCGGAACTCTCAATGAAAGCACCATTGTCGGTGTCAAAACCGGCAGATCTCGGGTAGGGGGTCCCGAGCTGTGTGTCATGGATCGATGGGTAACAGGAGACAGGGGACACGATGTTTACCCAGGTTCGGACCCTCTTAATGGAGGTAATACCCTACTTCCTGCTTGATTGATCTTGATGAATATAGAGATTACAAGAGTTGATCTACCCCGAGATCATATGTTGTGGTCTAAACCCTAGGGGCATGATGATTAATGTCATAATAATCTATCGACTAGCCTGGCCTTTGCTTATATAATGCCCCAGAGGCCTAGGATAACAAGAGTCCTAGCCGAATACGTTGGTGGAGAGGAGTCCTTGTCTTGATCACCAAGTCTTGTGGAATACTCCTCGTATGCGGCATGGGCTGCCCGAAGTGGCCCATGAGTGAACCGCCATGGGGGTCCTCAGCCCGATCCACCTGGCCGGGAGATGATGTGGTGAGTACCCCCTAGTCCAGGACACCGTCAACGACCCCTCCTTCTCGACTGAGCTTCTAGGGAAGCCAACCGCCTTTGATCAACCAGATATCACCCACTCTCTTCTCTCTTATTCTTGCATTCGGTTCGCTACTGTTTTTGATTCAATAGCTCCTATTACGTTGCATAGCCTGTCATTGTTGCTACAATTGTTGATACCTTTACCTACTATCCTAATGCTTAGAATAGGTTGCTAGTATTACATCAGTGGCCCTACACTCTTGTCCGTCTGCCATGCCATATTACTGGGTTGTGGTCACTCGGGAGGTGATCACGGGTATATACTATACTATTACATACTTACGTTGATGATTCGGAGATGGGGGCTGAAGGGGCAGGTGGTTCCACCCAGGTAGTGGTGGCCCTGGGTTCCCGGCAGCCGCCTGATGGTTACTTTGTGGTGGAGCAACAGGGCAGGTTGCGACCACCTAGGAGACAGGTGGGCCTGGTCCCTGGTCAGTATCCGTGGTTACTTCAAAATAACACGCTTAACGAGATCTTGGTATTTGATCTGAGTCTGGCTATGAGCCTTTATGCACTAACCAACTACGCAGGAACAGTTATGGGCACTCGACGTCGTGGTGTCAGCCGAAGACTTCTTGATGTAAGCGGTTGAGCGGCGCGTGCCAGGTTGGACAGCGTAACGCAACTTCCTTTGTAATGGAGGTTGCTAGGTCTGCTCACCGGCTGCATACGCAACGTTCAGGTGTGCAACGGGCAATAGGCCCAGACTCCTGCGCGCTTAGGATTTAGACCGGCGTGCTGACCTCTCTATTGAGCCTAGGTAGGGCTACGACGTGTTGATCTTCCGAGGCCGGACATGACCCAGGAAAGTGTGCCCGGCCTGAGGGGTCGAGCGTGTTGGGTAATGTCGTGCACCCCTGCAGGGAAGTTTATCTATTCGAATAGTCGTGTCCCTCGGTAAAAGGACGACCCAGAGTTGTACTTCGACCTTATGACAACTAGAACCAGATACCTAATAAAACACACCTCTTACAAGTTCTAGATACAACCTGGTGATCGCTTTCCCACAGGGCGACGAGGGGAGGATCGCCGGGTAGGATTATGCTATGCGTTGTTACTTGATGCTGCACTTGCTACTCTCTTCTACATGCTTCAAGATGGAGGCTACCAGAAGCGTAGTCTTCGATAGGACTAGCTATCCCCCTCTTATTCTGGCATTCTGCAGTTCAATCCACAGATACTACCCATTTCATTGATACTAATGCATATGTCGTGTAGGTCCTTGCTTGCGAGTACTTTGGATGAGTACTCACAGTTGTTTTGCTACCTATTTTCCGCCTTTTCCATTCTTCTCAGATGTCGCAACCAGATGTTGGAGTCCAGGAGCCAGACGCCACCGTCAACGATGACCCCTACTACACTGAGGGTCCCTACTACTACGTGCAGGCCACCGACGACCAGGAGTAGTTAGGAGGATCCCAGGCAGGAGGCCTACGCCTCTTTCGATCTGTTTCCCAGTTTTTGCTAGCCATCTTATGGCACCTTGTTTAACTTAATGCCTGTATTCAGATATTGTAGCTTCCGCTGACTCATCTATTTTCGAGCACTTGTATTCGAGCCCTCGAGGCCCCTGGCTTCTAATATGATGCTTGTATGACTTATTTGTGTTTAGAGTTGTGTTGTGATATCTTCCCGTGAGTCCCTGATCTTGACCGTACACGTTTTCGTGCATGATTAGTGTACGGTTGAATCGGGGGCGTCACAGGCGATCAGGTCGGGGATGTGTAGAATAAGCCCAGGAGTTAGCAGAATAAGGTCTTAAGGGGTTGATAAGTCCATTTTACATCATGTTTTCCTACTGTTATTTGTAATGTTTGTATGCATAGTAATGCTTTTTGGAGTAATTCTAATGACTTTTCTCACATAATATGAAAGGTTCACACAAAGAGGGAGAATACTGGGAGCTGGAATGTTGGACCTGAAAAAACTATGTCAGGCCACCTATTCTGCACAACTCCAAATGAGCTGAAACTTCCCAGAGATTTTTTATGGAATATATAATAATTATTGGAGCAAATAACCACCAGAGGGGGCTCACTAGGTGGGCACAACCTACCTAGGCGTGCCAGGGCCCCTAGGCGCGCTCTGGTGGGTTGTGCCCTCCTCGGGCCACTTCCGGTGCCCCTCTTCTGGTATATAAGTCATTTTGACCTAGAAAAAATGAGGAGAGGACTTTCGGGACGAAGCGCCGCCGTCTCGAGGCGGAACTTGGGCAGGAGCACTTTTGCCCTCCGGTGGAGCGCTTGTGTTGAGGGAACTTCCCTCCCGGAGGGGGATATCATCATCATCAACATCTTCAACAACTCTCCCATCTTGGGGAGGGCAATATCCATCAACATCTTCAACAGTGCCATCCCCTCTAAAACCCTAGTTCATCTCTTGTGTTCAATCTTTGTACCGGAACCTTAGATTGGTGCTTGTGGGTGACTAGTAGTGTTGATTACATCTTGTAGTTGATTACTATATGGGTTATTTCGTGGAAGATTATATGTTCATATCCATTATGCTATTTAATACCCCTCTGATCTTGAGCATGATTATCATTTGTGAGTAGTTACTTTTGTTCTTGAGGTCACGGGAGAAATCTTGTTGCAAGTAATCATGTGAACTTGATATGTGTTCGATATTTTGATGGTATGTATGTTGTGATTCCCTTAGTGGTGTCATGTGAACGTCGACTACATGGCACTTCACCTTATTAGGGACTAAGGGAATGCATTGTGGAGTAGTTATTAGATGATGGGTTGCAAGAGTGACAGAAGCTTAAACCCTAGTTTATGCGCTACTTCGTAAGGGACTGATTTGGATCCAAAAGTTTAATGCTATGGTTAGATTTCATCTTAATACTTCTCTCGTAGTTGCGGATGCTTGTGAGGGGGTTAATCATAAGTAGGAGGTTTGTTCAAGTAAGAACAACACCTAAGCACCGGTCCATCCGCATACCAAATTATAGAAGTAACGAACACAAATCAAATCAACACGATGAAAGTGACTAGATGAAATTCCCGTGTACCCTCAAGAACGCTTTGCTTATCATAAGAGACCGTTTTGGCCTGTCCTTTGCCACAAAAGGATTGGGCTATCTTGCTACATATTATTTGCCATTACCGTTACTCCCTCGTTACAAATTATCTTGCTATCAAACTACTGGATACTTATAATTTCAGTGCTTCCAGAGAATACTTGCTGAAAACCGCTTCTCATTTCCTTTTTCTCCTCGTTGGGTTCAACACTCTTACTTATAGAAAGGACTATGATTGATCCCCTATACTTGCGGGTCATCAAGGCTCTTTTCTGGCGCCCTTGCCGGCGAGCGAAGCGCTCTTGGTAAGGAAAAATTATTACTACGTGTTGAAATTTATTGTCAGTTGTTACTATGGAGAACAATCCTTTGAGGGGTTTGTTCATGGTATCTTCACCTCGACCAGAACCACAATTAGTTGCCCTTAAACCTACTTAACCTACTAAAAATATTGGTTATGAAATTCCTTCGGGTATGATAGAACAACTGCTAGCTAATCCTTATGCAGGAGATGGAACCGAACATCCTGATATGCACTTCATATATGTGGATTATTTAAGCTTGCAAGTTTACCCGGAGATGAATCTAAGAAGGTTTTCCCTTTATCTGCGAAGGGTAAAAGCATTGGCATGGTATAGGCTATGCGATGATATTGGATCTTGGAATTGGAATCGATTGAAATTGGAATTTCACCAAAAAATTATCCTACGCATTTAATTCATCGTGATCGGAATAACATACATAATTTTTGGCCTCGTGAAGGAGAAATTATCGCTCTAGCTTGGCGGAGGCTTAAGTCAATGTTATATTCATGCCCCAATCATGAGCTCTCATGAGAAATTATCATTCAGAATTTTTATGCTCGGCTTTCTCGTGATGATCAATTCATGCTCGATACTTCTTGTTCTGGTTCTTTTATGAAGAAGACTATTGAATTCAGGTGGGATCTTTTAGAAAGAATTAAACGCAACTCTGAAGATTGGGAACTCGACTAAGGTAAAGAGTCAGGTATTAATCTTAAGTCTGATTTTGTTAAATCTTTTATGAATACCGATGCTTTTCAAAAGTTTAGCACTAAATATGGACTTGACTCTGAGATAATAGCCTCCTTTTGTGAATCATTTGCTACTCATGTTGATCTCCCTAAAGAGAAGTGGTTTAAATATCACCCACCTATTAAAGAAGAAATTAAAGAACCAGTAATAGCTAAAGATGAAACTATCATTTATAATGTTGACCCAGTTGTTCCTACTACTTACATCGAAAAACCACCTTTCCCTGTTAGGATAAAGGAACATGCTAAGGTCTCAACCGTGGTTAATAAAAGCTATATAAGAGCACCTAAACCTGCTGAACAAATCAAAGTAGAACCTAGTGAGGGAGTCCTGGATTAGGGAGTCCTTGGGTGTCCGGTCTATTTGATATGGGTTGGACTGATGGGCCGTCAAGATAAAGCAGAAGACTATCCCCGTGTCCGGGTAGGACTCCTATATGCGTGGACGGCAAGTTTGATGTCCGGATGTACTGTTTCCTTCCTCTGCAAACCGACTTTGTACAACCCTAGGCCCCTCTGGTGTCTATATAAACCGGAGGGTTTAGTTTGTATAGGCCATCAGAACAATCATAGGCTAGACAGCTAGGGTTTTGCCATTACGATCTCGAGGTAGATCAACTCTTGTAACCCCTATACACATACTGAATATATCCAAGCAGGACGTAGGGTTTTACCTCCTTTAAGGGGGCCTGAACCTGGGTAAACATCGTGTCCCTATTGCTCCTTGTTACCATTGATCCTTAGACACATAGCTTGGGACCCCCTACCCGAGATCTGCCGGTTTTGACACTGACATTGGTGCTTTCATTGAGAGTTCCGTTGTGTTGTCGATAGAAGGATCGATGGCTCGCCTTGTCATCGACGACAATGCTATTTCCGGGGAAACTTTTCTCCCTGGTCAACTCTTTGTGTTTAGTGGCTACGTGCTACGTGCCAACTCGACTGATCACCTTGAACAGGTCGACAGCTATGCCCCTGGTCACCAGATCAGGTTTGGAAGCTTGAACTACATCGTCGATATCTGAGGAGACCTGATCTTCGAGGGGTTCACGGCCTCGGTGTCGCTCCCCACCCACGCGAAGGAGGCCCTTCGGATCTACCATGAGATCTTGTCCAGGGGCCGACGCTCGTGTCTACCTCGGCCTTAGATCCAGGGCGAACCACTTCGTCCGATGACGGGAGGATGAACCCCGCCGGACTCTCTCCCATCACAGAGCTTCTAGCCGGGGACCCAGGTGCGAGCACGCCATCGGCGGATCCGGAGTCAAATGGGACTCTCCCCGTCATCGGGAAGCCGGACTCGCCTCTGTACATCAACTCCGAACTCTCGAGGTCTGTGCCCATCGGGCTCGGCCAAGAGGTTATCACCAAGCCTAGCTCCGCAGATCCTCAAACGCCTGTCCAACTTTCGCTCTTAAACGAAACACTGGACTTAATACAATCTCTCACCATCATGGAAGTGTCACCTCCGAACTACGCCCAGCTTGAACTGGGGGCTGAGATTAGGGAATTTTACATCCCGCCCACCACCCACTTAATAGCCACGGTCGAGGATTTAACCGACATGCTAGATTACGCCTCTAAAGACATCGATGGCATGGATGACGATGTCGGAGCCGAACCAGGTGAAAACCCGCCCATCACTGGCATTGGAAGACCACTTCTACTTACGATATATACATGGTGGACACGCCTGAGAAGAAGGACGACGATGGCACTCAAGATCCAGATGAGGATAAGCCCGTCGATGAACCACCAAAACATCGGCGTCAGAGGCGCCGCTCATGATCGTGTCGGTCAAGGGAAAGCAATACCGACACCGGAGATAATAACACTCCGGACAATGCCGAAGATCCCGGTCACCTCGTTGAGCCTGCGTTCGAGCAGAATGAAAGGGAAGAGGGTCAATACAGCCCCAAACACGCCGATCACGAGGATTCGGAGGATAGTAAGTACTTACCTGTCTCTGAAGAGGATGTTAGCCTCGGTGACGAAGAATTCATCGTCCCAGAGGAACCCCTTGAATAAGAACGCTTCAAGCAATGGCTCATCGCCACTGCACAGAGCCTGAAAAAGAAACAGCAGCAGATTCAAGCCGAATAGGATACGCTAAATGATAGATGGACCAGGGTCCTAGCCGCCGAAGAAGGATATGGCTTTGAGCGCCAAACAAAATGTTATCCCAAACGCAGGCTACTGCCACAATTCGACGACGAGGCCTTTGAGCCAATACCGTCAAAATACAATCAGGCTGATCAACCAGACCGACTACCACATGGACGGGACAAAACGGCTAATTATGTCGAACACCAGCCCGCGCCCCCTCGCCATAGAGGCAAGGAGACAGCGGCTCCGGGCTACACGTATGACTTATGTCAGGACCTAGACAATATAGCCGGCCAGAACAGATCAATCTATGGATCAAGAGGACGTGCCCAGCACAAGATGACGGCCATCAAGCCTGGCGCGACAAACATAACCAAGTCTGGGATCAGCACTAAACACAGATGTCATCCGAACTCCGTCGCAATGTCGCCCGATACACAGGTGCCGCACACCCTATGTGCTTTACCAATGAGGTAATGCAACACCAATTTCCAGAGGGGTTCAAACCTATGAACATCGAGCAATACGATGGAATGACGGATCCTGCCGTATGGATTGAAGATTTTCTTCTCCACATTCACATGGCTCGCGGAGATGATCTCCACGCCATTAAATACCTTCCTCTAAAGCTGAAAGGACTAGCATAGCACTGGTTGAACAACCTCCCAGAGAACTCCATTGGAAGCTGGGAAGACTTAGAGGATGCCTTCCGGGACAACTTTCAGGGCACTTATGTCCGGCCACCGAATGTTGATGACCTGAGTCACATAATCCAGCAACCCGGAGAGTCAGCTCGCAAACTTTGGAATCGGTTCTTAATTAAAAAGAACCACATCAAGGACTGTCCGGACGCCGAGGCCTTAGCGGCATTTAAGCACAACGTCCGCGAGGAATGGCTCGCTCGGCACCTCAGTCAGGAAAAGCCGAAGACCATGGCAGCTCTTACTGCACTTATGGCCCGCTTCTGTGCGGGCGAAGATAGCTGGTTGGCTCGAAGAAGCAACAGTACCAGCGACCCCGGCACTTCTGAGGCCCAGGATGGCAATGGAAGGCCACGATGCAGTAAAAACAAGCGTCAGAACAACAACGAAGAAACAGAGGATACGGCAGTCAACGCGGGATTCAGTGGCTCTAAACCCGATCAGCGGAAGAAGTCGTTCAAAGGTAATAGGGACGGTCCATCCAACCTGGACAAAATACTAGAGATACCTTGCCAGAGTCATGGCACCCCTGACAAGCCTGCCAACCACACCAACAGAAACTGTGGGTTTTCAAACAGGCCGGTGATGAGCCTCACAGCAAGGACGATGATGAGCCTCGCCCACCGCACACTGGGGGACATAAGAAGTTTCCCCCGAGGTGAAAATGGTGAACATGATTTATGTCACCCACATCCCCAAGAGGGAGTGCAAACACGCATTGAGGGACGCCTACGCCGTAGAGCCGGTCGCCCCAAAATTCAACCCATGGTCGGCTTGTCCGATCACCTTTGATCATAGGGACCACCCAACCAGTATCCGTCACGGAGGTTCGGCGGCCCTGATACTCGATCGTATCATTGACAGATACCATCTTACTAGAGTCCTTATGGACGGCGGCGGCTGCCTCAACTTGATCTACAAGGATACTGTCCATAAGATGGGTATCGACCCGTCAAGAATCAAGCCTAGTAGCACTACCTTTAAAGGAGTGATACCCGGAGTGGAGGCCTGCTGCACGGGCTCCTTAACAATGGAAGTAGTATTCGGCTCTCCAGACAACTACCGAAGCGAAGAATTGATCTTCGACATCGTTCCTTTTCGCAGTGGTTATCATGCATTGCTCGGACGAACTGCTTTCACCCACTTTAATGCAGTCCCGCACTATGCCTATCTAAAGCTAAAAATGCCTGGACCTCGTGGCATCATTACAGTAAATGGGAATATAGAGCGCTCCCTCCATACCGAGGAGCATATCATGGCCCTAGCAGCCGAAGTACAGGGTGGCCTCATCAAGCCGAACAGATCACCGGTCATCAAGACCCATGACACTGCTAAACGTGTCCGACCCATGTTACAAGGCGGTAGCTCGGTGGATCCGGAGCTTGAATAGTAGTTTAGCCTCCGCCGATCGCCCCATAAGGTTGTCGCATACGTACTGCGTGTACATAATTACCCATTTAAAATACCTTGGGCAGCACCGGAGGCACACCGCGGAAAAGGTCCATAGTATGGCTTGACCCTATTCGGACCTCAAATATTTTCTCATTGTAGGCTCGTTAAGAAACCTACCTGATCTACAGTCGTACGGGGGCTCTTTTCCAGATCCCTCTTTCTAGCTGACAACCATTATACTCCTCCTCTACAAGGATGTCTCACCAAGGAGAAACGACGAAGACGTGCAGCAGGGCATCATTGTGATCTTCAAACCACTACTTCTAGGCCCTGTATAAACCTTTCCCTTGTGTAAATTTTTGGCATGTAAAATGGCCTCGATATTCATGGCATTATCTATAATAACATGGCTCGACATATTAATAAGGGTATAAAGGAAGCAGTTGATCACCACTTTTGTTTGGCATTCACTTTATTTCATATTACCATCTGTATTCCCTCCCTACTTCAGATTGCCGCACGTGCATTAGCCCGGCCTTAACACCGGGGGCTGTATTCGGCCATGCACATTTCAAGTCCGAACACCTATAGGGAACTCTTCGGCGTCCCGGATATTGCATTATATGCATCGGCCCCGAATCATGTCTTCTGTCTATAGTTGGGTTGCCCGGCTCCTGTGCTTACCACCTTACGCTCCGCTTGTTCGGCTAAGGTAGTAAAGGGAGAACTACTACGATTGTATTTCTGGTTTGTCCGGTCAAGTACCTTAGTAGAGAAAGCCGAAAACTGATTGTCATGATAGGTGAGCTGGTCGGTGATTCGGCGACTTAGTATTATAGTACAAATTGTTAGCGATTCACCCCATGTTATAGGAGGGGCTGGTCTTCGTCCAGCCGCGTGGAAAAGGCGCCATAGTCCGGATAACCGCACACGCACAAGGGGCTAGTACTTAGCTCCACAGTCAAACTCCTATGGCTAAGTGAAAGTAATAAAGCCTCATAGTCTGATTGCCTGGTTCACCTCGCGGACACCTCCTTTACGGACCAAGACGCGGGATAAAGTGTGGTCACGCGTTATGCCGAACACCCCTGTAGCATCTATACGGGGGCTGAAGCCGACGACTGGCAACTTTCAGAAATAGAACAATAAACGGCCGCACAGGAGGAAACATCGCTTGAAACAAAAAGCGCAAGCATAGATATATAAACAGCATGGGTTCATCACATAGTTTGTACAACCTGAACACACTAAATCAAATACTATATCCTTAGAACATTGACCCTCTATCATTCGGGCTCCTTCTAGGACGTCGTCGAAGTATCTCTCCGGCTTCTGGGTGGGCCTGCAGTTGCCACTTCGGTGGCCTTCATCTTTGCCCATTGCATCTTGATGCGGGCGAAGGCCATCCGGGTACCCTCTATGCAGGCCGAGCGCTTCACAACATCAATCCGAGGCCACGCGTCGACAAGCCGCTTCACCAAACTGAAGTAGCTGCTAGGAATCGGCTCGGCCGGCCAGAATTGGACTATTAGATCCTTCATGGCCAAGCCTGCGACCCTATGCAGCTCCATTAGCTGCTTCAGCTGGTCGTTCAGAGGTGTCGGGTGTTCCGGCGCGAGAAATTGTGACCAGAACAACTTCTCGATCGAGTTCCCCTCCTGGGCTCGGAAGAACTGTGCAGCATCGGCGGCACTCTTCGGAAGATCCGCAAACGGGCCTGGAGAACTCCACACTCGGGTGAGTAAAGCATACCTCTGACCTCCAAAGATACTGTGCAGAAGAAAGGCCTTACCAGCCGCTATCTGCCTCACCTGATGGATCTCTTCGCGAGCACTCCGGGACTCGATCGGCGCCTCTTTAGCACCATGGAGAGCCTTGAAAAGCTCGGACGACTGGGCCGAAGTATTCTCCTCCAAAGTTTCACATTTGCTGATGGCATCCTTCAGCTCATGCTCGACTTCGGCCACCCGGGCTTCATGTTGGCGGCGGGCATCTTGCTCGGTC
Organism: Triticum aestivum; assembly: GCF_018294505.1. Lineage (NCBI taxonomy): Eukaryota > Viridiplantae > Streptophyta > Magnoliopsida > Poales > Poaceae > Triticum > Triticum aestivum. The sequence continues at coordinate 358,948,589 of NC_057799.1, forward strand.
TTCAGTTCTGCAGCCGTTTTGTCAGCGGCTGCCTTATTCACCTCCGCCTCTTTTTTGGCCTGGGCGAGGGCGCCTTTGAGGGTCTTGACCTCGGCTACACCAACTATTCTCATAATGAAAAACATTCTATGAGTTAACCTCTTACTATACATATCACTTCTGGTATACAACTAATTTTTTTACATCATACGCATACCTTGCGTTTCATCGAACCGCTTGTTGATGCGATCGATTTCCTCATCGGCCACCTGAAGCTTCCGATTGAGTTCGAAAACTTCTGCGGCCTGGGCGGTTGCCGCCAACATAGAAGCCTGTTAAAAAACAGCACAGTATATTACTCTCCCGAATACTATGTGGATCCTCTGACCGGTTTATTTTCAACGGACAGAGTCTCAGGGGCTACTGTCTGTACACAGGTCTATTCTTCTATGAGAAAAAGTTTTTTCAGAACATTACATCGCATACCTCAAAGCCTGTCAGTAGGCTGCAGAAGCTTCGTTCAGTCCTCTTTTAGCAGACCGAACCTTCTCCATGACCACACCCATTAGGGTGCGGTGCTCCTCCACGATGGAAGCACTTTTAGCAGCGCTTCATCCATAGCATGGGGCGCCTCCGGATTAGTGGAGGCTACCGATGGAACTGATGCTCCTCCCTCCTCTTTCAAAGGGGGCTGCTTATCTGATCCCGGAGCCATGGTGGTCTCCGGAATGGTGTTCGGCGGGGGCCCAGATTGTTGGGGCTCCCCACCGTCAGATGTCATAGGGTCCGCCTCCCCTTAGCCTTCGGCGACCGAGGTATTAACCTCGGGCGCCCTATTGACGATCTCGTCCGCCCCCCCCCCCCCCGGCCAGGAGAGGTCCTTCGGGATGACACTTCGGTGTCCTCCATGGTGAGGCGAGGGGGCTTGCGGCGGCGTGTCACTCTCTGCCATCTCCGGCGGCACAGAATTCCCCTCCGATAATGGAGTTTGTGGGAGCTTGCGGGGAGGTCTGAAAGGCAAACAACAAAATAACTTATATAATGAAAGAAGGTAGACCGAACATAAACAAGTAAGTTTCTGAATACTCACGATTCGGCCAGGGGCTTCACCCTCGGAGGTCTGTTGGGGACTAGTTCGGACTCTGAGTCCGAACTGTCCGGAGGGTCACCTTCCCTCTCTTGGGCGCCTCCCCCTCCGGGTCTTCGGAGGTCGCCCTCGTCTCCTTCCTCCCCTTGCGGGGGGAGTCGCTTTGCACCTCCTCCTCCTCTTCTTCCTTGTCTCCCTTGTGGGAAGAGAGGGCTTCGGTCTCTCCAGACCCTATGTTCGAAGGACCTTTGTGGCGGGGCCGCCCTTGGCCTCTTTGCCCTTCTTCTTCTTGGTCTTCTTCTCCGACGCCTGATAGGGCGTCGGGACCAGCATCTCCGTTAGCTGGGGTGTGGCCGGGTTCTCGGGCAGCGGTGCCGGACAGTTGATCCGCTCCCCCTTTGTTGTCCAGCTCTGTACGAAAGACATGCAAATATATTATATCTGAAGTATTGACCGAATAGGTCTTCAAAAAAATTATGCTTACCGCCAAGGCTGGGTTCTCGATGTCGAGTCCGATGTCCTCGGTCTTCTTCGGCCAATTTTTCTGGGCCTTGAAGAGCTGCTTCCATATATCTTCGTGCGTAGTGCAAAGAAGCGCTTAAGGGTCCGTGGCTCCTTCGGATTGAACTCCCACATGGGGGAGGCCCGGAGCTGGCAGGGAAGAATGCGGCAGAAGAGCATCACTTGAATCATGTTTGTAAGACCAATGTTTGCACCCAACATGTTGGAGATGCGTTTCTGTAGTGTCTTCACCACCGGTTGGGACCCCCAATCAAGGCCCTTGGCGGTCCATGAGGTGAGTCTCGTGGGGGGTCTGGATCTGAAGTCGGGCGTGGCCGCCTAGTTGGCGTCGCGGGGTCCAGTGATGTAGAACCACTCCTGCTGCCACACCTTGAATGTCTCTACAAATGCCCCTTTGGGCCAGACGGCGTTGGGGAGCTTGCTTACCATAGCCCCGCAGCAGTCTGCATGCTGTCCGTGGACCACCTTCGGCTTCAGATTGAAGACCTTGAGCCACAGGCCGAAGTGTGGGGGGATGCGGAGAAGAGCCTTACACACGACGATAAATGCCGATATGTGGAGGAAAGAACTTGGGGCTAGATCATGGAAATCTAACCCGTAGTAGAACATAAGACCCCGGACAAAGGGGTCGAGGGGAAACCCTAGCCCTCGAAGGAAATGGGGGATGAACACGACCCTCTCACCAGGCTGGGGAGTAGGAATAACCTGACCTTTGTCAGGGATCCTATGCGCGATATCCGCGGTCAAATAGCCCGTGCTCCGGAGATCCTTGACATCCTTTTCGGTGACGGAGGAGGCCTCCCACTTGCCCTTGGAACCGGGCCTGGCCATTGCTGGAGAGGGTGGTAGCAGTGGGAAAGATCGGAGTTGGGGGTGCTGGATCTTGAAGGTTGGAAGACAGGAGCTAGAGGAAGGCGTGGGGAAAAAGGAGGGATCTTTATCCTCTTATAGACGGTGAAAATACCAAACATCCCCCTCTCAAGCCATAAACCTCGCCTGTTCCCAACAAGATCGTGCATAAGGCACGGTTGGGTTACCCAAACCATATTGATGAGAATCCCGTAATGGGCGGGCACGACCTCTGTTTTGACGAGACGTGCCAATGGAGGTTAGGCCTCGAAATGTGAAACAGGAGACGTGAAAACGGTTCGAAATGTTAAAGAGTCAAGTGTGATGCTTCGCCGAAAAAGTTGTCAGTAAAAGACACTGTTCCTATTTTGACGTTTTGCCTTCGTGGCTAGGGGTTGTATTGATTAGGCAGAGCCGGACACAGTTCCTTTATGCAAGAAGCTGACTTAAAATATTCAGGAGAAGGAACCCGCCTTGCAATGCCGAAGATAATCCGCGTGCCGAACACATCGTCATCGAAGACTGGTTCAGGGGCTACTGAGGGAGTCCTGGATTAGGGGGTCCTCGGGTGTCCAGTCTATTTGATATGGGCCGGACTAATGGGCCGTGAAGATAAAGCAGAAGACTATCCCCCGTGTCCGGGTAGGACTCCTATATGCATGGACGGCAAGTTTGGTGTCCGGATGTACTGTTTCCTTCCTCTGCAAACCGACTCTGTACAACCCTAGGCCCCTCCATGTGTATATAAACCGGAGGGTTTAGTCTGTATAGGCCATCAGAACAATCATAGGCTAGATAGCTAGGGTTTAGCCATTATGATCTCGAGGTAGATCAACTCTTGTAACCCCTATACACATACCAAATATATCCAACCAGGACATAGGGTTTTACCCCCTTTAAGAGGGCCCAAACCTGGGTAAACATCATGTCCCTATTGTTCCTTGTTACCATTGATCCTTAGACACACAACTTGGGACCCCCTATGCGAGATCTGCCGGTTTTGACACCTACACCTAGCGTTGCTATGGTTAAAGATCTCTTGGTACAAGATATATATGGGCATGTTATTTACTTCTGTGATGAAGCTGCTAGAATTGCTAAGCCCGATGAGAAAGATAAACATAGACCTATTGTTGGCATGCTTGTTGTCTCAGTCAAAATAGGAGATCACTGTTATCATGGTTTATGTGACTTAGGTGCTAGCGTGAGTGATATTCCTTTTACCTTATATCAAGAAATTATGAATGACATAGCACCCGCTGAAATAGAAGATATAGATGTTACTATTAAACTTGCCAATAGAGACACCATCACAACACTTGGGATTGTTAGAGATGTTAAAGTCTTGTGTGGGAAAATAAAATATCCTACTGATTTCCTAGTTCTTGGATCCCCACAAGATGACTTTTGTCCCATTATCTTTGGTAGACCTTTCTTGAACACCGTTAATGCTAAAATAGATTGTGAGAAACAAACCGTCAGTGTTAGTTTTGGTGATGAGTCTCATGAGTTTAAGTTTTCCAAGTCCAATAGAAAACATCATAAGAGAGAATTGCCTAGTAAGGATGAAATAATTGGTCTTGCTTCTATCGCTGTGCCTCGTACTGATCCACTAGAACAATATTTGCTAGACCATGATATTGATATGCATATGTATGAAAGAAATGAGATAGATAAAATTTTCTTTGAACAACGACCTCTTCTTAAACACAATCTGCCTATTGAAACTCTATGAGGTCCTCCTCCACCTAAAGGTGATACCGTGTTTGAATTAAAACAATTGCCAGACACTCTGAAATATTCTTATCTTGATGAGAAGAAGATATAACCTGTTATTATTAGTGCTAACCTTTCAGAACATGTAGAAGAAAGATTATTGAAAATTCTGAAGAAGCACCGAGCTGCTATTGGATATACTCTTGATGATCTCAAGGGCATTAATCCCACTCTCTGTCAGCACAAGATCAATACGGAGCATCATGCTAAACCCGTTGTTGATCGCCAACGACGTTTAAATCATAAAATGAAAGAAGTGGTAAGAACTGAAATACTGAAGCTTCTGGAAGCAGGTATAATTTATCCCATAGCTGATAGTAGATGGGTAAGTCCCGTTCATTGTGTTCCTAAGAAAGGAGGTATTATTGTTGTTCCTAATGATAAAAATGAACTTATTCCACAAAGAATTGTCACTCGCTATAGAATGGTAATTGATTTTAGAAAATAACGTAAAGTAACTAGAAAAGATCATTACCCTTTGCCTTTTATTGATCAAATGCTAGAAAGACTTTCTAAGCACACACTTTTGTTTTCTCGATGGATATTCTGGTTTTTCTCATATACCTGTCTCACAACCTGATCAAGAGAAAACCACCTTTACTTGTCCTTTTGGAACTTATGCTTATAGACATATGCCTTTTGGTTTATGCAATGCACCTGCTACTTTTCAAAGATGTATGACTACTATATTCTCTTATTTTTGTGAAAAGATTGTTGAGGTTTTTATGGATGATTTTTCCATTTACGGAACTTCTTTTGATGATTGCTTAAGCAACCTTCATCAAGTTTTGCAGAGATGCAAGCAAACTAATCTTGTCTTGAATTGGGAGAAGTGCCACTTTATGGTTAATGAAGGTATTGTCTTGGGACATAAAATTTCTGAACGAGATATTGAGGTGGATAAAGCTAAAGTTGATGCAATTGAGAAAATGCCATGTCCTAGAGATATTAAAGGTATTCATAGTTTCCATGGTCATGCTGGTTTCTATAGAAGATTTATTAAAGACTTCACTCAAATTTATAGGCCTCTTACAAATCTTTTACAAAAGGATGTCCCATTTGTTTTTGATGATGATTGTGTAGAAGCCTTTGAAACACTTAAGAAAGCCTTAATTTCTGCACCTATTGTTCAACCACCTGATTAGAACTTGCCTTTTGAAATTATGTGTGATGCTAGTGATTATGCTGTTGGTGTTGTTTTAGGACAAACAGTTGATAAGAAATTAAATGTCATTCATTATGCTAGTAGAACTCTAGACAGTGCCCAACGCAATTATGGTACTACTGAAAAAGAATTCTAAGCAGTTGTGTTTGCTTGTGATAAATTCAGATCTTACATTGTAGGTTCTAAAGTGATTGTTCACACTGGTCATGCTGCTATAAAATATCTTATGGAAAAGAAAGATGCTAAACCTAGACTCATTAGGTGGGTTCTCTTGCTACAAGAATTTGACTTACATACCACTGATAGAAAAGGAGCTGAGAACCCCGTAGCTAATAACTTGTCTAGGTTAGAAAATATTCTTGATGACCCACAACCTATTAATGATAGTTTTCCTGATGAACAATTAGCTGCAATAAATGTTTCTCATAACACTCCTTGGTATGCTGACTATGCTAATTATATTGTTGTTAACTATATACCACCTAGCTTCACATGCCAACAAAAGAAAACATTCTTTTATGATTTAAGACATTACTTTTGGGATGACCCACATCTTTATAAAGAAGGAGTAGATGGTATTATTAGACATTGTATACGTGAGCATGAACAGGGACAAATCCTATGGAAATGTCACTCCGAAGCTTACGGAGGGCGTCATGCGGGAGACAAAACTGCTCATAAGGTATTGCAATCTAGTTTTTATTGGCCTACTCTCTTCAAGGATGCCCGTAAGTTTGTTTTATCTTGTGATGAATGTCAAGGAATTGGTAATATTGGTAGGCGTCAGGAAATGCCTATGAATTATTCTCTTGTTGTTGAACCATTTGATGTTTGGGGTTTCGATTACATGGGACCTTTTCCTTCCTCTAATGGGTTTACACATATTTTGGCTGTTGTTGATTATGTTACTAAGTGGGTAGAAGCTATTCCAACTAGTAGTGCTGATCACAACACCTCTATTAAAATGCTTAAGGAAGTTATTTTCCCAAGGTTTGGAGTCCCTAGATATTTAATGACTGATGGCGGTTCACATTTTATTCATGGTGCTTTCTGTAAGATGCTTGCTAAGTATGATGTTAACCATAGAATTGCATCCCCTTATCATCCTCAGTCTAGTGGTCAAATTGAACTTAATAATAGAGAAATAAAATTAATTTTACAAAAAACTGTCAATAGGTCCCGAAAGAATTGGTCCAAGAAATTAGACGATGCACTTTGGGCTTACCGAACAGCATATAAAAATCCCATGGGTATGTCTCCTTATAAAATGGTTTATGGAAAGTCCTGTTGCCTCCCGAGTTGGAATATAAAGCATATTGGGCAGTTAAAGAACTCAACTATGATTTCAAACTTGCCGGTGAAAAGAGGTTATTTGATATTAGCTCACTAGATGAATGGAGAACCCAGGCTTATGAAAATGCCAAATTATTTAAAGGAAAAAGTTAAAAGATGGCATGATAAAAGAATCCAAAAGCATGAGTTCAAAGTTGGAGGATATGTTCTGTTGTACAACTCTCGTTTCAGATTCTTCACAGGAAAACTTCTCTCCAAATGGGAAGGACCTTATGTTATCGAAGAAGTTTATCGATCTGGAGCTATCAAAATAAATAATGCCGAAGGTACAAACCCGAAGGTTGTCAATGGGCAAAGAATAAAACATTATATCTCAGGTACGCCCATTAATGTTGAAAGCAATATTATTCAAACTATGACACCGGAAGAACACATAAAAGAAACCTTCCGGAACACTCCAGAATCGTGAAAAAAGAGGAGGTACGTGATACGGTAAATAAACGGACTCCGAAAATTCCACAAAAATATTTTGTGTCAGTTTTGGAATATATTAAAAATTAGGAAAATAAGAAACAGCCAGGAAGTTAACCCTGGTGGGCACAAGACACCAGGGCGCCAAGCGCCCCTAGGTGGGTTGTGCCCACCTCGGATACCTTCTGGACTCCGTTTTTCTTCCGTTTGTTTGTTTCCCAAGATAAAAAAATCTTTATATACCCCCCGAACCTATTGACCACCGTATCGCGGAGAAATCTTCTGTTTTCTTTTCTTCCTGTTTTATGCCAGATCCATCAAGACCAGCATCATGTCTCCTCCCCCTACCAACAACGTAGAAGAGGATGCTTGGTTGATGAAGATTGAATTGAAGAGAGAGGAGCCTAAAGAAACTTTCAAGGAGGACAAGAGGAACGAAGCTGTCGGAGATCAAGCTCCGGCAGTAGAGCAAGCATTGCCTGAGGAGAAAGAAGAAGATATCCTTCAACCATACTATGAATACCTCACTCCCATTGAGATTGAAGCCTTTAGGATCATTGAAACGGTTCGTGTTCAAAACAAATATCTCACCACCACCTACTTCTTCATCATCAAGAGCACATCATTACCCTTCGGAGCGTCATCCGGAGATTGGAGTATCTTTTGAGCCTGAAAGAGAAGTACGAACCCTCTACTTCATCACCACCACCTCCTTCTTCATCACCAAAGGAGACTTGACTATCGGATATGGGCACTCCCCTTGGCTTGTGCCAAGCTTGGGGGAGGTGCACCGGTATCATATCACCTCCACTATCTTTTGCCTTTACTTGTCTTAGTTCGATCCTTAGTTATCTTTTGCTTTAGTTGAATAAAAGTTTAGTTCAATCCTTTATTTTCGAGTGTTTTCCTAGTGGTCTATCCTTGTAATCGTGTGCGAGATATATAATAAACTTTAGTTTGAATTTTGCTTTCTTTACTTTCCTGTTGAATAAAAAGGAAGGAAATAAATGAAAAAGATCATATGCTAATCTTATGGTAAGTAATGACATCACCTAAGGAAGAGTATAAGTAGTAAAATTTATTAGAGATTGGCAAACATAGCATAGGTCAATGATGCAATTCATGAAAGAATTAATAAGGGAAGAGAAGATTCACATGCAAATACACTATCTTGGACATCTTTTATGATTGTGAGCCCCCATCAAAATATTATATGCCAAAATTGTTGACATTGGACAAGGAAGACAATGTAATGATTTATGTTTGTTCATATTCACATAGAAGTTATATTGTCATAGATCCTTTAACATGTGGTGCTTGTCCCCCATCTTTGCCAGCCAAAAATTCCACACTAAGTAGAGATACTACTTGTGCATCCAAAACCCTTAACTCATATCTTGCTTTGAGAGTCCACCATGCCTACCTATGGATTGAGTAAGATCCTATAAGTAAGTTGTCATCGGTGCAATAAGGCAATAAAAATTGCTTCTAAAAGTGTTAGATCATTTAGTGTAAGAGAAAATTGAGCGTTGTACGAACTTGTGATGGCAAAGAATAAAAGCGACAGCCTACATAATAAAGGTTCCTATCATAAGGGACAATATAACTTGATGTTCTTTTGCACTAAGAGACTGAGCATACAACCAAAAAGCGCATGGCAACCTCTGGTTCCCTCTGCGAAGGGCCTATCTTTTACTTTTATGTATTTACTTTTATGCAAGAGTCAAAGTACTTCTCTCTATTCCTTTTTATTTTCTCTTTTGGCAAGCACCATGTGGTGAGGAAAGATCTAGGCACATATATCCAGTTGGATATGGGTGGGCATGAGTTATTATTGTTGACATCACCCTTGAGGTGAATACATTGGGAGGCGAAACTATAAGCCCCTATATTTCCATGTGTCGGGTTGAAACTTTTTGCTCATGTGTATGCGGTGAGTATTAGCAATTATAGAAGACTATATGATGGTTGAGTATGTGGACTTGCCAAAAGGCTCCAATACGTGACCCTTCCTAGAAAGATGTGAATTGTAGTTGCAAAGTTGGCTGAGAACATAGTTTGTTGGTTTTTAATAGAGTTTATGCTTTATACTTCGATGTTGTGATGAATTGTTACTTGTTCATGAGAAGTTTATGATAAAACTTATGTGATAAAAGTTCTATAATAAATTTTATTGCTGTTATAGTAATATACATGATGCTTCTATGTCTGTATTTTGTTTTTATCGACACATCTCTCTCTAAGCATGTGGACATGTTTTTCGATTTCAGTTTTCGCTTGAGGACAAGCGAGATCTTCGCTTGGGGGAGTTGATACATCCATTTTGCATCATGTTTTCCTACTGTTATTTATAATGTTTTTATGCATAATAATGCTTTTTGGAGTAATTCTAATGCTTTTTCTCTCATAATATGCAAGGTTCGCACAAAGAGGGAGAATACCGGCAGCTGGAATTCTGGACCTGAAAAAGCTACGTCGGGCCACCTATTCTGCACAACTCCAAATGAGCTGAAACTTCACGGAGATTTTTTATGGAATATATAAGAATTATTCGAGCAAATAACCACCAGAGGGGCCCACCAGGTGGGCCCAACCCACCAGGGCGCGCCAGGGCCCCCATGCGCGCCCTGGTGGGTTGTGCCCTCCTCGGCCCACCTTCGGTGTCCCTCTTCTGGTATATATATATAAGTGGTGGTCTGGACTCGGAATGTCAAGGAAGTTTACATAAGAAATTTTTAGCCTCAACTATACCGGTTCTTTTGGGTGCCAAAACAATTTGGTCTTAAAATTAATTTTGTGATTTTCTCATGGCTTTAAATTTCCTGCAACTAACTTCATGTATTGTATCGGCTAGCGTTCGTATTCAACCTCCTCAGCAGCCAAGGCGGGCTAGGGCCGTAACGAAGGAGTGCTTCCATTGCCAACATAGCCAAACTAGCAGAACTATGGTAGACCAACAAGGAAGGCAACCTGGCTTGGCAAAAGAAACAAGTAAAAATTCATGGGAGAAAACCCCAGCAAATGACTAAGGAAAAAAACAATTAGGCTAACTAGTGGCGCGGATTCAAATAATGGATGTAATAGCCCCCAAGTTCGGCCTGGAGGAACAAAATCAAGCACCTAGGCAAACTAGACCATGTAAATTATTGAGCGCGGTCAAAATTAAATAAAGGCACAAGAGAAAATATAAGATATCCCGACCTACGAGTAAGCAAACTTTTTTTGATTCACACGATAATGTTTGGATCGAGCTAAACAATAATTTTAATTAAGATAAAGATAAAAATAGTTGGGCATAGAAATGATGTAGCACAAAAATGTTTAAGGGATTAGGATCAAGGTGCCGCCCTTCGCTTGCTGGATCGGATATGCTCCGCCGATGAGAACTTTCTCGGTCGTGAAGGAACCGTCCCATGGTGGTGAGAGCTTGTCCTTCCCCTTCTTGTCCTGAAACCGATGTAAAACAAGATCGCCAACGTTGAATGCTTGGCCTCGTACTTCGCGGGCTTGATAACGGTGAAGCTACTTCTCGTAGATGGCTGACCTGTCTACGACAATGTCCCGGCTTCATCTAGGGCGCCCACATCGTCCTGACGCTCGAGCTCTGCCTCCTGCTCCTCATACTGACGTACCCGAGGAACATCGTGCGCGATGTCGCTTGGGGGCATGGCTTCAGCACCATAACGCACCAAGGAATTGAAGGACGAGTATGGGGCTGCCCTGGAAACCCTTGCTACTAATCATGTTGCCCAGTTGAAGAAGCTTGTTGAAGATCTGGATGCCGCATCCTCTGCTAAGACTGAGCTCGAACGGCAGGTGGACAAACTGAACGAAGACCTTGCCGGGAGCGCCAAGGAGGTGGAGGCACTCAAGGAAGAGTCACGGCAGGCAGAGCTTCACCTAGCTGAGGTGCAGTCATAGCTCTCCTCCAAGACCCAAAGCCTTGAAGCCGCCAACAGCAATATCTCTGATATGAAGGCAAGGATTGGCTCACTAGAGCAGTCGGCTGAGTCCCTTGAGTCCCGGCAGCAGCTGTTATCTAAGGAGTTGGAAAGCGCCAAGCGTCTCCGGCAAGATGCAGAGGACAAGCTGAAGAATCGGGTCGACATGAGCGACCTCTGGATCAAGAGCCTGATTGATGTTGCAGAACGTCTTGGGGCCCAAGCTGCGGCGATGGGCATGGACGGCCCAGTCTACTCAGCCAACGAGTATGAGGTCCCGAGTGTCAAGCTGGGGATCTTCTTTGATGGGTTATTAACAAGTTGAAGGTGCATGAAGAGGGGAGGGCCGCGCGTTTCGCGACTGAGTCGCGGAGGCTTGCTCGCGACGCCCTCTTCATGGTCTTGAGCAACATCGCCTGCCGCGACCCAGAGCTCGATCTTGGTGATGGCTTCAAGAAGCCGCCAGCAGGCGCTGATGTTGCCGTTGCCGAGAAGAAGGCCGCTCCCCTCGCCGATAGGGTTCTCCACATTTAAGTTATTCCTTCTGGTCCTGTAATAGAACATGACGCAAACTTTGCATTTAGTTGCTTTATCTCTAGTGTTTGTGCGAGGGTGATACTTCTTAGCTGGATCTTTAAATGCGTGTTTATCCTGTTAAACTCTAAATGTTCGTGTTCGTATGATCAATTCCTGTGTATGTTCTGGATGCCTGCCGATATCATATTGTCGCGATTGTCGTAAGGGTCCGGCCCTTAATAGTCATCTTGGTGTGGATGCGTCTCGGCAGGTTTTTCCGAGGTAGCTCTTGATGCAGCCTCTCGACTCGCGAGCGTGGCTCTAGACGGGATGATTGTGCGATCAAAGAAACTAGCCGAGGTTCCATTGCATGAGGGATTTTTCTCGATACAAACACTCGCTAGAGTTTAAGGGATAAAAAACTGCAAGAATCTAAAAATGCATCAACAAGGAGTGTCACCGTGGACTTAGCTTTCGTTTCGAGCTCCTTTTTCGTCCGTCGGGCCGCTCGTGTCCGGCGCGTCCGCGGTGCCCGAAGAAGTAGAAGGAAATTGGGTGATTTCCATGCTCCTGGCAAGGGTCGGCATGTATTTCTTGTAGCTGGAAGGCATAGGGGCATGGCGTCGTGATCCTCCGGCCTCCTTCCTTTCTGGCTTCCCCTTCCCTCGAGTCAGTGCAGCGGCTGCCGTCGCATGGGCCGTGCTAGTGCGGGCAGCCTTGCCGAAGTGTGCTTGCCGGGGCATCGACCGATGGACTCATACCAGCATTCAGCTCAGGATTACCCACGGCGGGGAAAATGCTGGACCGAGCGTCACATGGTAATCATCGACATCGATGATGTCGAGGCTAGATCAACTCGACTGCTGACAAGGTGGAGGGACAGGAAGGAGGGAGCTCGCGCCCACATGCCTTGTGCCCCTTCATCCGGGCAGCGTTCGGATGGCGACGACGCCACACGAACCGCCGGGGTAATCCAGCGTCATCAACAATGGTCTTGGACGTGACCATTGCTATGGCAAATCTTGGAGAGCGACAACACGATGCGGGAGTAGATCCTCCCCCGCTCCGCTTCTGCGCCTCCGCGGGCGCCATGGGCGATGGCACTGTTGAAGGCAAGGATGGCCATGAAGATGAGGCGCTGCGCGCACCTTCAGGTTCGCGCAAGAGAGCCACCTACCTAGCGCACCAAAGATGTCACGGGATATCCACGGCCACCAATGGGACCGGGTGGCCCCTTGCTGGTTTGGCGGGGGGACGTCGCGTTGCACAAAGAGCAGATCAGCGCACGGCAGCATGGCAGAGAGCACGTGAGCAATTTACCCAGGTTCGGGCCGCCGCGAGGCGTAAGACCCTACTCCTGCTTTGGTGGATTGATGGTGGAATGAGTGTGGTGGTGCATAGTACACTTGCCCGGCAAGGTTTGCCTCGGGCCTCCGCGACTATGTGCGGATGGTGGCTTGGGGTTTGTCCACTTTCCAACCCTCTAACCCCTCCTATGAGTGCCATGGGCCTCCTTTTATAGATTAAGGGGTCACCACAGTGGCAAAGTGGTCATTATCCACTGATATGATAGTAAACAATGCTATCATACCTAACTATGCGGGCTGGTAGGGTGCATTAAATGCACCGCTTAGTGTCACATCACTGGTCGCCTGGCAAGGCCTGCCGGGCTATCTTGCCAGCTCTGCGTCTGTTCTCTGGACACATCGCAGGACGGGTGTCATCTGTGGGTTTCTTCTGTAGGAAATGGCTGCCATGTGGCAAATGGCTGCCACTTAATCACCTCGCGGCTTGACACCGCGTTGATTAACGACGTGAGTCATGCTTGAGTGGTTGGCGGGGTGGTTCTGCCCCCGCGAGCCCCCGGCAGGCTCTGCCGGGGAGTCGTGGCTGCTTGCTTCTGGTGGTGGCCTTGCCCCTTGCCAGGCTTGCCTGCCTGGCAAAGGAGGCCCTTCTCTTGCCGATGTCTTGTTTCTCTGGCTCGATCTTGGTCTATCTGAGCTGCATGTTGGTTCTTTAAATCTCTTGGTCTTTTAGCGCTCTGGCTTGAGCTTGGCTTGTCCGTGCACGAGTCAGGGGAAAACGTATACCCCTGTAAATTTTCCCCGACAGAGAACCACCTACTCATGTGTTGATACCAAGACATTCCAATCCAACCATAAGAATCTTGATCTCTAGCCTTCCCCAAGTTGCTTTCCACTCAAATCATCTTCCCACCATATCCAAATCCGTGAGAGAGAGAGTTGAGTGTTGGGGAGACTATCATTTGAAGCAAAAGAGCAAGGAGTTCATCATCAACACACCATCTATTACCTTTTGGAGAGTGGTGTCTCCTAGATTGGTTAGGTGTCACTTGGGAGCCTCTGTCAAGATTGTGGAGTTGAACCAAGGAGTTTGTAAGGGCAATGAAATCGCCTACTTTGTGAAGATCTACCCAAGTACGGCAAGTCCTTCGTGGGCGATGGCCATGGTGGGATAGACAAGGTTGCTTCTTCGTGGACCCTTCGTGGGTGGAGCCCTCCGTGGACTCACGCAACCGTTACCCTTCGTGGGTTGAAGTCTCCATCAACGTGGATGTACGATAGCACCACCTATCGGAACCACGCCAAAAATCTCCATGTCTACATTGCGTTTGCTCCCTCCAAACTCCTTCCCTTTACCTTCATATGCAATGATTTACATTCCGCTGATATACTCTTAGAATTGCATGTGTAGGTTGATTGCTTGACTTGTGTTAAGTTGCTAAAATCTGCCAAGACTTAAAATTGGGAAAATGCTAGATTTTTATTTTGTCAAGTAGTCTAATCACCCCCCTCTAGACATACTTTCGATCCTACAAGTGGTATCAGAGCTTTTGGTCTACATTTGCCTTGATTTCCACAGCTTTGGTGATCATAGCCTTGGTTTCACAACCTAGGAGAGTATGGCGTCTAGCGAGGGAAATTACCACCGTAGAGGTCCTTACTTTGATGGTACTAATTTTGCTAGTTGGAAGCATAAGATGAAAATGCATATTCTTGGACATAACCCCACCGTTTGGGCTATTGTGTGTATTGGTTTTCAAAGGTGAATTCTTCGATGGAAGGGAACCGAATCGTGAAGCAACCGCTGAAGAGTTCAAGATGTTGCAATACAATGCTCAAGCTTGCGATATCTTCTTCAATAGATTATGCCCCGAAGAATTCAACAAAATCAGCCGTCTTGAGAATGCAAAGTAAATTTGGGATACTTTGATTGATATGCATGAAGATACCGACTTCGTCAAGGAATCCAAATTGGATGTGCTGCAAAGTCAACTTGCAAGTTCAAAATGGAGGATGGTCACTACAAAAAAAGACACATCCATGACATTTTGGGCCGAACGAATTTTTTTCTGTCATACTTATGACACTTCTATGACGATAATTGTGACAAAACCCGGTATCATCATAGATGTGGTGGGGTCCTACTTCTATGACAAAAAATCATGACAGAAAATGGGCTTTTCGTCCTGGGCGGGCTGGAGATGCAGCTGCATGACATTCTTTGGGCCGTCCATGACGGAAAAAACCGTGGTAGAAGCGAGGGCGCGGAAAATATCGGGGAGTCCCCGGTTACGGTGGGTGGTCGGGGTCGAGCGATGCGCGTTTCTCTCGTACGTACGCGTGTGTGTGCGAGGCGTTGGGCTCTAACTGAACCCGAGCGAGGCGTTGGGCTCTAACTAAACTCGAGCGATAGCACTGCAGCCTACGCGTTACTGAACCTGAGCGATCGATCAACGGCTGTTAACTGAACCCGATCGAGCGATTCCTTCGATACTGCTGCTAACTGAAGCCGATCGATGCTGCCTTTGGATGAACAGTGAGTGTTGCTGGGGGGTTTGGATGAACAGTTCCTGTGGGGGTGGATGAACAGGACCCCGTGGCGTTGCCTCTGGATGAACAGGACCCCAATCGTTCGAGCCGGTTGGGACTGGATGAACAGGACCCTGTGGAGGGCAGGATGAACAGGACCACCCCGTGGAGGGCAGGATGAACAGTAGACGGTGGAGGGCTGGATGAACAGTAGCCCGTGGAGGGGTGGTTGAACAGGAGCCCATGGAGAGGGCTGGTTGAACAGTAGCCGGTGGAGTAGCGCGCGGTGGAGGCTGGATGAACAGGAGCCCATGGATGAACAGTCGCAGGTGGAGGCTGGAGGAGGTCGGCGGTGGATGAACAGTAGCCCGTGGAGGCTGGAGGGGGTCG
Source organism: Triticum aestivum (assembly GCF_018294505.1). Lineage (NCBI taxonomy): Eukaryota > Viridiplantae > Streptophyta > Magnoliopsida > Poales > Poaceae > Triticum > Triticum aestivum. The sequence continues at coordinate 358,964,411 of NC_057799.1, forward strand.
ACGGTGGAGATGAACAGTATCCCGTGGAGTCCCGTTTTGCGGTACGCCACACCCCTCCCGATGAACAGGACCCCCGTTTCGACCGTAGCGCTCCAACACAAGTCCGTTTCCTCCGTTTTGCGGTACGCCACACCCCTCCCGATCAACAAGACCCCCGTTTCTACCGTAGGAGGTCCGTTTCCTCCGTTTTGCGGTACGCCAGACCCCTCCCGATGAACAGGATCCCGTTTCGAACGTGGCCGGTCGAACACAAGGCCGTTTCCTCCGTTCTGTGGTACGCCAGGCCTCGTTTCCATCGGCTGTTCCGTCCAAGCCCTCCCGATGAACACGACGACGCATTCCGTTCCGACCCAGCCAGTTGGCTCCCCATGAACACGATGACGATGCTGTTCCTCCGTTCTGACCCAGCCATGTACACGAGCCCTGGCCATACGTACGTGCGAGTAGGCGTTCGAGACCCCGCCCGTATGTACGTACGTGGCCGTATTTACTTTGTTGCACCCTGGCCGCTGTACGTACGTGTACGTGCTACGTGCACGCCTCTACTACGACACGTGTGCGCCTCTACATCGACCAGTATGTACGCACACGTTCGCGACCGGAATGACAACGCTACGTACGCTTCGACCAGGTGGGTCCCAACTGTCAGGCACTTCCTTGCGTGCGAAGATGTAGCTGGTGGGTCCCAGCAGTCAGGGGGGCGAATCGTTTTTTTTTCTGTTTTTGCCCGGACGCACTTCCTTGCGTGCAAAATGTAGCTGGTGGGTCCCAGCAGTCAAGGGAAATGTTTTTTTCGCGAAATACGGTGGCCCGTCCGGTGGGTCCTCGCTGCCAGGTGGAGGAATAATTATTTTGCGCGTAATAAGGAGGCACTTCCTTGCTGCGGACGTGGACCCAGCTGTCAACCTCTCCACGTACAGTCCACGTCCGATGGAAGCCGTTCCTTGACCAGGTTGACCACGCCGCACCGAGAGCACCAGGGCGGTGGACGACGGTGAGGCCTAGGAAGGGGACGACGCGGAGCCGGGGAAGACGCGGCAGTGGAAGCCCGCGCGGAGAGGAGTACGAGGGTTCACTGGTTCGGCTGTGGTGTGAGGCTGCCGTCGCCGCAGGGCCTGGCCAGCGGTGGGAATAGTAGGGGGCGGTGAGGCCTCCGTGGCAGCACAGCCGGCCACGGGAGGCAGGAGCATGCGGCACAACCGGCGCTGCGTTGGGCGGCTGGAGCAACAAGACCAGAGGTTGAAGAAGCACTACGGCCGTTGGATGGACATCGTACGGTCACAGGAGCTAGAATCGTGCATATTGACTAAGTTGACAAAGCCCTCCGTCCCCGTCAACTTAGTAGGCCCACAAGTCAGCCTGCCACTATACTGGGTCCCAGCTAGCAGGGGGAGTATTCATTTTTTTGTGCGTAATAAGGATGCACTTCCTTGCGTGCGAAGATATAGCTGGTGGGTCCGAGCTGTCAGCGGCGGTAATGTTTTTTTCGTGAAATACAGAGGCCCTTTCGGTGGGTCCCAGATGTCAGGTGGAGGAATCATTATTTTGCGCGTAATAAGGAGGCATTTCCTTGCGCGCGGCCGTGGACCCAGCTGTCAGCCTCTCCACGTACAGTCCACTTCAGATGCATGTCGGTCATTGACCACGTTGACCAGGCCGCCCAAGAGCACCAGGGCGGTGGACGACGGCGAGGCCTAGGAAGGGAACGACACGGAAGCAGGGAAGACTCGGCAGTTGTTTCCCACGCGTAGGGGAGTACGACTGTACGAGGGTTTACTGGTTCGTCTGCCGTCACCGGAGAAAAACAGCAGGTGTGGGTGAGTAGAGGGATGGCTAGGCCAGCGATGGGAGTACAGTGGGGCGGTGAGGCCTGCACGGCAGCACAGCCGGCCACAGGGAGGAGGGAGCAGGCAGTCCCGTCGGCGCTTGTTTGAGCGGCTGGAGCAGGAAGAGCAGAGATTGAAGAAGCACGATAGTTGTTGGATGGACATCCAACAGTCACTGCTTGTGCGTCAACCTTTTTTTAGGAAAGCCTCAAATTTGTGGAAAACAGCATACATCCCATCTACCATTATTTCTAATAATTTACAGCCCATTTGCTAATTCTCAAGGTTTTTTTTGGAGCCCATATTCTTTTTGTTAGCATTACAGCCCATATTGTGGCCATGGTTAAAAAATTATACGAAATTTTGCATATTTCGGTGCGGTCCGAACTGTTTTTAATCCCGAAATTTCGAGTCACATTCAAACTGATTTTAAAAATAAATGTATATCAATATAAAATCCAACAAATTATCCACGCATAAAAATTAATGCAATTTCAAATCTTGAAATGAAAAAAATAAATTTGAAACTAATTGTCGGTTTGATGTGTTTTAAAAATGTACAGCCCATTTCTCATTACTGATAGGCCATTTTTTCAGCCAGCCGAATGAAGCTCTCCTCGTCTTGAAAGATTTACAGCCCAACAGGCCTGACAAAGCGACTTACTTGGCAAATCACAAAAAAACTGGGTTGTGGCCGTGGACCCAGTTGCGGCCGTGGACCCAGCTGTCAGCCTCTCCACGTACAGTACTCTTCCGATAGAAGTCGGTCGTTGACCACATTGACCACGCCGCGCCGAGAGCATCAAGGCGATAGACGACGACGAGGCCTAGGAAGGGGATGACGCGGCAGTGGATGCCCATGCGGAGAGGAATACGAGGGTTCATTGGTTCGGCTGCGGTGTGAGGCTGTCGTCGCCGCAGAATAATAGGGGGTGTGGGTGAGTAGAGGGATGGCCTGGCGAGCGGTGGGAGTAGTAGGGGGCGGTGAGGCCTCCACGGCATCACAGCCGGCCACGGGAGGCAGGAGCACGCGGCACGACCGGCGCTGGTTTGGGCGGCTGGAGCAAGAAGACGAGAGGTTGAAGAAGCACTACCGCCGTTGGATGAACATCGTACGGTAACTGGAGCTAGAATCGTTCATATTGACTAAGTTGACAAAGCCCTCCGTCCCCGTCAACTTGGTAGGCCCACAAGTCAGCCTCCCACGATGCTGGGTTCCAGCTGGCAGGGGGAGTATTCATTTTTTTGTGCGTAATAAGGAGGCACTTCCTTGCGTGCGAAGATAGCTGGTGGGTCCGACCTGTCAGCGGGGGGCACATTTTTTTCGCGAAATACAGAGACCCTTCCGGTGGGTCCCAGATGTCAGGTGGAGGAATCAAAGACTTGAGAAGGCGTACAGAACAAGCTAGTGTACCAGTAAAGAGACGTTGCTGAGTTTTAGAAAAAAGAGAGACGTGCTCCTGTAGCTGGTTCGAATCCAAACCTAGACTATGACTATATATGGTGCTATGCTACTCTGCAAGTAATGAAACTGACATATCCAACGTTCGCTTCTCCTCTTCTCTACTTACTCTGCCTAGCATCAGAAGCTCTGGCCGCAGCAACCATGTCCGCTGGCTGCTCGTCCACCTGCTCTTCAGCAGGCAACAACCAAATATGTGCCTAGTCGCCACTTGTACCATCGCCTGTGGGTCTCATCACACCCCCGCCGGCACGCGCACCGCAGCCGGTTGCTCATCGCAACCCGCTGCCGTTGGTGTGGTGCCACTGCTGCAAATCACGCAGAGTCATCCGTCGCGTCTCAACCACAATCCTCAACCCTGGCCGAGTCTTCTACAAATGCCCGAATCATGGGGTAATAATATGTTTAAGTGTTGTTCTGCTGCTTTCAGTTGCTGATTTTTTTAATAGTTTGGTTGATGATCTTCCAATTTGATTCGTGCAGAAAAGGGAAGATTCGTGTGATTTGTATTTCTGGGAAGTTGCTGATGTGGGGGAGTGCAACTACGCTGATTATTTGGTTAGCCGAGGAATCCCAATACCAGCAGGTTGGGGTGTTGGACAAGTAACTGAAGGAACGGCAGAAGAGGAAGATGCAGAGCAGAAGGTTAAAGATGCAGTTCCTCTGATCATGGCCAAGCAACAGCTGCTGAACGGCCTTGACAGCAATGAGGAGATGAAAGAGCTTGTGAAGATAATGGGCAAAATCGATGTGCTCTGTAGGATGATTGTCTCTTTATTTGCAGTGTATGTAGCACTCGTGATGTATTCAGTGGCTATGACATGAGCACTTTGCTGAAACTAGTAATGAATGAAACCTGTGTAGCAGGTTGGGCGTAGTGTTGTGAACATCTAATGATTTCTATTAACGGAAATCAGGGGGTATCCCCTTTTGCTCATAAATAAATAAATAGCAGAAGCCCTTTTGGTAATAAATAAATAAATTAGCATAGGACCTGTCGGGTCAGCTTTGTTCTCATTCGAAGATGTCGAGCAAATTGCAATCCAACAGCAAACTATGTCATCAAATTCAAGTTTCACAGCCAAATATGAGTACAACTAAACAACAATGTCATCATGTTTTAGTCGTCATACAATCACCAAACACAAATCAGCATACATAACAAGTGATGTTCTCACAGGAAAATACTAAACAACATGTTCATCAGGTTTCAGTTGTCATAGCAAACACAATTTCACATAGTAGATAAAAAACATCTTCTGACAAGCAAATACGACAAAAGCAATGTAATCATCATCCGCAGCAGCAGCATCAACATCTTCACCATGTGTATCAGTCTGAATCATAATTCCCCATGGTGTCATCTTCTTCTTCGTCCTCAACGTCCTCGAACGTTGGCTTCTTCTTGATCAACTCTTGTATGTCCACAGCACGACAGACAATCTTTTCGCCGGCGTCATTGACGTGATGGTTCTCAAAGATATTAGGAACATATGTGTTATCTTGTACATCAGGAGCAGTGTAAGCATCATATTGTTGTGCAACTTCATTAAACGAATTCCTCTGCTCAAATGTGTCTTCCAAGAAAAAGATCTGTGTTGCTTGATTTACCAAAATAAAAGGCTCGTTGGTCTGGTACGCCGCCTTGACATTGTTGGATTTGAAATAATCATTAGCTCTGGGTTTTGCGATCCTGGAAAACAGGTTATACCAACCACAGCACAACAGAACCACACACCGATGATCCTCGAAACTGGAGATATACTACAATTGAACAATGTCTGTTATGTTAGCATACATTTCAGTTGTCTCTTTGTCATACGTATCTGTGCTCATGATGGCACTGTTTTGTGTCTTCCTGCCTTCGTCTCGTGCAAGGGTGTTGTAGTGCACATCTCCAACAACGCAAGATTCATAATGTCTTACCCGAGTATCAGGACCCATTGCTAGTGAGTAAAGGGCATCATCAACTGCCTGCCCATCCTCCCGCATCTTCTTAACCTATGGTTAGAAAATAGACAAGCTGATCATCTTATGTACTCAATATATTAAAAAAACTGACAGTGCAATTCAAAAGCTTACATGGCTCTTGAACCATTTCGCAAATCCAGCCATAACCAGTTTGTCAATGTTTCTTGGATTTTGCGGCAGTAACTCCTTTTTGTAGATGCTGCACAACATAGTGATCGCGTCAAACATCTAAATATATAAGAATGTGCTGCAAGTTTAGTAGATTACGATGTATAAGCTGCAGTACTTAGCACTTACTTGATATAAGGTAGTATCTCAGGACAGTTATTCAACACATACCAAACCATTTTGTCCAAATCTTTAGGTTTGTCCTCTTGTCGACTCTTCCCTGTAACTCGAACAGAATAATCGAAAACATTGAGCCCGGGATTGTCTTCATCCACGTCTTTGCTAAGCTGATCAGCTGTTTCAATGTATTTTGAGCAGAATGTCAACGCTTCTGTAGCAATGTAGGCCTCTGCAATGGAACCCTCGGGTCTAGCTCTGTTCCTAACATAGCCCTTGAAAGTGCCTAGCCGCCTTTCAATAGGGTACATCCAGCCATACTGTACTGGACCTCTAAGTAGTGCCTCATCAGGTAGATGAACAGCCAAATGCACCATCACATCAAAGAAGGCTGGAGGATATATCTTCTCAAGGTCGCATAGGATAGTTGGTATCTTGTCTCTAAGACGCTCCAAAGCATCTATCCTGATATTTCTACTGCAGAGTTCCCTGAAGAATTGTCCCAACTCTGCAACTGCTCTGTATAAGTCAGGGCGGCCCAATCCTCTAAGGATAACAGGTAAAACCCTTTGAAGTAGGACGTGGCAGTCATGAGTTTTCAACCCTTGTACCTTGTCTCCATCTGCACTGACTCTCCTTTCAGGGTTGGAAGCAAATCCATGTGGGAATCTCACACGTGACAGGACCTTGCAGAATTCTTTTCTTTTTACCTTGTCCAAGACGTACACAGCTGGTGCCATATCCCGTGGTTTACCTTCATCTTGCACCTGCAAATCCTTTCTGATACCCAGGTGTGTCAAATCAATCCTAGATTTTAAGGTATCTTTCGTCTTGCCTTCAATATTAAGAAGTGTGCCGATAATGCTGTCACATATATTTTTCTCGATGTGCATCACATCAAGATTATGCCGCAGATCCAAATCTTTCCAATACTCCAAGTCCCACAAAGTGGACCTGCGGGTAAACAATAATCTCTCTTCTGCCCTGCCACGCTTCCTTTTCCCGCTACCATTATCAGGATGGTTTCCTGGTGTAATATGCCTGACCTTCTCTAATTCCACTTGCAACTCATCGGCGGTGAGCCTCTTTGGCGCATCACGGTTTTCATGCTTTGCATTGAACACATGTCTTCGGTATTTTCTAGGATGCGGCTTGTCCTTGGCAAGGAAACGGCGGTGTCCAATGTAACAGATCTTGCTAAGTATTGCGTATGACAGCGGATTCCTGTCACAGCGAACACATGCATTGTAACCATGTGTCGTTCGCCCTGACATAGTGCCCAAAGCCGGATAATCATGGATGCACCAAATTATAACAGCACGCAGAAAGAAATCAGCTGGTGGGCTGCTATATAGGTCTCGAGTGAGAACACCCCTCCATAGCTGTTGAAGTTCCTCCACAAGAGGCTCCATGAACAAATCAAAATCCTTTCCAGGACTTTTTGGACCTGGGATGAGCAAGGCCATCATGTAGTTTGATTCTTTGGTGCAGACATTTGGAGGCATGTTGTAAGGGATAACAAGCACTGGCCACATGCTATATGTGGCGCTCTGGTGGCCAAATGGGTTAAATCCATCTGAAGCTAAGCCAAGTCTAATGTTTCTCGGGTCAGCAGCAAACGTTTCGTGCTTCTGATTGAAGCTTTTCCACTCACTACCATGTGATGGATGGCTCATTACATTCTGATCTCTGAAATCCTGGTTCCTAGAATGCCACAGTACATCCTCTCTTGTTTCAGCATCATGAAACAACCTCTGCAATCTTGGTGTAATTGGAAAATGTCTCAGAACATTATGAGGAATCCTCTTCACAGCATCGCCATCTTTCCATCTTGATGATTTGCATTTCGGGCATTCACTTAAGTTGGCATAATCCTTCCGGAACAGAACACAATTATTCTTACAAACATGGATCATATCATATCCAATTCCAACTGCACGAAGGAAATTCTTCATTTTACTGTAGGTGTGTGGCAGCTCAGACGCATCTGGGAAAGCTTTGCGGAAAGCAGCCAACATCGCATCGAATGATTTGTTGGTCATCCGCTCAGATGTCTTCACCTGAAGAAAGGTGACCATAGCTGAGAATACTGACAGCTTATTTCCTGGGGTGACAGCCACGTTGCATTGTTCCAACATGCGGGCCCACCGTTTTTCTTCTGCAGGTGAAAGTTCACGGAATGCACGAGCATTTCGTAGCATTGTTTCAATGTTGGTCAAACTCACTGGCTCCGCCACCACCTCCTCCTCCTCCTCTTCCACCTGAGCATCAGGCAGATCAAGATGGTGATCTGCTGCTTCCACGTAGTCAATAACATTGACGTTCACAGCTTCACCATGATGAACCCACCTAGTATATGTGACCGACATCCCATACAAGTGTAGATGATTTTGCACAGTTGACTGGGGTCTTGTAACTGAATTCATACAACTGCTACACGGGCAGAGCACATCTGATTTCGGACCACCGTACTCAGCTCTGATAAAGTTCATGAAGTTTTCAACCCCCTCGACATATGCAGCGGAGAATCTTCGAGCAGAAGTTATCCAAGTCCTGTCCATCTGTTAGACATACAAATTAGTTCTTCTACTAGATATTACAGGAAAAACATATATGCTTTTTTATGAAGTCCAGAAGAAAATACCTAGGTCGATGTCTAAAGCTATGGCAAGATATTTGGACGAGCAGATCTAAGTAACGAAATATATGTAAAGCTAATTCAGCAAACAGATTTGAGTGCTAAATTATGGCAGGCTGTTTCAGCAGTCAATGAGGCCGAGCACACAGCCATCGAACTATCGAAGGCCATCGCAGCAACAAAGATCGAGTATAAAACGGTGTAGAGCTATTTCACCTAACAGATTGGCTACTAGACCATGGCAATCTACGTCACAATAAATATATGGCAGGATATTTTAGCAACTAATCGGCCTTGGCATGCCATCTCAGCTAAGCAGATTGAGTGCAGAACAGGGCAAGGAAGCTTCTTAAGCAGAGCATATTGACTGTAAACTACTTCGGCAAACAGTGAGATTAACAGCGTCTATCAGCTAACATTCAGCGCTACACCGACATGCACGGGGCCTCAGTCTAGAATGCGCGTACCGTGGGAGAAGCTGACCGCCGTGCGTCTCCACACGAACGTCGCCAGCGGTGGCGGCGCTGACCGCCGTGCGCCTCCACAAGAACGTCGCCAGCGGTGGCGGCGCGGCTAGAGGACGGCAGTCTACGAGAGCGTACTGTGGGAGCGAGAGGATCGCCGTGCGTCCCCTCGACGAACCGCGGCGCCGACGTATCGGCGTGGCGGGGAGGGCGGCTTTGGCGGAGCGAATGGAGTGGAGGGGGACGGGGGGAGGGGGTTTGGGGAATATTATTGGCTAGTTGGCCGAAGGGCGGTTGAATCTAGGATTTGGGGGGAATTTTTGGGTGGGGGGAGGATTTTCGCGCGGTGGGCGGGGGGAGTTTGGCGCATGGTCGGTTTCTCCAAGTGCAGTCCCACGTGTCAGTGAAGAGGCAAGCCGAAGCGCGTTCCGTTTGCGTGAGCCGTGTGCAGGACCGAACGTGTGTGGGGTGCAATGCGACCGCGACAGGGGTGCTGTGAGTGTACCGCCTTTTTTCCTTTTAAACTAGGTGCTTCGCCCCCTAAAAAAAACTTGTTGCTTCGCGCGATCCATCGATACTACTACTAGTAATCCGGTAATCCCGACTAAAACGGCGCGGCCGGGTCTTTTCCCGCGCGATATGCTGGGAGGTTGGCTTAGTTGGGTTTTTTAGGACGAGTAATGCTACACCTACGTAGTCCCAGTTACGTAATTAACATAATGTGAAACGTGTGAGCTGTTGATTGTAGATTGGGGGGAGGGAGGGGCCCACCACCATGAAAATCAGGGGAGGAGAGAGAGAGGCAATTTACGTTAACCCTTTCGTAGGTTCCCGTAGATGTAGAAAAATGTGAAATGCGTGAATGTGCATTTGCAGATAAGGCCTTCCCTCGTTCATCCTTTTCTCCCACAAGATCTTGATCTTCCGTGCAACGCACGGGCATCTTGCTAGTACTCCTACAATATACTATATTATTGTGAAAGTTCATATACACCGGCCGAGATTAATGCAAACACGGCAGATTTTCATTACATTTCGAACTTTTATAGGACAGAAAATAAAAGAAACCCGACCCTAAACCTATTCTACGGCGGCGACCGACGTCCTCCATCTGCGATCTCCATGTACGGGGGCGGGGTTCAAGACCCGTGAAGTGAAGGTGCGGTCTCCGGCGAGGAAAAGTAGAACACGGGAGACGGACCGGCCAGTTGGCACACCATGCCCTGCCGCCTCCCATGCCCTACTCATCCTCGGAGGAGTCCCCGACCTCGGCGGTGCCGGACGTTGGACGGCGGCAAGTAGGACGCGTGGCTGACGGTGCTCCCGTCGTCGGCCGCCAGCGTGGCCACCGCTTGTGCGGCGACTTGAGCGAGGGCGGCGACCTCAAGCTCCATCCCCGAAGACAAGCTCTCCCGCAGAGCGTTCGCGCTTGCGGTCATGGCGGATGTGGTGCCAGGTAGGAGGACGATGCGCTATGGTGTGGAGGTTAGCTGGGCGTTGCCGCTTTAAGTAGCGCATTCCGGTGAGGCCAAGCGTCCTGGTGCGTCATTAAGTCGCCGGAGTTGGTTCCTCGGGCACCGAGCCTCTTAACGACGGCATACGGACGGACGGCATGAATGCGGGCAGCTGGCGCCGGCTGGGAACGCACCGCGCGACGGCGCGAGGGACGAGGGTTTTTGGTGTGCCAGGGTAGTCAGCTGCGGTCGTGGCAACGTTGGAGATGCCCTTTGCTCACATGCGATCGACGCATGTCATTGAAAAAGCAAGACGACCCGGCATGGTCTCAGGTCCTGAGGATGCAGTTGGCCGCGCTACACCACTCCGCGGACGCGTCCCGGCGCCCCGTGCATCCTCGACGAGCCGGGTGTTGGGGTGTGTTTGGATTGTGGCCAAAGTGCACCTTACCAAAATTTTGGTCATGACCCAAAGATTGGTCTTTGTTTGGATGGTTGCCATTTTTTTTGAGGTTTTGGTCATGACCCAAAAATGGATGGTTGCCATTTTTTTGGCATGCCAATGAACTCTAGCCAACTCTAGTTCATTTTTCTTGCCGATGTCGGCCAAATCATGGGCAACCAAAACCTCAACCAAAATTTTGGCTACCCAATGCTTTGATGGGGCAACCTTGGGCACAAACCAAACATACTAGCTGTTGGTCGTGCCACAGCACTAACGCCACCCTCGGCACACTGAAACCGACCGTGTCTAGCGACGATGAGCGTGTCGCTCACCGCGGTCGCCGTGTCCAGAGGCGGTGCTGGAGCTGCGCCACGTTGTTGGCCCCCACGACCCACATGAACGGTTGCCGGTGGCGAGGAGGTCGTGGGCCAGCTCCTCCATTGGACTAGTTTGCGCTACGTCGTCCCGACAGGTGTGCCCCACATGTCGGTTTCCCTGTTTTCCCGGCCATATTCGAGCGTCAGTGCTCCGCGTTGCGCATTAGGCCTTTCACTATGTAGGCCAAGCGAGACAACTTATTGTTTATTTGAGCCAGTCAAGTATAATCATGTGGGTTTGCTTATTTCTCATTCATCTCCAACCCTCTTCTCCATCGATCATGTCGCCCTCCGGTCGAGTCCATCCTCCCGCATGCCTCATTTGAACATTCTGCCGAGTATCATTCGCATGTGGGCCTAGACCATGCTTGTATTTCCAATGTTTATTTGTAATTTGTCCGACATGCATACAAACAAACGGTTCGTTTGAAGTTTCACTTTGCCTCCACTACGTGTCGCTTCACGTCTTAGTTTTGGCATCCCATTCGGTTCATGCATGCCCCGACACATGTTGACGAGATCGATTGATGTTCAGAGATCAATCGCGTGTCATGCAAGGAGATAAAGGTTTGGTCTGTTTCTATGATAGAAATGACCCGCGGGGGGGGGGGGTCTGTGTGGATCAGAGGGAGTATATTGTACGTTCATAAGCGAAACGAACGTATTGTACCCGCCCTAGTCCTCTTTCAATCGATCTCCGGACCCCGAGATGAAATCGAGAGAGAACGAGTGGGGGCGTGTGTTATACCTAAGGCGGATTCAAAATTTTGAACCGGTGATCATAGCATCCGCAAATCATATATAAAGGGTATTCAATGTTCGTTTCGTTTTTGAACGTACAATATACTCCCTCCTATCCTTTCTAGTTTACATATAAGTTTTATGTGTAGTCAAAGTATCTCTACTTTGATTAAAAAAAGTATCAACATTCAACAACGCCCAATCAATATTGTTAGATTCGTACGTACTCCTAGATTTGTACTCGAGATGGTTTCTAATTTGTTTTCAACCACGTGAATGTGCTTGTTCTCGCGCATGCTCTTCCTACTAGGATTTCGCCACGTATAGCCAGTCCAATAGTAACTTTTTTAAGCTCCCTGTCCAATAGTACTAGTGGAGTACTGACAACATCTGTACTAGAGTATGCAGTGCTCATAGTTGTACTCCCTCCTTCCATTTATATAGGGCCTATGTGTGCGTGTGAGTGTTGCGTGCGTGCGTGGCTGAGTGTGTACATGTGAGTGTTGCGTGCGTGCGTGGGTGCATGTGTTCGTGTGAGTGTTGCGTGCATGCAGTTCGTGTGCATGCGTGCGTGTGTGTATAATCACCACACCAGCTCCCGTGTGTTAAAACAGACGGCTCAGCATACCAATACAAGGCCACCTTGTCCGCTGTGCCCGTGGTCATGACTTCGAACCACCGTCCAATATTTTTTTGTCGTTTGTTTTCATTCTTACTAGCAAGATGCCCGTGCGTTGCACGTAACATCAAGATGCATTTGTATGACTAGTTTGTCTTGTGAGAGAAAAGGATGAACGAGGGAAGGCCTTATTTGCAAATGTGGAAAGGTGTGTGGGTACATCTTAGGCAAAATTGTCATAGTTTCTTTCCTATCCGTCAGATATAAATTGGACGGCCTATATTGCAGGATGGCAGGCACACCATCATCACCAACTCTGTTTTTATAAGAGTGTATTTTATCTCTACTCTTATGAAAAGCATAGTCGGTGATGATCGTGTGCCTGCCATCCTGCAATATAGGCCGTCCGATCTTTATCTGACGGATAGGAAGGAAACTATGGCAATTTTGCAAAAAGATACCCACACCCCTCTCCACACTTGCAAATAAGGCCTTCCCTTGTTCATCCTTTTCTCCCACAAGATAAACTACTCATACAAATGCATCTTGATGTTTCGTGTAACGCATGGGCATCTTGCTAGTATTTTATAAGAGTGTAGATGTAGAGTAGATACAAGCCGACAGGTGGGCCCGATGGTAGTGAGATAATGTGATGCAACATTAGAGGTGCCACGTGGAGCGTTTAACTGGTCAACTAGTCGTGTCTTGAGCAAATACAAAGTTGTACGGTGAGCCCGTGACTGTATAATAACCACAAAATGTAAATGGTGACCGTAATGAGTGGATTCTGAAGTCCAATGTATGTATCATGCTTTCGCTTCAAATACAATGATCGTCACTGTATATATCGCGAGAGAAAGATGAAACATGCGTGAATGTGCTGGGGGCTTACTTTTAGAGGACCTGGAGATAGTTTGTGTGCGTACCTGAAAGGGGCATAGAGGGGGGGTATGCGATGGAGAGAGAGATGCTCTTCGTTTCTCTTTATTATGACTAACTTTATATATAGTATAAAAATATACAAATTCACAGTGCGGAATAAATATCATTGTGGGCACCATGCAATGCAAGCGTTCATACTCCTCCATATAACTTTGTAATGTTGTATATATGTAGAAATTCTAAAATATTTTTTTGGCCACACTTTATTCAAAAGGAATGTTGTATGCGAAATAAACGTGAAGAGAGGGCTTTTTAGATCAATGGGGTACGTGATGTAACATATGTGAATGTGTAGTTGATGCATTTGGCAGGGCCTAGAGAGGCATGTGTGTGTATTACGTATTCGAGAGAGGCATGGATAGAGGGGCCGACAGGGGGGCATGGGAGAGATAGCACGAGAAATGAGAGTGGTCTAGAGAGAGAGACGAATATGACATCACGGCGAGAGATTCCCTTGAGTGTGTATATGCAAGGGGGAGTGGATAGAGGCACCAGGAGAATATTTTTTTTTTGTGTGGTGTTTGTGTTGGTATGTGTGGGTGTGAGAAGATAAAGAGACATGGGGGCAAAGGGTGTGTCACCGCGTGAGGTCTGGTGGGTCGAGGTGAGGCCCTTCGTTCGGTTCCGTCCCGCGCCACATTGGTCGGCGCGTGACGCATTTAGGGAGACCCATGGATGACTAGTCGTACAAGACAAAGATAGCATAATTGTGAAAGTACTCTATGTCCACTGACAAAGCCGGCTAGGATTTGTAACCCTAGGTTCTCGGACTAAGGTAACCCCTTTATCTCTGATATTACTATTCATCCAACCTAACTTTAAGGGGCATCCTACAGAATGCTCTGCTAGAATCATACTCGTCGATTAGGAAGAGAGGTGTGAGACAATGCGTGAGAGACATGCCTAAAGATAATGTGCGTACAGGAGACATGTAGGCAGGTCTATGTATATAGAAAGGGTCGATGGGGATTGTGCGTGTGTATGCTTGCGAGAGGAAGAGTGCTTGTGATAAAGGTTAGTGAAAACTGTTCGTAAATGGTTACGAGAGGGAGGGAGGGTTATATCGAGAGCATGTGTGCGAGAAAGACACCTCGGGAGAGAGTGTGTGAGCATGTGTGAGAGACCACCGATGGAGACTGAAACTACACGTACAAGACTGTTGTACACATTGATTAAAGATATAAATTGTATCCAGATATTAGGATGGGATCATGATATTTGCAATTCGCGTAAGGAACGGTCATTGATCCATCAGACATCTAGATTCTATCGAATTTGAGCATGTCTGTGTTATTATTCGACACAATTGATCCACATAGTTAGTATTTTGAACTCCAGACAATGCATCGCTTTAGCAATCGAATATAAACGTGAGTATAGTTCATGTTGTGTGTGTAAAGCACATTATACATACGAAAGTTACACAATGAACATTATAAATAGCTACCTATGAACTAGCATACATTTGAATTCAACTTAAGGTGGTTTTAAAAAATCGAATTCAACATGAAGTCCATTCAATTATTTGAATTTGATATCATGGCGTTTGTAAATCATACCTAAATTATGGGGGCACCAATCTTTGCTCTGATTTTGTACATAATAGCATATGTAGTCGTGTACAAAATAGATCCTAATTTAGCTCCTCCATTCCAAAATAATCGTAGTTATAGGATTTTCAACTGTCAAAATTTCAAAAAGAAGCGGATAATTTAATGAGGTTTTCAAACATACAAGGTCAAATTTAACGTTGTTTATTTAGGTCAATCCTCAAAGTGCAAGAGTACTCTAAACGTGAATGCTTGTGTTTCAAAATTTTGAACGAAGCGCCAAAAGAGCCTCTACTCGCCCGAAACCGCGTGAGTCCAATGTTTGGTAGTACAAGGAAATTACTTTTCTAATAACTCCGACCCGTGAAACCTACCGGCCCGACGTCCAAAGGCCTAAACCGGGGTAGGTTTGTAGCTTCATCAAGACGCCACGCAACTGCCTCCGAAAAACATTCATACACAATGGCCGCCTAAGCACACATGCGCGCGGCCGAAATTGCTCCCGCCCACTATTTGGGAAACCTGGGATTACCATCCTACCCCCGACCCATAGTAGGTCCGAAATTTAAGAGGGGGGCAAAGATTGTACTTTCCCCAAATTTCAAACAAGCGCCTCCCATCTTCTGTTCAAAAAAGCCAAAAACAAGCGTGTCCCAGACCGAAACATGGTTCTCCCCCCTCGCCCACCCGTCCAATTCCCCATTCGTACTCCGTGGGCGCAAAAACTACCTCTCCACCAGCCACGAAACCCCGGCGTCCTTCGTCCGCCACCCCATCCCACCCATCAACCGCCGCCCTCCTCCATCACGCCGGAGCCGATACCCCAACATCCTCGTGCACCGCAACCTCAACCGCAACGCCCTCCACGGCTAGTAGTTGAAGCTGAGGCCGAGCCGTCCGTACCCGAGCCAGTTCAACCACGCTGTCCTGCGCCTCACCACTGCCGCTCCAACTTCGCCACCCTCCACCGCACCGGAGCTGTTCCTGCTACACCGTCCTTCGCCGCCTCGGATCTGCTTCCCCTCCGTCGATATACGGCCACGGCAACACAGTCAACAATTTTTCCATGGGTTTGTCCAAGGATCGACGGTTCTCCAAAACATCGGTTCCCCCGGGAGAAAAAAGAAGATCGCCGCGACATATGGAGGAGACCACACTGGCAACCGATAAGGGTACTCCTCTTCCCTTATTCGTGCAAATCTTACTGTCTGCTTGCACGGTATTCATCCCACAGAAGACGCTAGTTGACCGCTTCTTCTTGATACTAGATGTTCCTAGAAACTCGCGATGCACAAGGTTTCTCCTCATATACTATTTCACCTTAGCTAGAGGTCCGTCGCCCCCTGAATTTCAATTCCTGGTCAGTTGATTCCCAATTAACGGAAGCATTCCCCGGCGTAACAGGCGCTAGTCCGCCTATTACACCGGGGAAGCAGCGCCTCGGTGTTTATCTTAGGGGCGTGTGGGGCCTAGAGCTACTGGCGCCCGATCTGGAGGTCGGCCGGGATTAAAGGGATGGCATGGGGGCGCTGCCAAGCACGGCGGTGGTGTGAGGTCGAGGGGAGGGCGGGGCGGCGGAGGCAGGGGTCTGGGCCGGTGGTCGCTGGCGGTTCGAGAAAGATCGTCAACAGTGACTGGCGGGAGGTAGACGAAGGCCATCTGCCCGTTCCTTATAGATCGGACGGTTCATTAAAAAATCGACTGACCTATTTATTTTCAGTCGACTGTTATCTTGACATGACCACATGTGGTGGTGTGCTGGAGGAGTACCTGCATTTCCTGTGCTCATATATTAGAAAATCATACGGAGTAGAATCTAATTTTGTTTGCCATGCAATGTTGTAGAGCTATCATATGTCTCCTGTCATTTATTTTTCAGCCACCTGCTATCTACTACTTTTACAGTGCACTAGTTCTACACACACTTCACCCATACTCTCACTATTGTGTTTTTATGCAAGGGTATTTCAGACCCTGCCTTGACAGAAGCAGAAAAGATAAGAGAGAAGTCGCTCCAGCGTGGTACGCGGCTAAGCCAGACACGTTTCAAGACTATAAAGGGTGTAGTGTCAGCAGATGGAGACGGGGAACGTAGCTCTGGAGTTGATGATCTCACTCGCCATGAACCACCATCCCAGGTGCTTGCTTTAACTTCACGGTGTCATATGTGGTTGCATGTTCCATATGGTGTCTAGCTTGTATTCGAAAGGCCGAAGTCGGTCTTTATTAAGATAAGGAAAGATATTTTTTACATGAACCACCATCCCGTGAGCACCAGAAGACAAATAGCTAGTCAGGGCACTGGCCGAGCCAGTGACAAGCCCAGCAAAGAGAGGCATCACCTGGAAGCCAACTAAAAAGCCGCGATGGTGGCGAAGCAGCCCGCCTCCCACCAGGCTCTCAGGTCCTAGATGATCATGCTCACCACTCCAGCCGGATGTCTAGCTTGTATTGCTTCCAATTTGGTTAAATTGCATCTGCTTAGCTTACACATTATACCTTTGAATATGACATGCCTTTCTGTTTTTGGTACATACTAGTACATCTATGTATTAACCATGTTCTTACATCAAACTAATGTTCTTGTGTATCCCTCATCAATCACTTATGATGAGGCAGTCAGGCAAGCGGAATACTCCTCATTTAAAGAATGCAGCGTCAGCCTCCCGACATGATTCTCAAGAAACAGCAAGGCTAGATGAAGATAGTGAACGTAGCTCTGTAGTTGATTACCGCATTTCCCCTACACTAGCATCGCAGGTGCTTACTCTAACTTGGCAGCGTGATATGTGGTTGCATGTTGCATATGGTGTCTAGATTGTAATTCTTCCAATCTGGTTAAACTGCATGTGCTATTCTGCTTAGCTTATACATTATACCTGTTAATGTGACATGCCTTCCTGTATTTAGTACATAGTACATCTGTCTATTAAGCATGTCCTCACATAAAACTATTGTTTTTTGTATCCCGCATAAATCAATATGACGAGACACCTTCAGTATATGCAGTGTGATATTAGTTGCATCTTTGATATGATTTATAGCATGCGCTGCTTCTAATTTGTTGAAATGCCATTTATGATGGGACACTTTTAACTTGGCAGAGTCATATTGGTTGCATCTTTCATGTGGTGTCTAGCTTGCATTGCTTCTTATTTGGTGAAATGGTTTCTGCTTAGTTTACACAAACAGTTGTGAATATGCCATGCCGTCCTGTTTTCGTATTATTCCATCCTGGACTCATGTGTTTGCCTTACATCAAAGTAGTGATTGTCAGTATCATGCACAAATGAGTTCTGAAGAGTGAATTTTATTGCTTTTTCTTGTCGGTTTTACTTGACAATTCAAAATCAATAAAGCGGAAGGAAGTTAGCAAGGCAGCGGATGAAGGTGCTCCTTCCAAATGGAGGGCCTCTACAGATTCTACTCCTCCATCCCCCCAAGATGATTTCCAAGACAACACATGCATAGACACTCAACGTAGCTGTGTTGGTGATGAGCACGTCTCCCCTAGTGCACCATCACAGGTGCTCCCTCTAACTTGGCACTGTTATATGTGGTTGCATGTTATGTATGATGTCTAGCTTGTATTGCTTCTAATTTTGTTGAATTGCATCTGCTTACTTTACACATTATACTTGTGACTAAGACACGTGTTCCTGTTTCTAGAACATACAATATCTGTCTATCACACCATGTTCTTACATCAAAGTACATTTGTTCTGAAGAACTAAATTGTTATTCGTTTTTCTTGTCGGCTTGACTTAACATGGCACAGAGAAAGAGGAAGCAAGACAAAACTACAGGGAAAGGGAAGCGGAACAATCCTGCAGATTCTGTTGGTACTGATGGTGCAATAGAAGGTCAAAGTCCAGCGGAAAATTGTACCGACAGGGTATCCCATGCTACACGAGCTGCAGAACAAGCCAAAGAGAAACAAATAGCTGCCACCAAACAAGTAGAGACAACCCTAGTTGTTGCAACACCTTCCACAGTACCACTAGCTGCACGATTTACTCGTTTGTCAACTCAGCTAGCAGCACGTTCCCAAGCTCCCTTGCCACCTGACACTACTTCCGAAGCACTCTTGACACAAGATGAGTTGGCAAGTTCCGATGAACTTTGTGAGCTTCAACAACAAGAAGGTAGTTGCTGGAGTCAAGTTACAGTTGCATGCTTCTTTATATGTAGTCTCACAGTTTGATGTACACTAACAGTTCCCATGTTTGTTGTTGGACTAGCACCTAGGCGCAAGAGGAAACAAACATCAGGGATAATGCTCGATAGGTTAACTAAATCTAGAGGAGGAAGAATGGAGATCCGTTTTGAGGCAGGTTTAAAAAGGCCACGCGATGCTACAGAGTCAGCCAAGTTAGTATCAGAGGCAGCGGTTGCTGTTAGGTGTCATGTACGTATCCTCCCAACATGGATTCAGTACAGGAATGACAAAGACGAAACCCAGTTCAACAGCTTCCTCGACCATTTATCTGTAAGTATGGTTATGTATGGAAACTAGTAATATCGTCTTGCTCTGTCCAATACTTTCTAGGTTGCTAATAATGAGGTTCAAGTTGGATAGCCAAGATGATGCAACCAGACAAGCTTGCACCCATGTTTTCAAGTCTGCTCTGCGACAGTATCGGTATAACTTGAGGAAAACTCACTTTGAATGCAAAGCTAACAGTGAACTTTCCCAAACATCTCAAGTGGAAAATATATCTGATGAAGACTGGAGAGGCCTCGTTAAACACTGGTCCGATCCGAAGTATCAAGTACATTATATATATGTCATCAGATCACATGTTGAAGTCCTATTTACGCATGTGCCACACAAATCTATCTTCTTGTAGGTAACTGTTCAAAGAACAAGGCCAACCGTACGAAAGTGAAATTCCAACAGACGACAGGATCTCGTAGCTATATTGCACACTACGAGGCTCTTGTAATCAGCTGTTGTTTCACTCTTTTCGCTGTACCATATTATCAGATCTATATTGACTTGTTCCAAATGCAGAGGAAAGCCCGCAAGGACCAAAAAGTACCTGAACCAAATGCTGTGGAAATCTTCGAGGACTGTCACACTAGCAAGAAGAAGGGCATGACTACACCAGTCAAAGCCGCTGTTGTAAGTCCTTAATCCTCATGCCTTTTAACTACTACTTACTCTGACTTGTGCCTTGAACTGCATGGTTTGCAACCAATGTCTATTACTCTTTTCAATTTTATACACAATTGTCTTAGCGTATCATTGCACCTTACAAGGTTTAAAAGAGAGGAGTGATGTTCCTTTGATCTTGACCTGTAATCTAGTTCCGTGTTGGACTTGCCCACACAACGTTACAATTGCCTATTTGTCTGTTCTCAGTTGTTTTGTGATATGAATGGTGTCATACTATGCTTACCGTATTATAAACTTTGTCTCTTTATCCTTAGCCCTCAATACAATGTGAATAAATAGACAATACATTAGCGATGGTACATGGTCATATGTTTGGAACTGATACGTCTCCAACGTATCTATAATTTATGAAGTATTCATGCTATTATATTATCTGTTTTGGATGTTTATGGGCTTTATTAAACACTTTTATATTATTTTTGGGACTAACCTATTAACCCAGAGCCCAGTGCCAGTTCCTGTTTTTCCCTTGTTTCAGTGTTTCAAAGAAAAGGAATAACAAACGGAGTCCAAACGGAATGAAACCTTCGGGAGAGCTATTTTTGGAACGTAAGGGAAGCAACGAGGAAGGCACGAGGCAGGAGGGCGCGCCCACCCCCCTTGGGCGCGCCCTCCACCCTCGTGGGCCCCTCGTGGCTCCCCTGTTGTATTTCTTCCGCCTATATATATCCATATACCTTAAAACCATCGGGGAGCAGAATAGATCGGGAGTTCCGCCGCCGCAAGCCTCTGTAGCCACCAAAAACCAATCGGGACCCTGTTCTGGCACCCTTCCGGAGGGGGGATCCCTCACTGGTGGCCATCTTCATCATCCCGGTGCTCTCCATGACGAGGAGGGAGTAGTTCACCCTCGGGGCTGAGGGTATGTACCAGTAGCTATGTGTTTGATCTCTCTCTCTCTCATGTTCTTGAGGTGGTACGATCTTGATGTATCGTGAGCTTTGCTATTATAGTTGGATCTTATGATGTTTCTCCCCCTCTACTCTCTTGTAATGGATTGAGTTTTCCCTTTGAAGTTATCTTATCGGATTGAATTTTTAAAGATTTGAGAATACTTGATGTATGTCTTGCCGTGCTTATCTGTGGTGACAATGGGATATCACGTGATCCACTTGATGTATGTTTTGGTGATCAACTTGCGGGTTCCGCCCATGAACCTATGCATAGGGGTTGGCACACATTTTCGTCTTGACTCTCCGGTAGAAACTTTGGGGCACTCTTTGAAGTTCTTTGTGTTGGTTGAATAGATGAATCTGAGATTGTGTGATGCATATCGTATAATCATACACACGGATACTTGAGGTGACATTAGGGTTTTGGTTGATTTGTGTCTTAAGGTGTTATTCTAGTACGAACTCTATGATAGATCGAACGGAAAGAATAGCTTCATGTTATTTTACTACGGGCTCTTGAATAGATTGATCAGAAAGGATAACTTTGAGGTGGTTTCGTACCCTACCATAATCTCTTCGTTTGTTCTCCGCTATTAGTGACTTTGGAGTGACTCTTTGTTGCATGTTGAGGGATAGTTATATGATCCAATTATGTTATTATTGTTGAGAGAACTTGCACTAGTGAAAGTATGAACCCTAGGCCTTGTTTCCTAGCATTGCAATACCCTTTACGCTCACTTTTACCACTAGCTACCTTGCTGTTTTAATATTTTCAGATTACAAAAACCTATATCTACCATCCATATTGCACTTGTATCACCATCTCTTCGCCGAACTAGTGCACCTATACAATTTACCATTGTATTGGGTGTGTTGGGGACACAAGAGACTCTTTGCTATTTGGTTGTAGGGTTGTTTGAGAGAGACCATCTTCAACCTACGCCTCCCACGGATTGATAAACCTTAGGTCATCCACTTGAGGAAAATTTGCTACTGTCCTACAAACCTCTGCACTTGGAGGCCCAACAACGTCTACAAGAAGAAGGTTGCGTAGTAGACATCAGGAACCTGGTTTTATTATGTACTTTGCAATAAAATACAACTATTATTTTACATGGGTTCACCAGAATAAGTTCTGTATATAGACAAAAGCTATTTTGTTTGGTTTTGCTGCCTCCTTAATATCTTCTGTTCTGGTACTACTAATGTAAAACCACAACTTTTCAGCGAGCTATGGAAAAAATGGTGGAACCGCCACCTTCTGAAGGTGGCGAGGCAACTATAACCGCAATGTCAGCTCTTGCTACAGTGGGTCAGTACCTATCCACTAACAGTGCCAAAAGCATGTTCCTGTGTAATACTGGGTTGGTTGTTAAGGCAATCTCGTCCAAACTGCTTCATGATCAAGATATGCAATCTCAAAACAATGTTGTATCTGCGCTCCAGACACAAGTCCATTCCCTAACAGAGACCCTTTTGTGAAACAAGGAGAGACAATGTTCGATGTTGTCAAGATATGCATGGTTTTGAAACCAGACTATCAGACATTTGCTATGTTGTTCAGGAGTCTAGGAGAACTGAAGGCGAAGGTATGGTGCTCCATCGGACAATACAGCATGAAAACATAGCAGTCAGGTCAAATGAACTGAACTTCTGGTGGTGCATTTATCTGCTAGACGGTTAACTTTTATGCCAACCTTCCTTTTGTTTTATAGTTGTAATTTGTTTTGGTGCGATACAAAATTTGTTCTTAACGTGCAGCCACCGGCTGAAGAAAACAGCAAGCCATTTTTGTATAGTGTAGGGTGTTCCCTATATTTGCATTGGTGGCGAACTTTGATGCCCACCGGTTGTAGTTAACATGGGCCTCCTACAGGCCATAAAACAATGGGCCTTCTACGTGACGTAGAAACAATGGGCCTTATACGGGCCGTAGACACAATGGGCCTTCTATGGGTCGTATCATCAATGGGCCTTCTACGGGCTTATGATCGGTTGGCCAAACATGGGCCAATAACAGCCCACATTATGGCCGTAAATGGGCTAGAGTTGAAATTGTCCGTTCATGGGCCAACCATAACGGGCCGTCATTAATCGGCCGTATTTTGATGACGCTATGAAAACGGCCCAACGTATTAACGGGCCACAAACGGGCCGACTGTAACCACGGGCTGAATTTGGCCCACAAGCAGAAAATGACAGTAACGGGCCGTAAGTAAACGAATGTGGAAATGAGCCCAAGAATAAATGGGGCCTGAGAAGGCCGAAAGATAACATGGGCTGGAAACGGCCCAACGGAATAATGGCCGTTAATGGGTATAAAGTGATACACTGTTCATTACGGGCCAGTTTCACCACGGGCCATTAATGGGTATAAAGTGATACACTGTTCATTACGAGCCAGTTTTACCACGGGCCGTTAATGGGCCGAGAGTAATAAGGGCCTCATATGGGCCGAAAGACGTCATGGGCCATACATGGGCCGTAAGTTAAAACGGGCTGGAATTATATTGGACGACCCAAATGACGCTACTGGGCCTAATTCGGTTAGGCCGTAAACGGGCCCTGGGTTAGCGGGCTGTAAATGGGCTATATGCGAACATGCCGTTAACACGCTTGCCGTGGGCCGGCCCGCCACCTTTTAACCAAGTCAAACGGGCCGGCCTTTTCACGGGAATGGGCCTCTGTTGGGCCGTGCCACGTGTCGACGTATCATAGGCGCTTTGTGTCCAATGAGTGGATGACATCTGTCCCAACGGTGAGCCGACACGTGTTTCCTCCAGCCAATGATGATTTTACACGTGGAAAATCCCCATTGGTTGGGGCTGTTAACGGGTTATCGGATCCAAAACCGGACCCGATAGCTTAACGGCGTCCCGTTACGGTGGATGCCACGTGTCGGTCACCCTTGACAAAAGCACTTTTGTGACGCGCGATTTATCGTCATGGAAGTGGACACTTCCGTGATGATAATTTTGGTAATGTCATGGAACACTTCTACGACAGCACAGGTATGACTATCTTGATTTTGTCATAAATTTGTCATGGATGTACATGCATGACAAAAAACGCGACCTACTGTGACAAACACGTATCATCACGGAAGTGTATTTTTTTGTAGTGGGTGAAGGTGTCGCTAAAATGTACTCTAGGCTTGCTCTCATCACAAATGAGATTGCCGGCTTAGGAAGTTACGAGATGACCGACAGATTCATCATCAAGAAGATCCTAAGAGCCTTGGATGGAAAATATGACACCGTGTGCACATTGATCCAAATGATGCACAATTACAAAGTTCTCAAGCCAACGGAAGTCATTGGAAGAATTGTTGCTCATGAGATGTCACTCAAGGACAAAGAAGAGCTTCACAACAAGCCTAGTGGTGCTTATAAAGCCTCATGTGATGCTCCTACATCATCAAGTGAGAAACAAGTCTTCAATGAGGAATTGAGCCTAATGGTGAAGAACTTCAACAAGTTTACAAAACTAGAAGCAAAGAGAGAAGTTTCAAATCAAGATCCTACCATGACAAAAGATCTTCTAGTCGTGAACATAATTGCTACAATTGTGGAAGACCCAGACACTACTCCAATGAGTGTACGACTCCCTACAAAAGAAGAGAAGACTCACCTAAAAGGAGAACCAAAAGGGAAGAATCGCCTCCAAGAGAGAGAAGGAGTAGAGATGATCATTATGAACGAAGAACCTCCCGCAGAAGCAAGGATTTGAAAAGGAAGGACAAGTCATCAAAGAGCTATACAAAACAAAGACATCAAGCTCATGTTGGTGAATGGGTATCCGGTTCCGACTCCGACAACCACTCCGAGAGAAGTTATCACTCCGACTCCAAATATACTCAAGATGAAGGTGTTGCCGGTCTAGCACTTGTGTCAACCAACTCCTATGACATATTTGATTCACCAAATGAAGGGATTGGAAGATGCTTCATGACTAAAGGCCCAAAGGTACCACACCCCGAGTATGTTGATTTCAACAGTGATGAAGATGATTTGCTAGGTGATGATGACTTACTTTTTGACCACTCTAGTGATCAAAACTATGATGAACTTGCTATTAATCATGCTAATCAAGATAAAACGAATGACGATGATAAGAAGGAGATTGAGCGTCTAACTAAAGAACTAAACACCCTTAAGTTAGCTCATGAAACTACCTTAGAAGATCATCGAGAGCTTTTAAAGACTCATGAGAAGCTACGCTTTGAAAAGCTCAATCTAGAGCAAGAGCATGGGTTCTTAAAAGCAATCAATTATGGTCTTTGTAAGAAAAGTTCTTCTTACATTGCCAGGTGTTTAATCTTGTCTAATTACATGCCACAAGTTAAATCTAATAACAAGAGCTTCTTCTAATAGTAACAATAATCATGCTAAATCCAATGTTGTTGCTTCTAGTAGTTCTCTTGATTCCACTGATGATTCTCTTAGCCAAGTTACACTTGAGCAAGAAAATAGCTTATTGAAGGGAATTATAGAGAAAGGTGTTTACAAGAGCCTTGCCGGAAGTAAGCAATTTGAGGAAATTGTACGCAAGCAAGGAAGGCACCGGAAGAATCAAGGTGTTGGTTTTGAACGAAAGTTCAATGCCAATGGGGTTGAGTGGGAAGAAGATCAATACCCCAAGACAAAGTTTGTTCCTCAACAAGAGAAGTATGATCCTACTTCCTTCAAGGGGACACAAGCTCAAGATGATCTTCCACCACAAGACCACAAGCTAAAAGGCAAGGGCAAGCTTCAAGAGGAGATTGATGCATTTGAAGAAGCTCCTAAGGCCTCGGTCAAGTGGATTCCCAAGACTACATCAAGTACGACTACAACCCCAAGGATTCCCATCAAGATGATGTGGATCCCGAAGAAGAAGAACTAGAGAGTTCTTGAGGGTGACTCCGCCAACATACTTCACTCATATTCATTTTGGCAAGGAAAAGTGCAATCAACTTTCACATCTTGCACTAGTTCAAGGAGTCACAAACCCTCTTGTTGGTAAGACAAGGGACAAGGTAACCTATTGCTTTCATGGACATCATCTTGTGTGTGCTTCACTCTATGTCTATGGATATCCTTGTTTGTTCCTTGTGGGACTAACCCATGTAGGTATTGAAAGTGCAACTCACTCCAATGGATTGCTCCAAATGATCTACATCAACATTGAGCATCTACATCTTCAACACCTACATGAAGTCATCATCGACAAAACCCAAGGTTAGTTCATCCCTCTTATGGGGGATATCACATCTAGCTGGAGCCTTACTCTTAGAATTGAGCTAAAGCAACTCTAATGATGTGAACAAAACAATGCTTCATGTAAAAGTGGTAACCCCAATTGTGCTTAAACGATGAGTATGACCTACGATCAAATGTTCTCATTTGACTCCTCAGTCAGTATACTCATATATAGATGACCTAGCCATCGCCAATTGCTTGATAGATGTTAGAGTGTATGTGCATGCTTTGCCACATATTTCATTTGCCATCTTATTGTGTGAGCATGTTGAGTGCATATTTTTCTCATTCGAGGACATCCATTTGTTGCTTTGATTGTTTGGTCTTTTATTTTGCCAAATGGATGGACAAGAATGCCCAAGAACTCCCTCTAGCTATCTATGCTTTTCTTGTCTCAAACTCTATTCATGCTACATCACAAAGTTTGATCAAGTCAGATTCGAACCCTCTTGGTGAGGAGCACTCGGAGCCACCGATTCGTCATAGACTTAAACTTCCAAAACCTCTTAATGTATTTCGGTCTGATCGATTCATTCCTTTCGATCACACCGAGTTCATTGAGTTGATCTAGGTTTCGATGTCCGTGCAACCGATTTGAACAATTTGGTCACACTGAGTTCTAGTAACCGCTTGCGATTCTGCATCTCGGTGCCACCGAGTCATTCCACTTGGTCACACTGACAGGGTCTATATATATACCCATGGGTCAAATTTTGGAAATTTCTCCGAAACCCTTCGCCCGCGCATATCCAACTCTGTCGACTCGAGGTCTCCGGATCGTCTCCTCATCTCCAGTGATCCCCTGCCGCTAGTCTCACTACTGGAATCAGCTAATTTGCCATCTGCCAGCTCTTTGCCGTCTGCTAGCTGACGGCAAAGAAGCTCTTTGCCATCAGCTACCCAGAAGCTGACGGCAAAGAAGTGGTAGACGGCAAAGAAGCTCTTTGCCATCTGCGGGCTCTTTGCCGTCCGCTGGCAGACGGCAAAGAGAGAGGTGGCCCCCACCCGCCGCCCGTTTGGGGAAAACTTAACGCCCCACCTCTTTGCCGTCTGCCAGCAGACGGCAAAGAGGCAAAAGGGCGGACGGCAAATAGTGGCGGACGGCAAAGAGGAGACTACCTAACGGCCCGTACCC